>NC_141206.1:6577744-6982744 GCF_054491065.1 Syngnathus leptorhynchus | reverse complement strand
AGCAAATATTATACACACATTTTTTTGAGTTTTTTTTTCTTATTTTAGAACGGATTAACGGCATTCCTATTCATTTCAATAGAAAAAGATTATTTGCACATATTTACCTGCTGGCATGGCGAGTAGCGAGGAACATGCACAGATAGCAGTAAGATATGATGCCCAGTGGGATGAAGAAGACAAAGCAGCACAGCATCAGGGTGTAGCTTTTATTGGCGGGCGTGGACGTCACGTAGTCCCACGTGCATGAGGTCATCAGGCCTTCTGGTATGTAAGAACCTTAGAGACAAATGTGGTATAGAATAAGTTTTTATGAGAAGAGAATTTGAGTAAATCAGTTACGTACTCCACCCGAGAAGTGGTGCGAGGCTCCAAGCCAAAGAGTACAGCCACACCAGACCAATGATGAAGCAAGTGCGTCGCTTTGAGGTCCATCGTAAGGCCCGCAGAGGCTTGGTGATGACGATGTAACGATCCACAGAGATGGCCAGAAGGTTGATCATGGACGTGATTCCGAATAAGGCTCCGCAAAAGGCGTAGATTTTACAACCTGGGAAGACAGCATTGTCATTTCGAAATGCAATCATGTCAAACTTCTTTCTCGCTAGGTAGACCTCGCTAGCTAGCTAAGTAGCGATCGACAGGCACTTACCTGTTTCCCCAAATATCCAGCCCTTGTAGAGAGAGTTGACAAAGAAGATGGGCGACTGAGTGATGGCCATGAGAAAGTCACTGACCGCCAGGTTCATGATGAAAATGTTGGGAGGGGTGCGTAGCTTCTTGTTACTGAAACAACAAATTGTCTCATTTTTAAAGAGGACATTGTATGGAATTCTGAGAACGCTTAGAGTGGAGAGCCTCTGTCGTTTTAGCGTTAGCTAACTCCAATTCGGTCCGAGTCAATCTGTCAGTTGCTTTTAAAAACAGATTTAGTATTGATTGGTGCATTAGTGTTGCTCTTGTGCTCATGACTTCTCCATCCCCCCCAGAATGACTATTGTAAGTGCCTTTGTTGCCTGCACATCGTTTTAGTTTTAACAGCCCGACAATTAGCAAAGTCAGGGGGGCAGCGTTGGTGTCACAAGGATCAATGATCTTTGACTTAAAAAGGATTACTGGCCGAACACCGGGGTCCAGAATTTCCAAAAGAAAGCAATATTGTCAACACAGACAACATAGAATGCGGTTTGATATCCATTCCACATTTCCTCTCATGCCACTAGAGGGTGTTTATATGTTGACCAATTAGGCAAGTGCTCGAGATCCCACCTCGGAGAACTTAATGCAGTCTCTGTGTTGTGCCTGACACTTGGTTTGTGCTGGCCGCTCTTCTATCGGGTTACTTGTCAATGTCCATGGACCCGTTCGACTTTTCAAGTGGACCTCCTAACATCAGAGAGGCATCAAATCAAAACCTTCACTGATTGTTTTTTTTCTCGCTGGGTGTGCTGTGTTTACTTGTCGATGAATAAGATCAACGTTGCATAACATGACTTCAGAGATGGTAAGTGTTCCCTACGGGCGACATAGGGAAATGTGTGTGTGTGGGGCGGGAATTGCTAAATACCTAAAAGTCGATGATATGGCCTTGCAGCTTTAAATACGTTCTCTATAAACAGGTATTCAAATATCAGGAGCAAAACCCTGAAACCCTACACAGCAATTTTCTTTCCATCTGTCATCCGAGCTTCAATGAAACACTTAAGACTCAAAAGAGGTTATTGATCAAATGATCAAATGTTTCTACGCCCCCCCCCGCAATGTGCTTACGTACTAGCCATTGCTGTTTGACGCATTCAAAGAGTTTTTCTATGTAGTACTTCAGAGACACCCCATTGTGTGAGTGATCATTGAACACACCTCGATCTGAGTGGAGTGAGTAATTACTTTTCTTTTGTGTTAGTTAAATTGACTGGATGTAAAAATGGTGTATTTTTTATTGATCTATGCAGCGCAGCTGGCAAACCACTCGGTTGCTTCCTGGTATTGAATGCCCGCCAGCCTTCGCTGAGGCCATTGTGTCTGAGGTTGTGACATTGGTATCCCGAATCGAGAACACTATTTTTTTTTTTTTTTTGAATATATAAAATAAAAATTCTAATGAAGCGCCGACTTCTAGAGAGAAGACAGTCGCATAATTGTTATTTTATATTGGTACGTTCCAGACTGTTTCTGTAAGAGATGTCCAGTTCACTTTTTTTTAACGGATATTTAATATTTTTTGAAAAAAAAAATACATTTGAATGGGAGTCACCTAATTGTGGATTTTTGCAAATAAGCAAAGCAAAAGATTCTTACCAGAAAAACGCATACATGACCAAGGCATTTCCGGTCACACCCACTGTCCCAATCACGAGAACAAAAAAGGCGACGATGTAGTGAACGTGGTCCTGAACGTCCACTTGCCGATAGAAGCTGTGTTGTCGGTCCATTTCTATAGCAAACACACAAATAAAATATTGTCACTCTATATGTGTTGCGCCACTGTTTGTGTTCAAATACACTAAACACTAAAACACCAATGCTAGCCATTAGCTCGTCTAGGGTCCGTTGCAGTGTTTGTTAGCGATACGCTAGGCGGACCTTCCAAAGCGATGTTGCCGGTTGTTACGTTTAATTTCAGAGTAAACATCAACAGTATGAACGATTTTTTTCATTGTCAGCCAAAGCGCTGCCTGTTTTGTTCACTGCCACTTAAACAGGAAAGCAAGACTTACTAGTTGAATTGATGCCTTTTCAAAGGGTCACATCTAGGACACGAACAAAACAAACATTCGTAGTCCATATCAACTCAAGTAGGAACAAACATCCACGACAATTACCGATGGGACGGATATGCGGGCACTGCAAGTCTTCAATCTGTCACCGTTATTCAACGCTACGCTGCCTCCAACACATTTACCAAAGAGGCGATTAAGTCAAGACTTTTGTGATGATGAAAAAAGGAGGTCACTTTTCCGTGTGGACAATTCGCAGCTGGAGCGCTGATTATAAAAGGATTTCCATGTTTTGTTAATCTGATGGACGGTGAGTGCACATGCGCCGGTTTATACAATATTATCAGTGTTCTAAATTTGTTTCCCATTATGTTATTAGCCAACATCAAACAAAATTTGGTTCAATATTTAAGAGGTGGCAAAAATACTCACATGAAGCAGATTTTCTAAGTGAATTTGGTGTGTTTTTTTTACACATGTACAATATTTCTTTAACAGGACACTTGAAGTGTGAGTATTTACTTCCTGCCAGCGCGTGCACGTGCACACGCAGCATCTTATGGTCAAACCGAGAGCCCACCACTCACCCCCCCCCCCCTTCCCCGCTGTGCTCAGTGAAGGCTCGTGCGTCAGACGAATTCTCACTCACCTCTTCCTTCCACTTATTAGACAGGCACACGAGACGCATAAAGCGAGCGCATGTCTGCCCGAGCAAGTGCGCGTCAAAGGAAAGAGACTTTCTTACTCTACGGGTCGTTTTAATTGTCATATAGCAATGACAAAGTAAGAAAATTTTTTAAAAAAAGTGACTTTTTTTTGAAAAAAATATATCAGAAAATAAATGACTGTTTATTTTCTATTTATTTATTTATTTAATTTCGGTTTACATCTTTAAGTATTAAGTTTCATTGAAAATTTTTCTCAGTGTCATTCTTCTTCAATAACTCTCGGTGAAATACGTTTTTTGCTATAGTTAGCTTGAAGAAACCATGTCGTATGTAATTGAAATTAATATATATTTTTGTATATTTAATAACTGTCAACCATGCAGTTATAATATTGTAATATCAAACCAGCAAAGTACATGATAGTTGTGTAAAATAAGGTCATGCTATAATAAAAAAAGTGACTATACCTTATTTTTGTGGGAAGAATCTGAAGCTTGTGTCTGTCCTCTGTGTGTGCACCTCACTGATCCCCAAGTGGGAGATTCAAGTCAGACAGTGAAGCATCGGTAAGCTGCTGCACACTGAGAGAATATGAAAATACTCTGACAGAAAACAAGCAGCAGCACATTGACCATCCCCCCCGTTGGTAGCCCATCACACACAGCTCACATTTGGCACCATGCATTGATCAAGCCAGTGTGTGGTTTTCCAAGTGTGTTTGCGTGCGTGGCAACACACATCTATTAACTTGCAAAAGTGGATAGAGGTTGAGATTTTTTTTAATTTTATTAAATACTAGTAATGAGTAAAATCGAAAGAGAGAAAGGCATTAGCTTGATTAATCAGACTCTAAACTATTATCTGATTTCAAAAAGTGCCAATAAAAAGCCGCCTCATTTGTGGGAAAACTGATTGCAGGAATAATGTCATATTTTGAACCTCAAATATTGTTATGCCTTAAATGTCTCCTGATAAAAAAATGACTTTGGGCATTATTATCACAACCTTGTCTTGTGTCTGATGGGTGGAGAGTATGGCAGTTGTTCACTGCCCACCCTTGCGGCAACTATCTCAGCAAACAAAGAGTGCTTTTTATCAGGAAACATTGATTTATAAAAAAATAAAAAAAATAAACAAATATGTTTTCATTTAACAGCACATGCATTAAGGAACTAAAACAACCAATTATTTACATATTATATATATATATATATATATATATATATTTTTTTTTTTTAATCATGAAATTAATCAGTTCTCAGAATTTTTTTTCAACCAAATTTTAGCATGTTAATGGTATTTTCCATTATATGTTAGTTTTAAGCTAGCCGTTTGGTTGTTGGTCTTAAATACACTTTTCTGCTTTATGTTAATTTGACAGTAAACTTAAAGCTTTTTTTGAATAAAAACAGCTACTTGTTGTGACAAGTCAAAACAAAAAAAATAATAAATAATCCAAACGGATTTCTAGTTTTGTCACGAAATGCCTCATAACAGCTTTCAGTGGGTGAGATGGATGATGCTGCGTCTCTCAGTCAGGTGCTTTGAGAATTGCGGAATCTCTGGTGGAAAGGGACATAGCTCATCCATAGTATCAGATTTGTTCACATGTTTAGCCGTGTGTAAGAAGAATCCCGAGAAAAGCACTCAGATAAAAGCGTCCCAGTGCTAATCGGCTCACGCACAACTGAGCAGACGGCTGAACCTCTTGGCCTTTACCTTTCTTTTTTTCAATGCCCAGTCTGGTGATATATTTTTTTTTAAAAATATACATCTAAAACCAATTTGTTTATCGTGGATTTTTTTTTTCTGTCTCAAGGAGGCGACACAGGTCATACATCATCCATTCCATAGTTCTAGATTTCCTCTTAACCTTTGAAAATGTTTAGGTTCACTTACTTTGTTTTTGTTTCAGCAAGAATAAGATTTGGAAGATGATTGTTGGAGAGAATTACTGATTTTATATTCTCATTTGTACGCAATAATAAATAGAACATGAAAAAGATTTTTCCTATTATTGATCGATCAAGGTCATTTCTTAGAATGCCCCTCCCTTGTTCCAAGAAGGCCGAATAGATGCAATGAATTAGAAAATGGACTTTCTTTCCACATGGCTCAATACACTTGCACACGTTACTTTTAAACCACTTGATTACATCATGTTGCATCACAGGAAATTAAGAGCTACATTTTTTTTAAATCAATAATGTTGACTGTCAGTGTGATGACCAGCTGATACTCATGTGCACTAAGCCCATTTGTTGTTTGTATGAAAAGTCGACAAAGAATGCTTTGTCAACTTCTGGCTTGCTTTAAAGTCATTTTCACATCGGGTACAAAACATGAGCAGTGAGGAGAATGTGGCCTTAACTTCAGGGTGAAGAACCCAAGGATGCTTTCCAAGGACTACAATTTATCTGGCTCAAATCAAACATGTCACTAAGTTTTTTTTATCTGGAGACAAAAACAAAATTGGTGTTGAACGTACTGAATAGGAATTTGTAGGTTTGCCTTTTTTTTTTTTTCTTCCTCCTTCACCCGAGGTAGTCTCACAACATGACCATCAACCGGCCAATTAACGGCAACATGGTCTGTCACCTTTCCGTCTCCTCAGCGGGGTGTGGAAAGGCGACATAACGAATGCATGGTTGTACTGGTCCGTGTGCTTTAAGAGGTGTTGGGAGTGAAGGAGAAAAAAAAAAAAAAAAAAAAAAAAAAAAAAAAACACTATAAATGTCACTGAAACATCACTGTCCATCCCGCTTGTCCTCATTACCTTTTCATGGCAACCGGGACCTCCCTGGCGACTTCGAGCAATTTATTATCTAATGGCAAGTCTGATCAACCATTTTGTTATTAAATCAAGCTCACCGCACCGTGCGAGTACGTATAGATTTAGTAGAGCTTTAGTTAAAGCTAGTGAGGTTGTGTGATTATTAGTAAAGCTCATCCTTATAGCATTAAAACCTGTACTTTTTTTCCACAACGTTGAGCAGTAGGACAAAATGGCTGAATTGCACACAAAAATAAATCATGAGGTGATTGCCGATCAACATAAATAAATATGGTGCATGTTTCTTTTTGTTTGTTTTTTTAAATATATGGTAGTTAGTGCTATGTATGTGTTAAGATCTGGGCTGCATGGTGACCACGATCTGTTTACGTCTCCCAGAGGGGTTCCACTCACACCTTGTAGCAAAGCTTTCTCCGGAAATATTATTGGAGCTTGAGGAAGTCTGAATTGTTTCAAATGGCCTGGTCTAGTTCTAATTACTTTGCTCTATATTTTCCAGCCAACTCTAGGGAGGGTGTTAAAAGTGTGAACAATGGCCAGGGGCAAATGAGGTGAGCAAGAGCTGAGTGACACATTGCAATATTATTTGACAAAAAAAACATATCTAACTTGTACAACATGATGCAACAAGAGTAATGCAATGTCTCATGGCAAGTGGATCAATAATCATTCCGCATGTCCGTCCTCTCACTTAAAAAACATTTACGCAAACTTTTGACTTGAGTTTTCCTGTAATTGTTCGATGTAACTCGAATATGTTTGCATATGTTTACAAGGTCTATGAATGCTTGATGCTTCATGACTCAACTGTGCTTGGAAGCATCTTAGTGCTTCCCCCATAGTGATGTACTGTTCCACATCCTTTTCCTGTTTTCCACAAGGGCGGTAGCTATTGTTTCGTCTTTTTTGTACCGAAACGACTCCGTCAACGCTGCCGTGTCCTCAAGTGTCGGTGTCAAGCAGTGGCCTTTTATATATAAAGCGCATTCACAGACAGGCTTCATAGTGTGCAGTATTGAAGTTTTTCAATAAAGGACACAAATTAGCCAACAAAGGTCAATGGATATGTTCTTACCTTTTGTTCGATGTAGGCTTTTTTTCTTTTCTTTTTCCATCCCTCTGCCAGACTGCAAAGGGATGCCACTTGCATCACGGGCAGGAACTCCAGACAATATCTGTATACAAAGAAAAAAAAAATAGTCAATTTGTCCCACTTAAAATAATCCTTATTTAGATCACCAGTACATTTTGTCAGTTTTTTTTCCCATTATGTCAAGAAAAACAGTTCTTAAATAGTCCACCAGAGGTCGACAGAGTTAATTTTTTTCCTTTGAGACAGCTTTTCAAGAGCCTCTTGGTTTTGCCGTGGATGATTACCGCCCTCTAGTGGTCTATGAAGTTTTTGCTGATTGACTGTCTCCCCATGGGGGAGTTCAGCAGCACGAGGCTGTCTGTGACCCACCACCACCACCCACAACCCAAAGCTTTGCCGTACCACAGTCGGGTTGAGGTCTCTTCTTGATCTCAAAGCACCTCTGACTCATTTCAATGAGGAAAAATACGTTAATTTTTTAGCATTATTTTAAGACATTTACAACTTTTTTTTTTTTTTTAAATACAATTGTTGCCGGAAATGAAGAGACTGCAGTAAGGTAGTTTGCGTGGCGGCCTTTTTCCTGCACACGGTTTAAGTTACACATTTGTTTACGTCCTCATCCGCTTGTTTACGTTTCTTCAAAAACAGCCAGTAGGAATGCGTTTGGCTCCGCATGCTATAATTGTTCGACGTCTTTGACGCTCTGCTTCGAGTGAGGTTTCCGCTTTGATCCTCTTTAATCCGCCGGCGTCCCGTTATGGTCGCGATGCCAAGTGACGGCTTACGCTTATGTCTTTGTGACCCAGGAATCTCAACTGCATTCAAGCTCTTGCTTATTTTGAGTTGAAGAACATCTGGGCTGTGTTAGGACTTTGGCCCGGGGTTGAAACACACTCTCACACATACGCTCTCACATACACTCTCACCCGCTCAGATACATACACATGTATCGTGCAAATCCTCCCCACAAAAGTTTATCATTCAAGTTCTGAAATGTGGAGACGGGCCTTTAGTACAAGCCGTCTGAATAAGACAGATGGTGACAGATGGATGCACAGGTGCGGCATTCAGAGAGAGGTCTTCAGGTGCGTCTTTTCATCGTCGACATGATGTAGTGCACGTCGGCATGGAGTCGGCCGCCGAGCGCGGCGATCGTATCGGCGACCTTTGATGGCTGCCGTCATTGCTCAATTTAACCGCGTTGGTAAAAAGATACACGGGTAACAATGAGCTCCGAAACGTGGCTCACTCCCATCGCCCGGCCCCCCGCTCTCGTCTTCATTGTCTGCACATGCAGGCCTGGAACAATGGCGAGCGGGCGGACCGGGCGGAGGCTCAGCCCAAGCCCGGTAATATGAGGACACACCAAAGGCCAGGTGAGTGAAAGCCTCCTCCGCCTCGTGGGACATGTTTCACGGTCCGGCCGCGTCTGCCAGCTTTTTTGTGGTCGCGCTCGTCGTCTTGGGGTCTCGACGCTCCCCTGCGGCCGTAACTAAAAAGCTCCCATCTGCTGTGGGGGGGCCGGTGGGGGTTTACAGGTCTTTTCTCTGCCCAGAACCGATGGCTCCGAGCGGTTTGGTCGCACAGGCCGATCTCGTTTCAATTTTGACACCTCTTTGTTGTACACTTGCAGCAGGTACAAAGATTGTGAAATGTGTTGGAAATACGATCGGTCGTCTTTCTCCGAAGCTTTGCCCTCTGCACCCCAGGTACCCTTTTTTTTTTTTTTTTTAAACAGCAGAAAAACCTCTATGAAGGAATGCGTGATTGATGGGGTTGACTTGTAAAAACAAGGTACTGATGTTATTTGTCGAACTATCAAGATATATCGCTCTTCACCAGGACTACCGCCACTCGTGCGCTTTGTTGCAATCGTTTTTTTTGGTTCCTAGGATGAGAATTTGGTTCAACACAAAAATATATTCTGGCAGCTACATATCTGTCTGTTCCATCCATTTGTCTACAAAGCTGGGCGGGTTGTTGTTCCACAGCTGTTTGGACATGTCAACCAAGGCCATTCTGCTCACAAACCGGCACATGCCAACAATCGGTAACCTGAACCTGAACGCAGCATCCTAACCTGGAGCCAACTCGCAGACAGCCGCCCTCTGCGTTGGAGAGCTTAAAATGCCGACGACGCGTCTTGGATCTTGTTACAGTGGAGGAAAACTGTACTTTTGGTCAAGCCGTCAACCTTTCAAATATGTTTGACCAACATTTTCCAAACACAGACCGAGCGGGATGACAGTACGCCCGGAGCCATCAACATTCCGACACCCGAACCGGGACCTACGACCTCAGTTGATGTATTCAGATCCTTGAACTATCGGGTGAACTCACAACAACTATTGAAAAGGGCTCAACGTGACTCACTTCATTGTTTGCTACATGTCAGTGTCACCTGTAGGGTTGAACGCCTTTAGAGATGAATAAATAAACACCAGCTCGACGGTTCGAATGGAGATGATAAAGCACGATTATGATTTATTAATCAGCATTTTAGACTGACTCACCCTCGCTCCAGATGGCACACCTTACATTTTCTATTTTTAACTCATGCAGGAAGTTGTTTGTTTATAATATTTAATTGGCTTTTTTTTTTTTTTTAAATCAGCAACACCACAGCTGCCTAAGTCTACAGTAAGACCCAATCCGGGGGACGCACTTATACAACCGGTAGCTATCACTAATTTCTCTGACCTTGGAAATGGAGTTTCCCGTGACCTCCACTCCCGAGCCAACTGATTAGATTATTGTGGCATTAAGTGCAATTGTCTCCACTCTGTCTGTTATTCTAAATGGCTTGTAACACGCTGTACAGGAAGCAAAGTTCAAGGCTGCCGCTGCGTTTTACTTTCCATTCTTTGAATACGAGCGAGTATTGTTTTTTTTGACTCTCTCGACGTTTTATGACTGTGAATGGAAATGAAATTCTCTAAAACTGGATTTTGGTGTAATCGCTCGCTGACAAACCTCATCGGTTTAAACGCCAGTCAGAGATGTCGCGGTGACGATATCAATAGCTCCTTCTGGGAACGAGCTCCGAGGTGACAACATGACGTGATTTGGCGACAATGCGGTCATGCTGCTCTGATCGACTCGGCGACGTGATACGCTCTTGTATTACCAGCCGCGTGTGCATATACTCTTTCTCACAGGCCCGTTTGCAAGAGGTGCCAATATGTACGTGCGTCGCATTCGAACGGAGAACACGAGTTTAGCATTGTGTTTCTGTCGCCGGGTTGGACGTTCGCGCTACGGCAGAGAAAATGATGATTTATGGGCCTCCGGTGGAAGCGAGCGCTCTCAACACATACCAGGCGGGATTAGGACGGGGAACTGGATCTGAGCCTCGCCGCTGTCACTCCGGGACGTTGGCTCGCAAAGACATCGTTCTCGCTCGCTTCTCGCGTCCCAGTGACCTTGTTACTTTGGGGACGGAGCAGCGATTAATCTTTGTTGAAACTATAAGAAGAGAAAGAAACACAATAAGTATCTTCATTAAGAACTACGTATCTGAATATAAATTCAGAGAGAAATGTAACAAGTGTCTTTTCAAATGTGTCATCTGCTGGTACTGATTGATTGTCCAGCCGATTAAATAGACCGGGATTAGTTCTTTTTAATCACTTATAGCACAAGTTGTTCTGCCTGTAAATCAAATCTTTATTGTCGTTAAGGGTCCCAAAAACTGAAATTATTGAATCCATTAAATATATATCTTTTTTAATTGGTTTATTAATTGGTTATGAGAATTTTATCCCAATGACATTATAGTGTGTGTGTTTTTTTTAAATACAAATTACAATCTTTGTATTTTGCCTGGAATTAATTAATGATATTTCTAATCATTTTAATGGGGGAAAGACAATTTGATGATCACTCAAGACACCACTGTATGTATCGCAATATTTAAAATAGATGAAAAAACATTTTCACAACAGTGCCATCTGTTGGTTCTCATGGGGCACTGTCCTTCTTTCCCTTATAACAAAATGGTCACTGGCAAAGGTTATAATAAAAATAGCTCAGTCCAAATCCGTAAGACGAGACACTTGAATAAAACGCGACCTCACTTCCACCCGGAGGTGCTTTTCATCTTTTGAGCGTTACTATTTGTTTAGTAAGACAGTAGGCAGCCGCTCTTTGAACACTAAACACGATAAAGCCGGCACAAAGTCTGACACCGTGCCACCTCGGGGAGGGAGCAAAGGAGGGGGGGGATATCTCATCAAACGTCTTTTCCCAATAGAGTGCAAGCAATGGGGGTAACTCCATACCTTCTTCTTCAATTTTTCCCCACGGAGTGCATCATTTCTCTTCTGTCCCGATGAAGGAAAAATAATCTTGACTTTATTTCTATCGTGACTGCCGTGGAAGTCAGTGGTCCGTGGGAGAGAGATTAGCAGTCACTGCTGGGGTGATAATTCATCCTTGACCAATAGAGTTCTTCACACGCCCTGCAGGAAGTCATGTGAAAGCATATTGTCACTCAAAAAAAAGAACAAGAGAAAAAAAGTCGCTTAGGATATTAAATATCGGTATGTGGGAACCCGGTTGACATTGGACTTAATGAGGGTCTCATTTCGATCCTACCCTCGATGCTTTTAGTATCGGTGTGTAAGAGATTTCACCTTACTTCCTCTGTGCTATTTTTACTCGCGTCATAGTCCCTCCTGAACTTTGATAGTACCAAGTGAGCTCATTTCCACACACAGACACACAAGTGTGTATTTTTGCAAGCAATCCAATCTGAGAAGCCGCGGCTGAAAGGTCTGAGCAATGAGCGAAACAGATGGAAGCGCGGCGCCGACCTGAGTGCCACAATGGCTCGGGCATCTGGCGCATTGCCACCTCTGAACTATGACATGTGCCAATAATGGACCAGCTGACTGGACTTCCTGCTCGCCTGTTTTATGTGCATGCCTGGTGATATAACTCGCCGTGCATAGTCACATAGCTTCCTATATACTGCCAAGGAAGAACAAAAAAAAAAAAATCTAGCAATGCATTCTTGTACATATTGTTATATGTCTGGGCTGTTGATGACCACATGATGTTTGAAGCATCATGAAGTCATGCATTTTGTTTTAGTCACGCTTCCGCTCCCTCGGATGAGTTCGTGTCAAACGACCTTGTGGTCCGAGGGTCTTATCTGCACCAGAGGGGTCTCGTATGACTTATGGGCGAGTCACGAACTAAAGGGGACTTTTTGGTGACTCTTCTACATTGAGACAGACAATGTAGCCTCTGTGCGTACGCCACTATAATAAGAGCGACACGTCAAAGGCGAGTGACATCATCGCATCGATGGGGGGGGTTATCCAAAATGCTTTGCAGTGCGAAAATATTAAGGACCAGATTTTCTCTTCCATTTTCAATGGGAGATGTCATGAAGACAACTGAGAAGTGTTTTGGGCGGGATTATTAATGGGTTATTTGTAATTGTTAAGATGTCTTACAAATAGTACAGGTGTCTTACATGCTTTGACAACTTTGTTGTGTATCAGCATGCCGTTCTCTCTGGGACATGAGTACATCAAGTGATTTGGGTCAAGCGTTAACTGGAAGAAGCTACCATGCGTCATTTGCAGCAATTTTGCAAAACAATTAGCATGGGGGGGAAAAATGGAAGAAGCCCCCGCAAGGCAAATAACAAGTACACGATACATAGAAAATAAGTGCCGTCATTTGTTTGAATGTAGCCGTGTGCGAACTTGACAGCGTGGAATTCATACAATGAGCATTTGGCTCAGTACCACACAGACCTTTATGAAGAGGGCACGGCACGTCGGGATCCCGTAAGGAAAAACGTGTCTTAACAGGAAGGCCTTTTAGGCAGGTGGAACTTTGGTGGAATTGTAGTGTTGATGTTTTGGGATTCACACCAGCGTGCCAACAAGACGTCTTTGGGAGACTTGAATGGCAGCCTAAATTGTACCTGGAAAGATACACATGTAGATTTTATTGGGGGGGGGGGGCATTGGTTTGATGATCATTAGGTGTGCTGAGTCACAACTTGACCCAAAAATAAGTAGTGTAATTTCTGACACTTTTGGATTATTAAACCGCCCCGAGTGATCTTGAATCACTGACAATCATTGCTCCTGAGTAACAAAAAAAATCATGAAGGTTAAAATCCTCCCAGATGGCGCTTTTGTCTTTTTTTTTCTACGTCTCGCCGCAAAAACTGTTTGTGTCCCAACCAATTTTTAAAATGAAATACAGCACAGTTGGCAAGCATGCAACTTTAAAAAGCTGCATATTTACATCATCTTAAACATTGCATTTAGCCAACAGCAAGAAGCCACGCAGAACGGGAACTCGATGCTAGTGATGAGGTTCCAATCATGCCCAGATCACATTCCCCATGCTGACATCCAAATCCAAGGACATGGGGATGTGTGACATAATCCCCCAGATATCTGAAAACTGCAAACAGGGGGCTCTGGTGAGGGTGGGCGGCCAGGGGGGATAGCCAACATTTCAGAAGTGTGTGTGCGTGTGGTGGTGGTGGTGGGGGGGTTCAGGAGTTAGCTAAACTACAAGCTACTATTATCTGCCAAACAACTATTTAATTGGGGTGTGACGTCAGTTTAGTTCACTCTCACTCTACAAGTCTTTATTATTGCCTGTCAAAGCAGGAGAAAAAATGAAGAGCTCGTATCTCAAGGAACATTTGTCTTGTAATTTTTTTTTTACTGAAATGCGTTGTTATTAAGGGGGGGTTGCTGGAACGGACTTATTTCAAAGGGAAAAGTGTATTTGCTTTGACTATAACCATGTCCAGTGTGTGTGTGTGTGTGTGTGTGTGTATTTGCGCGCATGTCTGTGCGCTTTTACTCCCTGAGGGGCGGACACCGAGCGCGCGCCGACTATAAATGCCTCCGGAGTGCCCGCGGAGCGCGGCTCGGCGCTGCTCGGCTGCGCGATGAGGACGACAAACCGACGCGTGGATATGGAGACCGCACGACCCTCGCCGCTCGTTTCTGTACGCGGGATGTGACGGCGGGTCGAGACAAGACGGGGGGGAAAAACTAACTATTTGCGCGTCTTTTCCACCCGTGGAGTGGGAGGTTGCCACTTTTGGATTCCCAGCGTGGAGCAGCTTGTTTCATTGATCAACGAGGTCCAAAGTGCGCACACGTTCTGGAGCTGTGTGACATTTTGGGTATTTTTTTTTCCACCAGTGGACATAAACTGTCGCGCTAATAAGTGAGGATTTTTTTATTTTTTATTATTGTTTTGGATGCACATGAGGACAACGCATGACGCTTGGATTTTAACCGCAGCCAGGTGCAGGTCTGCATGGACCATCTTTGAGGTGCGTGTCAAACGCAGCTTAGTTATGTAAATCATAACATCAGAACTAATATAGATAACATTAAGTTTTGTTATTGTGCATCATTAAAACCACTAAAGTCACATTTTCGGAATTGGACTTTGAAAATGAAATTGACAAGATTTTCTCAAATGAATTTAAGAGTGAAATCTTGGTCAATTATCTGATTGGCAACAGGTTGAACACACGCGACGATGATTGTATATTTAACATGCAGTTCTGGGTTGTCACTACAGTATATGTCGCTTGCGGGCATAGAGAGATGCACAAACAACTATCAATGATTTTCAGACCTATGAAATGAAATTGGATATTTTCTCCCATAATCCCAGATAATCGCTGTCGGGACAGTTTTGGCCTGCGGGCCGTATATTTACAAGCCCTGCCATGAACACGCTTTTTATTGCACGTTGTCATTCCTACTGATTTTAGCGTATAAACTTAAAATGCTGTCAAGACTCGTCATAAGGGCGGCCAGGGCAGGACGATGCACGTAATTTGACTTTTGTGCCAAAATTCAAATTGCAACACTCCCTTAATTGGGTGCAATTATCTTGGATGAACGCATAAATTATTGTAAGTGTTTACAATAGAGTAGATGTAATCTGCACATGAAATACTACGCAAGTTATATTCTGTGCACACGTTCTACCTGGGACTTGGTGGCTTGTTGACTTCTGACAGGATGTCACATGTTTGATCTCTCCCCCTACTGTTTATTCCAGCTCTCCTCAGAGGAACTGAGTCTAAAATGAATTTATGGGATGTGGCGGCCATGTGTTTGTTGCTCCTGAGCTCTGTCGCTACCCGGCCCCTTTACCAAAACACCCAGCCAGCCAAGAGGACCTTGTTCTACTCTGATTCACTACACCAGTCCGCTGAGGACCAGGGGGCCAACTTGATGATGCGCAGTGCTGAGAGCAACCTGCAGGAGATCTCCAAGGAGGATCAATGTAAGCTTTCCACTAACGTCTGCACCACACTTGTGTGTATTATGTAATCTTCCGTGTAATGCAAAGTAGACTGCCGGCTAGTCAATGGAAAGACGAAACCTGCGGGGGTTTTAAAGTATTTCTTAGTGTTCTAAATTTAGAGTTATTGTAAAAACTAACCAAAACAGGATTCCATTTGGGTCAACAACACAAACAGGTAGTCAAAGGGTTGCTGGTTAGTTCTTAGGCCGAGTCTTAAGGATTTCCCACCGTTATCAGTTCGGTGGAGAGTGGCCGGCCCGTGGATAAGGACGTCAGAAACTTATCGCGCAGCAGGTATGTCATTTGTGTTTTATTACGCGTTACATCACCCCTTGTGTCAAAACAGGCGCGTCTCATGAACCAAACCACGAGCGTGGACGACGCTTGCCAAACACTTGGCCTCTCTTCCGCTGTTTACATTTACCGCCGCCCCCTCCGCCTTAAGTTAGAAATCAATGGCGCGCTTTTCGCCGCTCCAACGAACACGCGTCGGCCAGGAGTGGAAAGTTTGAGGCGTTTTGTTTATGTGTTCGTTTAACAGCCACACTGGGCAGGAATTTTAGTTTGTTTGGAGTTGCGTGACACTGGATCATCTTCACTCGGGAGGTGAGATGGGTGGGGGCCAAGAAGTGGAAAGGGAATGGAACATTTGGAGCCAAGCTTCAACCTGCTACCTTAACTTCTGTTTGAGCCAGGTTGATGAAAACCGACCTATTTTACGTACTGCACAAATAAACGTTGAAGACTGTTGCTTTTTTTGTTTTTTTAGGCATGACCAATTTAATCGGCGATATTTTTTTTTAAGTCGGACAAAAAATGGTTGATTTTTTTAAAATATTTTATTTTGAACAAAAACTGTTGGAAGGACCAGTGTGGACAAAAAAAAAAAAAAAAAAACAATGTCGAAATGGAAGCATTGTGGCTCCGATAGCGCTTGTGTGCTGCTGATTAGTTGCAGCACAACTTGCGCAAGCGGTTGTACCGTGCTTACTGGCGGCAGGTGCACGCTGCCCGTCAGTCTTAAGATGGCATTTACACCACAAGTGACCCACTTCACAGTTTTCACTCTTGTGGGGCCATCAGTCAGGGCAGTTTGAGCAGAAAACCATATTCCCAGCAGCTTTCCAAATGAAGTGGATAAATGCTGGGATTCACGGTTTTGGAATTAGGCTTTACCCGAAATTAAAGGGAAAACAAGAGTTACCCCGTATGGTCTCGAAACAGCTAGACCCACTTGGATTCAATTAGCAGTCGAGCGCAGGGGAGATCAGGTGACGCAGAACATGTGCAAGCAAAGTCCGACGACACCTAACCACAACGCCGCCTGCCAAACCTCACGGCCCCGACACCGACGCCTGTCATCGTGGGGTTATTACGGTGGTTGATACGTTGGTTGTTGCGCCCTTTGTTCTCTCGTCATCTCACGCCAATATTCTGTCATGTTTACGTACAAAGTGTTTTCTTTGGGAATCGGCGCTACATAAATAAAACCGACTTGCCTTGACACGGCAGGAATGTAACAAGAATTGGACTAATTGTTTCATAGGAGAACGTCGTCGTCTCCACAGACGATTTAGCGGGAGGTGCGGATGCTTGTGTTATTGGCGTGAAACAGACGCAACGTGCAGTGCGCAGTTGCCAAAAAGCTTTTTGGACTTGCTCCGTATCAGCAGATGTTTTCCGCGTGTGATCGTGCTCTTCCTTCTAAATTATTCACACATCAGTTCCTGGTGTCGGGACCTTTGAAGAGGGCACCAAACAAAACAGCGGCAGATGTCCCTCGGTAGCGTTACGGCGCAAGCTAATATGCTAGCTCGGTTTCACGTGTTTTGTTAGAAAATAGGAAGCAGCTGGGGTATAGGTGAACATTAAGTCGTTCGCAACATGAACACAGCTTGAGAATAGGAGTTCTTTTACTTGTTCTGTTTTTTTTAGCGAAACGCTCGATGCATCCGAACAGATTTTGGGCGTTTTCAGGCCCCGCATTTGTGCATCTGAGTATTTTTTTAGGCGGTATTTTAAAATTGAGAATCAGCGATCGGTTCAAAATCAGCATTCTCATGTTCTCCGTGTCTTGCAGATGATGTAACGAGTCCTTATTCAGAGCAGTTTGACGATGTCATGGACTTCATTAAGGCAACTATCGGCAGATTGCGACGATCCTCCGAGTCCCGGGGCCCAAGGGAGCGGGAGCAAAGACAGAGGGGGGCGGCAAACACACGAGGCGAGGGGAGGCAGCACGGCGGCGAAAGGAAACGAGGCCGGAGCAGAGGCGGCGGGACCAGAGGCAAAGCGGGGCGAGGCGAACGGGGTCGGGGGAGGACGTCGGCCCGTCCCGCCCGAGGCTGCCTCCTAAAGGAGGTCCACCTCAACGTGACGGACTTGGGTCTGGGCTACCAGACCAAAGAGGAGCTGATCTTCCGCTACTGCAGCGGACCCTGCGCCGAAGCCGAGACCAACTACGACAAGATCCTCAGTAACCTCAGCCACGGCAACAAGCTGGACAGGGACGTGCCGTCTCGCACCTGTTGCCGGCCGGTGGCTTTTGACGACAACTTGTCCTTCTTGGACGATAACGTGGTCTACCACACGCTTAAGAAACACTCGGCCAAGAGGTGCGCTTGTGTGTAAGACACGTTCAACGATGGAGCTAACAAAGAATATACTGTTACATTTCCTCATTTTTCTGTTTTTCTAAAAAAAAGAAAAAGTTTCTTTCATCTGGAAAGCCTCCCAGGATTAACCCTTTCTTTCTTTGTTTGGTGAGGACTCTTTCGGACACAACAGGATTCAGCAGACTCCACACACCATCATATGAATATTTAGACGTACTGTATATAAATCTCTCTCTAAATATACAGTATCTATAAATGTATGTATACGCTTGTGTGTAAGAGGTATATTTATTAAGATGGAATTAACTTATTGTTATTTATTTCACTTAGGACACAAGTTGTTGTCTTTATTTATTGAGACGCTTGGTTTGGACGCTGTCATGATGTTCATGTACATTCTGGAAGCTTCCTCCCTTCAAACTCCCCCCGAAAACAGGTTACATTTAGATGAGTGAGGCTAGCCAAGAATTGTTTGTATATTTTACCCCCGTTGCTGTTTCTTGTCAAAAATCAACCCGCAAATTTTCCCATCCTCTGAGGATAGTATCAGAAATGTAAGAGTTGACCACTAATTTGCGGAACTTATCCGAGCATTGTTCTATCTTTTACCACTTTGACGGAAACTCTGCAAGAAAGGGGAGAAAGACTCGGGACCAAAAGAGACAGATGGTCAGAAATGTTTTTTGTTTGTTTTTGTTTGTCTTTACTTTGGATGTAAGACTGATGATTTTGTAAATGACCAAGTGGAAACATCTCGAACTGTGGAGTCAAAATCCCTTTTCACACATCAAATCTTTTTTTCCCCCGCGTCCTGTCTTCTTTTACGTCTCTGATGTACCAATTTTGCAGAAAAGTGGCTAGAGACTCGGGACCAAAAGAAGCCAATGGCAATTATTATTATTTTTTTGTCTTCACAGTCCTGTCCACTGGTTGCATGTTTACAAGGAGTCGTAAAAAAACAAAAACCTAGCTGTAGTCTATAAGGACTTTGGAGTCAAAGGAGCCGCCTGCCAATCACCGATCCGCATCCTAAATACTTCTTCTCGCCCCCCCCCCCCACTCCCACTCCTCTACTCTGAAAAGAGGATTTGAAAGTGATCCCCCTTTAACACGAGTCTTAAGCAAACATCCCCCGCCGGCTGAGGCAGTTTTAAGGGAGACGCTCGCTACTGTACGGCTGTCAGCGTCAAAGTGACGTTCCAACAAAAGCAAAAACCTTTAAATAAGACCCAAGGGGGGGTTGGGGGGGGCGGGGTTCCCTTGGTGGGTTCTACACGTGATAACATGTTCAGTTAGGGGAATAGCAATATCCCGGATAAGGGCAGAGCTGAGAGTCGAGAGCTTCAAGTGGAACAAAGAGTCCTTGGGGAGGGTCTTGACGTTTCCACGGATTAGGGACCAAGGTATCTGTGCCCACCCGGCAACTAGCAAGGCAGCTTTACGGCGTGTAATCCCCCCCCACAACACACACGCGCGCAAATCCACAACACGGAGATGAATTTAGGCCAAACACAAGAAGGGGGGAGAAAAAGGTTGCTTTTATCACAGCATACCTCATCAATTGGATCATCTTCCCTGTTTGCTTTCCAGATGACAACTTTGGAGACTTCCCAGAAGCGCCCCCCCCCCCTTATGTGTCCTGCTTCTTCATACTAGGGGTTCTCAAACACTAATTAAACAAAAGTATCACGTGTAGCCTTAAATGTAATCAGAATTGTTGAGGAAAATGTCATGATGCAATTTATGTGGTAAATTTGGTTTTAATTGTCTTATTATGTTTGTTAATGTGAAGCTATGCTATTTAAAAAAAAAAAAAAAAGAAAAAGACAATTGTTACAAATTATTATTTAGTTTGAGAACCCCTTAGATAAAAAGCACAAGCTCAAGTGTTAACCAGCGTTTCTTTGTTTACTAGCTGTCTGGTGAAGAGTTTGTCACACTTACGGTCGGTCGGGTTGCTACTTGTGTCAGAGTTGATGTGCAGTATTACGTCCATGTTATGGCAAAACATCATCCATTTTCTATGTACGTTAGGACCCCGAGGAGGACCTAGAATTGGGAATCGGATGCAAAAGGGGGAGCGAATCAGCTGAAATGAGGCCTGTTAAAGGGAAAGTAAAGACGTGCAAGAGTCCTGGCTGTTAAAAGATCCACTTTCTGTCGTCTCGTGTTCCAGAACCAAAGCTCTCTGCAAACTTTATTTTTGTACAATATTCATTTTATAAAACTTTTTACAGAATAAAAATGTGTTTCTACAAGTGTGTCTCTCTGACTTTGAGCCGTGACGTATGTTGACACATGGAGCTAATTTGCTTCGCTGTGTGTTTATAGCAGTTCAATGTAAAATTGAAGATGGGAGTTGATGCTAGAGCAGACCCCCCCCCCTCCCTTTCCTGAGCCGCATTCCTGAACGCCAGCCCACCCATCGGCCCACCCGCTCGCCAGGGTCGTACAGTAAACACAAACGTGAGTCAGGGGGCTCAAGACTTTTGTTTCTATGGAGTAAAAACAATCATGTACATTCTGATGGGAAGATAACGCAACTTATCACATATAGCTTAGTGGTATTTTTTCAAAATTATTCCGATGTAGCTGTTGGATGAACAGACACCTGTTTTAGTATCAGGTTGCAAATCAATGTGAATTTTTCATAATACATGTGACCTCTGTAAACACGAGTATCAAGCTTGAGTTGGCTTAAGTGACACCCCCCAAAAACAAAAAATATGAAACTTACCTTGTCATTTCTGCTGAGTCATGTAGCTCATATTTTTTCTTTTTCTATATGGCTAAAAAGGATTTAGTAACTGTTAGTATAAAAAAAAAAAAACTCAGCGCATAATAACATGTTTAAAATGTTAGTTTCCAAATATGTTAAGACATGAAAAATTCTTACCAAAAAACTTAGTTTAAAATATTTTTGAGGTGGAATACATGTCGCTGGACTCAAATTGTAGAAATGATGATTCCTCAACATTCTTTCGGTTCATCGGAAACGCTGGCATACATCTGTACTTGGGATCGATGAATTGACTTTATCTGTGAGGGAAACCTAAAAAGCCTCAGTAAGTACTACTTACCTTACATTCTTGGACAGTTCTCAGTTGAGCGAGTTGCAGTCAAACCACCAAATACAAAGTGACCAATGATACAGGGCGTTGTTGGTGAACATATTGTATGGCATATGCAAACTTGTGGTGCACATTTTAATAGACCAGGAGAAAAAAAAAATAGCTTGTAAATGATTTACTGACGTCAGCTTTAACTAAACCAGACTCCACTCTAAGTCTGCATGGATTTATGGAGTTGAGTCAAATGAATTATATATATTATATTTGACATGTCTGTCTGATCCATTTATTAAAAATCTAAAGAATGAAAGACAAAATTGTGAGTGTTTGGTTCTTCGAAGCATAAAATTGCATTTTACTTACACTGAGACCACGATTGCCAACTACAAGCACACCCCAGACAGTACCTCCGTTGTGGACCTTGAGCAAGTGTTGTAGGTAAAGCAACCTCGAGTCCGCTTTAGAGTCTGAATGTAAGAAGCTCTTATATCTTTAGATTTTACGCTTCTTCCATTCTGGTTCCTTTTCGGCTTCCTCATCCTCCTCTGAGTCCTCTGCAAACACAGGATTGGGTTGTGTCCTGCAATCACCAGACAACCAATCAGATTTCGGGATGAAGACATTTATGCTCAACCTTTCATTCAAATATAGAAAATAAAGTGACTCCAGCCTCATGATCCTTAATGGGGAAAGAAAAAAAAAAAACCAGCGGCTCCTAGTTCAATCTGACTAACGCTAACGTTCCTCAAACGGGGAACCTCGCTTTGTTAAACTTCTCCAAATTGTATTTCAAATGTTCTGAATGACTTTGATCTCCTGTTCCATCAATCTAGTGCCACATGTTTTGACAACTCGGAATGTTTCTACACATTAGCTCCAAGCTCACCTGCTTCTGCTCGGGAGTGCAAACATGAGGACGTGCGGCCTGGCAGCTTTGTTCCACTTCTGGCGCGCGATAGCCATCTAACAGCGTCCTTTCTGTTCCAACCATCTAAAGCCGTCCATCACGTTTGAATGAGGACCTGCGCGACTAGCGCGGCTCTTTAAACATTTACACGTCGCCCAGGTGTGAAGGAAAAAACCCCGAGTCGTCACGTCGACACATTGGATGCTCTTACTTCTTGTAGGCCGGGGCCACCCAGTACGGGTTCTCGGATGCTTCCTTGGCGTGACGCAAGATGGCCTCGCGAGCGTTGCTGTCGTCCGTCTTATCCAAGGCGATATTCTTTACGATGAACGACGACAGGGTGCCGCCGTGAGCCGCCACTCTGCCGCCTCGGCCTGGAACGAAAGACCGATCGGCACAAATGAGAAGACAAAAGGGCACATTAAATGACTTATTTAGTTCCATTTGTAAGACATTTCCTTGAACTGGCCACAGATGTAAAAAAAAAATTCCTCCGTTTTGTTTGAAAACAATGAAACAATATTTTGCTGAAGCTTTTGTCAGAGTTACGAGCATTTGGATAGCATGTGTTGCTTTCGCGTGCTTGAAATATCTCTTTGCAATGCTGCAGTTCACAGTGGAAACATCAGGAGACGGCTGCGAGCGTGAAACAAAACACTACGCTGACGGGCCAGCTGGACGTGGAGAAAGTTGCCTTGGCGTTCGTGTGGCTGCTTGGACGCCCGTAGCGCACGCACACGCTCAAAGCAACACATCCACAACCAGTTGGTGGGATGGAACCGAGTATAAATACCGTCTTACTGTAAAAAACACATACAGGAGTATTTTTCTATTTAAGACCATGAGCTCATTTTTTTTTCAGTTTCAGTACATGTCCGCAGCACAAAGAAACAAAGTGGCCTCACCCGGTCCAGACACGGGAGGCTCGGGTTTGCGGGACTTCTTGGGGTCCAGTCGGTCCTTCTCCAGCTGTTTGCGAGTGCTCCTCTGCCGGGGTTCTCTGAACATGGGCAAGGCGTGCGCTGGCGGGAGGAACAACAAAGATGCTCACAATGCTGGATTTTCATTTCAACATCGCAATTCATTCATTCATTAGCGTTCTAAGGGAACGTTACGCCATGTTTGGATTGTCCTTTCACACCTTAGTGAGCGATATCAACGAGAAAAGCCTCTCCAGCACTTAACGCACACGAGTGTGCGAGTGTGCATGAGTAACAGAATGATTCGTGTGTGTGTGTCCGGAGGCTCAGATGAAGTGATTTTCCATCGTTGTTAATTCTTTGCCACGCCACATTTAGCAGAAAGGTTAGCGTTAACAGATTCCCCCGCTTCTCTCCTCAATGGGCCCTCTAATTTTCCAGCGGCAGGGCACCGAGTGCGTCACTTAGAGCGCCACTCCACTTCCACTCCACGCCGCCGTCACACGACCCAAACAAAAGAGACTAAATCGTCCTGACAGTCTGGTGTGAGCATGAGTGGCCCGTCACGCCATAGGTGTCAGGAAAGGCGTTTGTCCTTGGCGTGATCGGGTGTTAAGGAGACACGTGGCGCTGGGATGGCCAGCTACTCATCCGCGACTGGACGCTCCATCAGCTAATGGAAGGCCGTGGACGCCGCGTGGTTTCCTCCTGGTTGCGGGCTCAGTCTTTTAAGGACAACTTCGGAGCTAGTATTGGAGCCTTTTATATTATGCAATGCCCTGAACGTACTTGTGACATTGAAAGGAATTTTTGGTTCAAAAAGAATACTGCTCATCACTAAAAGATCATCATCTCTATTCTTCAGATGGAATTGGGCCTTAGTCAAGATAGAGGAAATTTCAAGTTTTGATGCGATTGGTTAATTATGACCATAGCCACGTACCAGTTGTTAACGGGTGTGTGCAATTTTTTTTTTAATTCATTTTGTCTACTTATTTGTGTGTAGTTGTGTAACCACGTTATTTCAGTTGTTCATTATTTTTTAATTTCCCTTCTGAATTTTTTTTTCAATTTATTGATTTGGGGAGGTCATATAAATGTTAAAAAAAATGTTTTCTTCTTGGAATTTTTCGGTACAATTTTATAAGCAATATTTTCTATTGTGACATCGGATCTCAGAGCGAATAAGGCTTAGCTGGAACTCACGTGTGATAACGTACTCCTGGGTTAACGCCTCGGCGTGCTTCTGTTTGATGTTGCTCTTCACCACGCACAGCTTAGCCCCCCTGGACGGAAGACGCACGTCAATCACTGAGCAAAAATACGGATTCGTTATAATGTGTGCGTGTGAAAATACCTGTGGCTCTTAATGGGGTCATAGTAGACCTTGGCCAGCCCGTTTCCGGTTCCCACCATGATCTGGTTGAGCTTGGGGTGCCACAGGCAGCGCACTGCACTCTGTCATGGCAAAACACACACAAACACACACACATTTAATGTTTGCTGCATGGTGCCTATACACGCATTGTGTGTGAGAGCAGGTTGATGTTGGTAGCGGCGTGGATGAGCCCCAGAGTGCTGTGCTGCTCTACTTGACTATATTTGGTGGTTGGGGATGAGGGGGCCGGATCCCTCGGCATGTGCCTGTGTGTGCGCGTGCATGCGTGTGTGTGTGTGTGTGTGTGTGTGTGACAGATGGCCCAGTGCCAATAGGCAAATCTGACCACATTTATCCAGAGAGTTGTGTGTAAGTAAAATGTGCGCGAGGCTACACGAACAGTGGCACAACAGTGGAAAACTTGGTCCATTTCCTGCAACTGGAAATGACGCAACATTAAAAATGTTGCTTGTATGGGACAAGGAAATCCCCAAAAATGTTGATTTAGGCATCAATGGGAATGTCCTGGGTTCTGAACTTGCCCATCAACATGTGTGACGACCCACTGAGATTTGTAGGTGAGCTCAAACAGAGGGCAGTGTGGGGGGTGGGTCGGTGGGCTTGGACGCTCGTGTGCGGGATGGGATGGGATGGGGGGTGGGTAGTCCAGATTCGGTAAGGGTGGAAAGCTGCTTAGCGTCCAGCTGTTCAGCTTCCCACCAGGACACCAGTGGAAAAAGTGTCAATCTTACACGCACACTCATTCATCGTAACTCTTTTTTTTTTTTGACAACTTCCACATTAATATTAGATATGATTAGGATCATTTAAAAATGACTTTCAATTCGAGCAGTTGTATTCAATGTATCATAAAAACAATGATCAGGGTGAATGAGTTCAGATCAAACTGAGAGATGAGGGGTTAATCTGGTCAAGCGTGCACTTTAACTGGCAGGATGTGATGCAAGCAGAAGGAAATGTAGTAATATTCTTGAAGTCAAAAAACTTGGATAATTCCATCTTCTCTGTATGACTAAAATTATGTCATACGTCCTGAAAAAAGAAGAAAAAAAACATCTAACAAACAACTAAAAAAAAAAAAAAAAAAAAAGAAAACCATCTAACAAACCACTATTGGGCCAAGTGGAATTTTGGTGTGAATCTTTTTTGTGAATGAATGGAAATTTACTTCAAAATTGGGTTTTAGATGACTGGATTATGAGGACAATTTGATAACGCATCAACCCGACACATAAATCTAATCCCAGAGGTCAATCTGAGGTGAGCATTGTGTTACATTGGTAATTACTAAATCTCAGGTCACGTCGAGTCGATTAAGACGAATCAATTAATCAAATTCAAATCGAGGTTGCAAAGTCGGAGAATGCCAAAACATTTATGTGTGAAGAAAGGTCCGTTCGTTATAAAGAGGATTCATTTATTACTTGTGTTTGTTCAAAAATATGTGGGAGGAAGGCTGCATAATAAATCACATTAACTTGATTTGATTTCACAAAGTTGTTCAGTGCAACAGAACATACAAGTTAGAACACAAGCGCACGAATGGGGGCTGGATTTAAGCCTGACCCGCTGTCGAGTGATGGTATTTCCAGCCAGACCCAAAAAAAAAAATCCTCTTGCTGGCCAAAAGGGGAAACCTGTCCTTGTTCTGGGCCCAGCGGCGAGTTCTGTGTGGTGGGAATTTGCAGTGTTTGCAAATAATCACCGACCTCTTCGTGTGCGGTGGAATAATCAATCACTCACGCTCTTCCACTCCGGGGTCAAAAAATTATAGTTGCTCAGAAAACAAACAAACAAAATTTCCCCAATTAGATTTTACAGGTTAATGGTCAGATTAATGACAAAAAAATTGTTTTGAAAAGAATTTAACTTGGTCTGGTTTTTTTTTCAGTTTTTGTTAAATATTACAAAAACTGGCATTTGAATGAGGGGTGTGTAGACTTTTTATATCCACCGCAGAGCAGTGGCAAAAACACAACACAGCCTGCAGACAGGTGCAGCTTGCTTATGTGCTGGCAGAGAGGAGCACCTCTTTTGTGGAAAGTCGAAAGGCTGAAGCGCTTGTTTATAAAACGGACCCATTACTGTAATCTCACTTGAGTGCATTTATATGTCACTTTTTGTTTCTGGCATGTCCAATTGACTTTTTACACCTGTCGTCTTAAATGTACTTTGGAATTTCCTTCCAACTCACTCGTCGTCACGTTACCAATAAGCCAAATATTATTAGTAGATCTGCCGGGTTTTGTCAAACTAATTTGACTAACTTTTTTTTCTTTTCTTTTTTATTTTTTTATTTATTTTTATGACGCAGGAGTACACTTGGTGAACCTGATGAAAGAACTATTTACAATGTTTACACCAGCCACCGCTATCTCCCACGGCCGAAGAATTTAAGTGCAGTGAAGTCCGGGCGGGCGGAGGAAGCGAAATGAAAAGGGCCACCAATCACTTGTAACTCAGTCACAATCCACACAACATCAGAGCTCCATCCCGGCCGGGCATCCTCCTGAGAACGGGAGCTTAGGCAGATACATACATCACGCCTCTTGACTTAGATTATTTTAACAGAAGCAGCAGGAATCTACAAATGAGTCTTAGGGCCATATTGAAAAGGGATAAAAACGTACTGTGACAAGAAAAGTTGTTACTGAGCAAGATTTCATTTTAAAAAAAATGTCAACTCAAGCTCAGCAGAATTCAATTTTCTTTTTTGTCTCTAATACTTTGGGCACCGCCAAGTCTAACTGTTTCTGCTCGTATGTCTTGAGCTGCTCAGTATCATATCGTGGCCTAAGCTAACACTAAAATCTGCCAACTTGTTGGAAGAGCAATTTCTCCTTCCCGCATGACTGCTTTCCACCACAAAATGATGCTTTGATATGAACTTCTGCCTTTCGTCCGCCCTATGAATCGTGAAAGCTAGAGAAGAGAGCTCATAATCCTTTCTTTTGTCCAGCTATCGCCACAACATTTACGATTATTTTCAGAGCAGATCGGTACAAGCTCACGATGGATTGGAAATTCAGTTTTTTTTTTTCATTGCCAATTTTTTTAAGGGACCAATCGGATAGCTCAGACACCATTTTTTTTTAGTTCACGGCTGACATTTTTCTTATTCTTGACGTCTTGCAGGACTTCAGGAATGACACACTATTCCTTCATTCATGTCATCTCACATGACAGGAAGTGAGTTAACGCCGAGTCAGACGCAAGCGCCGTCGCTCCCCTTGAGGCTGCTGAGCTTTGGCTAGCGAGACTTCCAAACTGTCAGAAGCACATTTGGATCCACTCAGCGGCCACGAAACAAGAAACACAGCTGTGGCTTTTCTAGTCCCCGTCCGTGTTCGCAAAACCTTTTTCAGCCAGCGTTGGGCATTGGCAGACAAAAAGGCTGTTGTGGCATTTATTTATTTCATTGCTATTTTAATGAGATGAGATAAAAACGGTTGCTACTGAAGATGCTTCTCTCTTCCTGACGTGAGGCCATTTTTCGACACAAATGAGATATAAAGGCAACTTTTTTGATATCTGGATGAGTTTCCCACTATTGGACTGGCCCAGTTGTTCTTGGATGGGTTCAAGTGTGAACTCGTTTTTTGTTCGATTTGTTCCACTGTTGTGACTCATTTGGCGGGAGGAGGCACTTGAGAACCACAACTCAGCGCCGCCCAAGCTTTTATTGGGGGCTGTCAGTCAAACGGCGTGTAATGAACGATGTGTACTTTTTACCTACAGGCCACCTGCGCAATCCAAAGAGATCCGATACAATTTCTGGCTTAGAAGGCCACAAACAGTAAATACACAAATCAATGATCTCCTGCCACCTACGATGTCCACTTTGAATGTTCCTTTTAATGTTACACAGCCAAGTTCACCCAATGGCCAACGTCAATGTGCCAAAGTGCTTCTGACTTGGTATTTTGTCAGACGTCCATGTTTTGACTAGTTACCAGCTACGATCGACCGCAAAGAACCTACACGAGAACATGCTGATGGATACTTAACATAATTGGATTTGAACATTCAAAGTCATCACCTCGAATAAAAAAAGTGTCAATAAAGCCGCCTTGCCAAGGCTTTGTGGTAACGGCGTGCGTCAAGACGGATCCAATCCGAGACGATCCGATTACTTGACTTTCTCCAAGTTTGACGAGCTTGCCTCTTTAAAAAGTTTCCCCCCCCCCCGTGCCGCCTCGAGCGCCCATGTGTGAATAACATTACATGGCACCGTCAATCTTTCATCTCAGACAGCGAGATGAATTACTCATTCCGTGTGCTAAATCATCGGAGTGGCTTACGGTCAACTGCTTTGAATTACAGCGACTTACCGTCCATAATAACGAATGATGGAGGCTTCTGCAATGCAAGATGACATTTAGGAGATGCAAGGTGAGATGTAATACCCGAAATATTTTGTTTAGTTCCATATTTCACAGCAGGGCTGAATAAAAAAATGGTTTATTTTGGATTTTTAGGAAAAATATTTTTTTATTTAATATTTTTAAACAGATTTTCAAATGAAAGTAAACTATTTGTATTTTTTTTTAAATTTATATCTAATGTATTTTTTTATTATTATTCACATCTCTTTTAATCCATTTAACATGGATTCTCATTCACTTGCTCCACTTCCGTCATTCATATTTTGAATCTATCTCGCCATCTCATATTTTCTCATGATAGCAAAAAATACTTTCAACAACTTAATTAGGATTTTTAAAGTGATTTTAACTCTTTTTTTTTTTTAGCTTGATTTGAATTTTTATAAAAGCATGCATTTTAATTTGAGTTCATTAGCAACAAGATTAGATGATCTTACCGCATTAGTGACTTCTATCTCGTAGACCCGTTGAAAGGTGGCTCGGTCAAAGAAGACCAGCTTCCCGCTGCCCTCGTCTTTCTTCACTGAGGTCCCAGTTACGACGAGCTGGTCGTCCGGACTAAAACAGCAGTCTGTCCTGCTCAGGGAGGAATTAAAAACATGAAATCGTTGCCTTGTGGCAGCGCTGAGGTACATTTTTGGAATTGCGACGACTCACATCGCAAAGTAGTTCGTCAGGCCGGTGGCCATGTGTAATGGCTTCTTGAAGTTGCGAATATCCCAAATCTTCAGTGTGTCATCGCCTAGGAGACAACACAACAGGTGAATAAAAAAATAAAATAAAATAATAATTTCAAGGAAAGCCAATTTTTATCCGCATTTCAACTTCTCACCCCCACGTGATGCAAGAACGGTGCTGTCGTAGGAGAAGGCAATGCGGGAGATGTCGGATCCTGGGGTGTGGGCTTGTCGACAGTGGAACTTGGTGTGCACCTAGAATCATGAGGAAAAATCCAGATAATTAATACACACAGCAGAATAAGAATATACGAAAAGTTGTTCCTGGTTTGCTTCTTTCATATCTGTAAAGAAGGTAAACAGGGCCAATTACCTCATCAATTGGAATTGCAAAAATAATCCTACGGTATGGTGGCATAGGACATAGAATTTAAAGCCGAGGGATGAACTGTACTCGCTCAGATCCTCTGTCCAACAAAACTCGAATGTCCTTTTGAAGTCTTGTACAGTAAAATTGTGGATTAGTAACACCAAAACAAACACTTCGGACTTCTTTTTAACACATAGACACAACGTCTGGAAAAAAGAAAAAAAAAACCTGGAAGAATTGTCGGGCCCTCCTCTCCTCATCCGAGTCAGATAACAGCGATCGATCATTAAAAGCTGCCTGTGAAGCAATAAGCTAGGCAAGCGGACTTGCTAACACCCAAACAAACATAACCTCGGTTTATACCGCTCCAATTTCATTAATTCTAAGCACAATGCAAATAAATGAGTGAAAAGAAAATGGAGCAATATGAGCTTTTTGTCTCGGAAATGCGGATAAGGAATTTTAAGTGTGCCTGTGAGCGATAAGATAGAGAAGAATAGAGAAACGCTGGTGTGGCGAGTGTGAGGTGAAAGAGTGATGTGCCCTCACGATACTGGAGGGAATTGAGGTCACTTGCAAAGTAAATGGAGTGGAGGTTATTAAGCGAAACAAAAAAAGATAACCGTGTCACCTTGAACTGTAGATAACCAGGATTCTACTTTTTTTTAGAGGCTTGGCCTTGGACATTTTGTCTTGTGTCGATTTGATTTTCCCTGTCATCATTTTACTTGTCTTACCACGGACTCAGACGTTCCTTTTTTTTTTTTCTCTCTTTTTTTTAATCGCCTATTATTCACTGCCTCTTTTGCATACGCCGGTATAAAAGTCAAGGGGTCAGTTTAACATGATGAAATGACGGTTTCTCGTCTTAAGGCAAACTTTATTCGACTGTCCGTATCTTCTCCAGGGTGCATCCTTTGCTGAAAGCAAATGACCAATTTTGATACTCCAATATGTATTTTTCCAAAAAGTATGTAATGTACATCAGGCATATGGAGATATTTTGCCATAGATACGCTGCCAAACTGTGATATTTCACGTAACTGTCCAAATGCTTTATCATTTATACATAAAGTTTTCCAAATCTCGTGTTCTCCGCAGGCACTGTTTTTTTTCCCGTGTTCAACCAGTAAGTTATGAGAACCTTTCATCATGATCTTTTTTTTTTTTTGATTTGATGGCTTTCTTGCTAAAATGAATCCCATCTGCGGTTAGCACCCGCTGCGTTTCTACCTCCTTTTATGTGGTAGCCTCGTGCACGGTAGCGCTAAGTTTGCCTCGTGTTTTGCGGCCTTAGAAAAGTGTTTGGTCTACATCTGTTGAAATCTTCAAGATATGCACTCGGGTGGCAGATAAATCCAAACTGCTGTTCGTAAATTGTACAAATCTGAACAGAAGGTATGACTGGAATGACACTCGGTGGAGACTTTTCCCCGTCACCCAAAGTCAGCTGGAATAACGTCCGGCTCGCACTAATTCAGAATCTTTTCCGATTAATCGGCCTTAATAAACTCATTGAGAGGCGTGTAATAAAGTCAAGCCGGGTAATAACGTCTGTCAATCAAAGTGTTGCCAGTGATGGGCAGTTACATACACCCTGCTGTGGCTATTTCGAGCTCCTATACTGTTGTTGTGAAAATGCAGAGCGCTTATTTACTATGCCGATGTTGGCCAAGGCATTTGCTTCCTGTGATAAGCTACACGGTCGCTCGTGAAACCGGAGCCCTCGCCGTTCGGGACCGTGTGACCACCTCGGGGAACCAAGTCCTTCATTTCAATGGGGAGCCTTGGATTTCTGTAGTCCTTCCTGAAAGGGGACTGATTATCTTTGTGTTTAATCAAAACAAATATCTGTCTTTATAACTTTCAACATTTGTCGACTTTCAGAGATTTAACGGAGCAAACTGGTCATTTACTCATTTTATCAAATCAGATTTGTACGTTTTTTGAAATGTCCTGTTTTTTTTTTTTTAAATAAAAGGGATTTAGATTTTTAAAATCAGATTTATTGATTGATTTAACCAACCAGATGATTAAAATAATCTTCAATTCAATTACAGGCCTGGTGTTTTTATATAGCACAAAACTCATTTGTGGAGTTTTTGTGGGGCCCTTTCATCATCTAAACACGTGGGACGGCGAGAGTTGATAAATCGCGGAGGGAACAGTGCGTCGGGTTTCAGCAGTGATACCCGCATCGACCGCCGAAGCCAACTGTTCTTGCCAAGTTATACAAGTATCATTATATGAATACCTCCCCCCTCCCCCTCCGCCACTTGCTCCCCCCCCCCCCCCCCTCTCCCTGCCGCCACCACATCAAAACCTTTACAAGGACACACCTAAGAATCATTCGACGACGGCCACTGTGCAGCCAGTAATGACATCTCATGCTGACCTTTGTTACTTTATGGGGATCAAGTGGCCAAACCGCGGGCCGGGACAGCTGCTCGGATCTTTGATGGAAGTCAACAAGTGGTGATAGAGAGGCAGCGTACAAGCACGAGTGTGTGTTGAAGTATCACAGCGTCCATATAAGCAGTCAGTGTGTTCGCTTTGAGTCACTGCATCGGCGACACACTCGGGCAATTGAGAATTCTTGACGAATCTTCCGACCAGAACGGTTTTGGTACTTTCCAGGGGTAAGGTACGTTCCAAGCCGAAGACCAAATCAGAACGCTGATTGGTTGACGACAGGCGTTATTGCAACGGCAAGAAGCCCGACAACTGTTTTGTTATCGATCCAACTATTTTGAAGCTCATAACTCATCAAGTAGTCTTTAGTTACTCGTCTGTGTTGTGATAGTTTTTCTAAACATTTTCGTTGGACTTAAAAAGGACGGCGGCGCTCGCGTAGCTTCATCTTTTATGAATCTCTGCGCGTGCAAACTTCCAAAGACCGCCAAACGCAAATATCCACCGATCCTAATGTTGACAACTTGTAGAGCCAACACAGTTCTGCTCACCTTTAGGCTTTGATCTGATTATTTTTCAGTCAAAATCAATTTCTCTGTCAAAACAGTACATTTCAACATTCCGTCTTCAAGACCAGCTCTTTTGGGGTCCTTCGTTTGAAATGTGGAAATATCTAAGTCCATCGATGACCTCACCACATTCCACCGATCTCTGGGGTAATGTTTTGGAACCGAGGCCCGCACCCTCCACGCACCAAGTATCAAGAGAACTTTTTCTTCTGATTCAGCCCGACCCGATTGAGGGTGAGCAATTACTCTCTATGGGAGTTCACCGGGAGGACCGACTTGACTGGCGATCGTAGGCTTAATCAAGCCCATGTCACCATCAATAGCGCAGCTCCACATCAAGGTGATGCACATGATTGATCGTGATTGATCTGCCCTGCATAGTCTGACCATGAGTAATACAGGAGACAGACAGACAGACAAGGGGGGGAGAGCAGCGGCAATAAAAGAACAAGGTCGACTCCTTTTTAGGCTCGTGGCTGAATTCAAGTCAGGTTCCTGATTAGGGCAGAGGGCACAGGCGAAGAATTCTTGAGCCATTCAGACAGGGGGCAGGCTCCAGTGGTCAGGGAACAGACATGACTATTGTGAGCTGCTATGGGACGCACGGTAAATATTTAGCTTGGACAAGGAGCGCTCGTAAATTTGGAGCGCTTTAATCCAATCTCTCAGGAGTGTGCTGCTACGAGCACTCCGCCAGTGGAATGAGGAACGAAATCTTTACAAGTGAGACTAATGAAAGCACAGCCAATCAGGACTAAAACTACCGCACATTGTTAAGTGTTGTTATCTGATTAGAATTGACTTGAATGAGTCATTACGGTGTAGCCTACTTCCCATTCGAACTAATCTGGATTAGCCCCTCGCTCTAATTGAGCCGTTCCGACTCGCTAGCTACAGTTTAACCGTCACCGTTTTTGTATGAAATAACAAAAGCGGCCAACGTTGTCCGCATTGATTGCTTGTTATTTTAATGGTTGCTGATAAGTACTGGACGAGGTTTTGGCTGGCGTGAGGATTTGAAATAATCCAATGAGCAACAATGCCAAAATCAACCAATGACTTCAACATTCTTAAGAAATGCAATCTCTAATTGGGCACTAATAGTGGAAAATGTAAAGAGGGAAATGTTGATTGTGCCTTTCATTGACTTGCATGCTTCTCAACTCAAAAAGCGAGTCAGTGCTACTTACATAACCGCTTTTATTTATTTATTTTATACTTTTAAAGCAGAAACTGCAGTGAGTCGGTGAAGTGAGTGAGGGCCCCTGCGATACGCCGTGCCGCCCAGACATGAAATATCTAAACAACTGTAGGAGGGAGCATCAAGAAATTTGGCACAGACGTCGGCGGTGCCCCAATGATTAATCCTAATGACTCCGGGCCTGACCTCTGGCTTTGCCTCTCGGAGCGCCAGCAGGTGACATACCCTGACAATGAACATCTGCTTGGATGGACTGGCCGACATTTTTTCTATGAATCCCAGATGATGTTTCAGAAGGCTTGGATGAGAGCTCAGACTTTTCTGTTTTGGGGGTCATTTTCAAGAAATTAAAACTGGATGGAAAGATTTTGATATTTGTTGAAAAAAAATGGTAAGAATTACATAAATGAATTAAAAGGCAGTAACAACACAAGCATTGCACCAGAACCATCTTCAACATGATGGTGATGTCATTGTTGGCATTTTATCCAAAGCACTGCAGCTGCACAGTGGAGAGAATAAAAACAAACTCTGATCCAAGCCTGGTTGTGGTCCATTCAATAAATTCTCATCTTCATTTTTGGACCAAAGCATTTTAAAGCAGAACAGAAACCTGACCACTGTGTGACCTCTGTAAAAAAAAAAAAAAACTGTACATGGAGTCCCAGGTTTATGTTTTGAGGAGCCCTGCTTCAGAGAAGACTAAGAGGAGCAAGCCTCAAAGGCAACACAATTGGGCCAAATCCACCTCGGACTTAAACCCTATAGAGGATATATTTCACCTGCTAAAGAGGAGACTCGAGAGAGAAACCCCTAAAATAGACAAATGACAAAATGGCTGCAATGAACTGAGGCCAAGTCCATCCTCAGACTGAAACCCGACAGTGAACGCATTTTAATCGCGGGTTCCATACACTATATTAATTTCTAAGCACATACTGTAGAAGTTAAAGAAGCATAAGACTCACACTGAGGTTTCTGTCCCAGATCTGAATGGTTCCGTCCTGGCAGCCGGCCGCTATGAGCTTTCCGTCACGGCTGTAGGTGCAGCACGTGGGGGTGACCTTCTTCCCTTGGGCTGAGCGAGGTTTGAAGACGGACTTGTGATTCTTTTCCGACGTTACATCCCAAGTTCGCACGGTGCTGCGGAAAGGAAACGGGAATGTCATTGATCTTCAACCCAACGGCATGAATCAAGTCGTAAAGAAGATACCGGTTCAAACATATGAGGTCATTAGAGACATCCCTGCGGTGATAAATTAAAATACTAAAGAGATACAACGAGCATGAACATGTGGTTAGGGAAGCTAAATCTCAAAGGGTGTAGGCGAGCAAACGGTTGATCAGGCTGGTGGGCCTGAAGCTGCCATGAAACCCAAATGTACCCCGACATCTGCTGAGCACAACACACAACACGTAAAACACATTGGACTCTAGCGTTAGGGCGTATTGGGATGGTCGTCAAAACTGAATAATAAATAAACTGAATACTACGAAGTCTTGAGGATGAGTGAGGACTATTCATCAAACGTTCAGTACGGCCTGACACCAGCAGAAGCACTGTTGATTCAAAGTCAACTACAAGAACAATTTAAAATAATCTTCATTCATTCTGCAGAAACTAATATATTTTTTAAAGACGGTGTATCATCAAAATATTACCTGATTACAAAAAGAAAATAGAAGAGCGTACCTCAACATACCTTGAATTTCTCTCGTCTACATTTTGACTATTCAAAGACTGAGCGGGGAACAAGACTCCAAATGTTTCTACAACCCACTATGTCCTGCAGCGAACACTGGGACCGTTGGGGTCATGAGGTCAGGCCGAGGTGCGTAAACACACAGTTGGGGCTGCTACTACTAACAGAATTCCTCCTCCGCTGCCGCCGAGAACGCCGCAGACATACACTCTCGAGCCCGTGTTTGGACAAAGTCTAACAATGTGACACAAATGCCAGCTCAAGACTTACGGCTTGAGTAAGAGCTGGCAAGGGTCAAAGAAAACTCTGTTTGATCCATCGTCGTGTTTGAATCAACACAAAGCAAAAAGAGTTAACGAGGCGAACGAGAACAGCACTCAGGCCTCCACCAAGGTGGAACAATCCTAAACATGTCCGTCTGATTCATTGAAAAAAAGTCTCACATGCAAAACAGTAATGTTCCACTCCAGTCCTATGGGTGGCAGTAACGAACATTACAAAGTGGACGCCGACTACCACAGACAAACGACTTTTTCTGGGTTCAAAAAAAAAATAATGCACGGAATACTGTTGGGTATTTACGGTTTTATAAAGTAAGAAGCTGATCCATAAAAATTTCAATGTCTACTTCTCGTGACTCTTCCCATCTCGCTGTACCTCTGCAGCAATCTACTCTTCACACTCTAACCACAATGGCCACTTCCCTCTGAGAGTATTTCAAAAGTGAGACATCTTTTTCAGACACTGAAGAATGTGGCTTGTTATGGAAAAGTAACACCAAGTCATACATAGTATGTAGAAGCCAGCAAAAACATTTTGGTCCCGTTCCTTATCCCTGCGCCCTTGTTTTCCGTTCAGTCAGCAGTCCCCCTGTTTCTTCCCGTTCCCTCAACACAAAGGCTTCAGTGAATGTCATAAAATGAGGACCATACATCTCCAGTCATGCGTGGGCACTTTATGAGGTAGACCAGCGGTTCACACATCAACTGAGGAGAGACAGTTCCCCCGCTGGCCTCCCAGATTTTATCTGTCCATCAGGTTACAGAACGAGCAGGGGGCGATGCTGACCCGAAACACTTTCTTCGATGTCGAGATAAGGATGAGATAGGTGCGCACGGGTTGCACGAGGGTTATTCATTGGTCACGTTCTGGTGACTGGGTGTGCTGCGTAATGGCAAGGGTGTCTGACCGGGGCTGTGTTTTGGGAAAGGGGGATTAGGAGGGATATTTGAGGCTTGTCCATACTCCATCACAAGCGGGCAAAGTAAAGTGGGGAGGATTTAGGAAGTGCTCAAGCAAGAAAGCTAGAGAAAACCCACTGTGGTCCAAGCAATGTTATAGGAGCTCAGCAAAATCACAGAGGTTTTAGGGGTTAAAAAAAAAACTACATAAGATACACAGCAGCAGAGTCGCCAGTCCCACTGGCTCCGATTGGACGATAAAACCAAAACAAGAGAGTTGATAATCCAGCCATGACTTAGACTGAACAAGGACAAATTCCCATCTTGATGGTGTTTGGCATGAGAGTGTTGTCAGGATGGACATGGAAGACTAGCAGCGTATAACGAACCATCAACCGAGAAGCACTGGACTGTAGATGAACCTGACGTTCAGACTGAATCACAGCGACATACCGTTAATGGATTTCTTTCTTTCAGTTCAGAAAGCTTGATCTCAAGACCCAAAAGACATACCGTAACGAAAGAAGTGTTACAAAGTGTTTTGTAAATAGCTTGGACCTCTAAAGTCAAATGTTGTCCTGGTGAATCTCAGCCTCATGTTAAAATCCAAGTGCGGCTTTGTAAGCGGACTAGAATGACGGGAATCTTCGGGAACATTCCTCAAATTGTATGTGTTTGCGGGTGTGAAATGTGTGTGTGTGACATGTGGGTTCCATTAGCTAGTGCCCATTCGCCCTATCTTTGCTTGACTCCCTCTTGGCTGCATGAGTATGTTCACCTGGGGCACCAAGAAATAACATACAAGGACTACACGTCTATCTTGTTACAGATGTTTCTATAAATACATGAAGGTTGTTACCAATCAAAGGTTTGTTCAACCATGTGACAAGATCCACAAATGGTTTTGGGAACACGCTTGTCTTTTCAGTCTTTTCAATTCCACGACTCTTTTTAAAGGCTATCTCTTTGATTTAAACAATAATTGCGAGACAATCGCTACCACCCACTGTTACTACTTCCTTCCAGAAGAAAATGCTGGATTTCGGAGTAGCCGGGTCACACCTGCTATGAATGCGAGTGGGGGGCAACGGGAGCTTTAATTAAAAGGGTTTGGGCGGTCCAGTGGTCAAGCTTAAAAAGCTATTGAAATAAACAACAAAAGAGGCTCTAGCATTGCAGCAAAGACAGAATGGTGTCAGAATGAATTTTTAAAGCACATAGAAGGTCGTTGCAAACACCCACTGGTACAGTTGGCCGACCAGGGTCCGTTGGAAAAAAATAAAGGCCTACTAATGGCAGTCATAGACAATAGCATCCATACGTTCAATAGCATCTTGGTTCTTTGTCCTCGAAGGATTCATTGACGATAGAAGTACAGTTTTGCAGGTGTGTTCAAGGTCTGCACAACACTAGATTTGTTTTTATCATTTCAATTTTGGGCATAGCTATTTGAGACTTTTCTGCTATGATAAACATATCCAACCAAAACCGATGTCTGACTTTTTTTCCAACTTTTATTAGAAATATAAATTTCGAAGGTGGTGTTGGAAAAATATATAATACTGAACGAACAATTAAAAAACAATTCAAAGAAGGCCTACATAATATGTAGAAACACATTTTGAAGCTATGTCAAAGTCAAAAGTCAAAGTCTCGCCACCTGTTGCATTAATATGAAGATGTGGGAAGTGGTGATGAGATGCTAACACTCTTTTCCATCACCGGGCCCTACTCGAATCACTATATCGACCCAGGCTGCACCTGTGGCCTCTCCCCTGCATGTAACCCCCTTTTATGCTCCACCGCTGCTAACGTGCCAGGGGAGGATTTCCAGAGCCGCGACGAGAACTAAATAAACAAATCTGGGAGGGTTGTCGTGCCTCGAAAGAGCGGGCAGAGGCCTTTCCTGTTTCTAATTAATAACCACCCCGGCGAGTTTCGACACTGCTGCTTGTCGCAATCAGACTCAATGCTGTCTTGTCCCAACTCGCATTCTTAAAGGGGATATATTATGCAAGATTAAACTGATTTTGTTTAATGCGTGTATGGCGAGGCGATACAGTGAAGTGGTATATTCTGGATTAGAGGACTCCCTGCTGGCGGCAAAGAAAAAAAATCCCCTTGCAGTGTTGCTGTCAGGTAAGGAGACTTTGGGACCAGAGTCCTTAATGGGGCATTTGGGGGGAAGAAAAAAAAAAAAATGACATGGAGGCTTACCCGTCATTGGAGCATGTCATGAATTCCTCTTTTATTTTGGGATGCCAGCTGCCGTCGTTGAGCATCGCCGTGTGGCCCTGATGAGAGCAAGGGGGGGAAAAAAACTGTTGTATTTGGAAATGTCTGAGGAGAAGCTACACAGGGTGTGAAAGTGCATAACTTAGTTGTGTCTAGTCCCGAGCTACGCTTAAGTTTGATGTACCTGCAAGCTATTTAAAACACACGTCCGGTAGGAATTCTGCAAGATTAACGACCAAATTGGCCGTAAAAAAAAAAAGAAAGAAAAAAAAAAAGTGTAAGTAAAGTGTGGCGTGACCTCTTTTCGCTGCTTCCTCTGCGGGAATTCCTCATAACAAATGGCTCAAAGTGGAATAACAGAAGGGGAGCCCCTTTGGCCCCAACCCACCCACAGACAGAGAGAAGCATTTCAGTGTGCGAGGAAGAGGCAAGTGATTTTTTTTTTTTCTTCATTGAGGTGCAGGTGATGTGTTTGTATTTTTCTAGAGTCGCTCCATAACAAATTAATGCAGTAAGCCCCAGCTGAGTAAAAAAATGTGATTAGTCATCAAAAATTACTCCCAATTCTCGAGTAACTTTAATGTGAGAAAATAACTTTTGATACTTAAGTCATCAAATAAATTGTCAATTATTTTCAGATCACTTTCAGGTCTTTTCTATAAAACTACATGGAGGGGTACCAACCGTGTGTGGAGAACATTTGCCTGGTTACCAACAATCGACTCGTTTAAACACAGTAAATCCCAAACATCTTTGAAGACGCCGGTGCCACAGGTCCACTGTTGACTCCTCGAGCCAAGTGTAAAGCATTATGTTTTGCACACAATAACAACAAAGCACTCGCTTGTGGGTCCACCTTGCTACATTTATGCATTGGCATGGTTTCCCCACCAACCCAACAACACAGCAAAATACGTCCAGGTTGTTCTCGGTCGCAGTAGCACAGCATAGACTCCCAACTTGGGTTATTGAATCAAAAGTGGTACCTTAGTGTTGACCATATCAACGATGTACTGGTCTCCTTTGATGCACTCCATCACATTGAAGCCGTCACGGTCTAAGACTTTGGCCTGTGCGTTTCCGGACACTACCAGGATGCGGTCCCCAGTGATGCTGTACTGCAACGCTCGGATCTGATGACTTCATGAGAACAGAAACCCATGAGCACAATCTCATTAGACCTCGATTCAGCCACGAGTGATATGTGAAAGAGTACAGTTCAGTTATATTTTACTTTTAAAGTACAATACCTTTAATTGTTCATTTGCTTTTCTAGTGGGGGATATCGAAAAAAATATATATTTTTGTGAAAATAGAGATTTTATTTCAAGGCTATACCACCCTGTCCAAAGTTGCACGCAAGAGCACGGCAGTGCATGCGAGCCAAGTGGGCACCACTTAACCCGAATGAGATTAGCAATTTAGGTCACGATCAAATAGCATTAACACAGCGGGACGCGGAACGAAGCATCAACATATCGGCTGCGCAGCGTCAAAAAAGTTCAAAGGCAGAATGAAATTGAGGCTCAAACGCTAAATCTTTGGGTCTGAAACATCTGTGGAGTCGGAAGCACAGAAGCTCCCGGAGAGAGATGTAATCAACTTAAATGTTGCGTTTGGGTACAAATCGGGGAGGCCTGCACCAGCTCTGGAAACAACAAATACTATTTGGACCTTTCTTTTTTTTTTTTTTTTTTTGTGCCGGTGAATCACGGCGTAAACACGCAAACAAACAGCCACTACCATCTGCTTGGAGGATAAACAAATGTGTGTGCATGGATGCTGTGGATGTGGCTGGACACGCACATGGGTCAGAGCTTCTCGGCAGTTGTGGGGAGTAAAAGAGTAAGAGTCAAATGGTACCTTGACTTACGACTTGAATTTGTTCTGTGACCGATCTTAATTTAGTTGTGTATCAAATCAATGTTATTTTACTAACGTTTTAAGTGATGCTTCTCAGAAAAATCGACTCACCAGTCACATGGCTGCAGGGAACGGAAGGCCTGCAGAGCCCGGTCCATGCCAGCAAAATCCCAGAAGCGCACATCAAAGTCGTAACCGCCCGTCACCAGGCGGGCGCCCGACGGGTCCAAAGCCATAGCGGACACCTGAGAAAATGCATGGAAGGAAGGTCAAATGTAATTTACAAATGGAGATTGACTATGTTGGAAGATGGTGGCGGGTACCGTCTTGGTGCCGTGCTGCAGGGTGATCTCGTGAGTGTCCGGGATCTTCTTGAGAGGATTCTGAGGTGGGACAGAGGAATGTAGTTGTGGATTAGTTACTTTAGATAACTTAACTGTGGGTTAAAATATATTTTTTCAAATATTTAAAAACAAATAACAAATAAGCCTGATTTTGGGAGAACAATTGACGCCAATCTCTTATACTATAATTAAATAGTATATGTTTTATTATTCTTTCCAGTCATCTTAATTGTACTTAGACACACTTGGTGTCGTTTTATGGTGCTGCCATCTTGTGGAGATAACCTTAAAACAACAGCACACAATTTGGAGGCATTACTATCACTTTTTGAGACAGCGTACGTTACGTGCACTTGTCACATACATCATCGTCGTCGTCATCATCATCATCATCTTGCTCCTCATCTTCGTCGTCACTGTCGCTTTGAGTGGCACCATCTCTGTAATCTGGAGGAAGTGGGGGTCCCACTTCATCATCATCATCATCATCATCATCATCATCGTCTTTTTGGGGGGGCAGAGGGCCGATAGGTTCGGAGTCTGAATTGCTGTCCATGTCCTCTTTTCTGTAAACATTTAACAACACAGTCAGCATTGAAGACCGAGTATAGTTTGAAACTATAAACCAGGCTTGAAAACACATATTGAAGGCCTAACTCAGTCTTGAAAGCTTCATTTAAAATCTGAATTGAAATGGTGAATACAAAAGGGTTACCTGGAGGTGGCTGCTGCCTTTACTTCACTTTTCTGCATGTGGACTGATGTTGAGCTTTCCTCTTGCTTCTCCATTTCCTTCTCCCTGTCATCTGAACAAAAAATGTGTTAACAAAAGTTGAAATATAGCCAGACCAGCGTGCGGGTTTATTAAAGACACCTAACACTTGGCGACTCCTCTGGATGGCCGTTCGCCGGGTCTGTTCAAAAATGGCGTCCAGGTCAAACGTGCGGGCCTTCTTTCCTAGGGGAGGCACATTTAAAAACATTTAAAGAGCAGTTTAAGCACCCTCCCCCCTCCAACCCCCATGTCATACGTACCAAAACCAGAGAATCCCATAACAGATGAGATGTCTCCATCGTTGTTCATGTTGTCTGGGAATTAAAATTGTAACAAAATTTTTAACTGAATGGGCAACAGATAAGAGAGGCATTTCATACAATGTAAATATTGTAATATTGGGTGTCGAAATGTTATTAAATCGTGATATATAGTCAAAAATGAACACTTGGCAATTACGACTACTTTTTTAAATACTAGCTTAAATGACAGCATGTAATATCCTAATATTCGTACTTTGGTTGCGCTCTAATTTTAACAAGACTCTCAGGCTATCCAGCTATTTCTTCTTGTGCGTTTTAACTGTTAAATACACAACGTGTGTCACGTTTGCTGCTGCAGACCGGTTGGGTTGAAAGAAAAGCACCAAATCTACTAGTTTGAGAGAGGAAAACAGTTGCTAAGCAAAACGTTGCTAAGCTAACACAATAAGGGCTAAAATCGATGAAGAGCGCCATTTTATTTCACGTATAAAGTCTTGTACAAAGACGGGACATAAACGTAAGCAAAATGTATTAACGGGGAGTCAAATAAAGCTCCCAATGGCGATTTAAATGAACTGTAAATGACAAAAAAAGAGCCGAAGTGAGTACCTTCGGTGTTGTTAGAATCCATGTTGAAACCGGAGATTCTTCTTTTGCGGAGTTGCTTCTTGTGTTGATAAAGCAACAGTGCCCCTAGTGTTTCATAAACGTTTGGGATATAAAACAACGAGTATAAATAAACCAGTGTTTTTCTCTCTCAATGTATTACTGTTTTAATACAGTTTAACTAGTTTAAAACAATAATAATACAATATAAAATTTGATCAGAATCACTCACGGTATTTAATTTTGAAAAATATATTCAATTTAGATAGATGAGTATTTGAATTACAGAGTTTTCATTCAAAAGGTAACTATTCCAGGAAAAATGTCAGTATTTTCGATACTTGGTGCCAAAATGTTTTACCTTTGTATTCCAAATAAAGTATTTGAAACAATGAAATGATTAAAAGTGACATTTATTCAAGACAATGTGTACAAAAGTGCGAAAGTAGAAAAATTCAAGCAGAAAGGTGACACCTAACTACAACTTCCAAAACTGTGTAGTCAATCAAGTATTATTAAGAGTTTCATTTTTCTCACGTTACAACCTTATTTCAGAATGGATACATTTCCATTTCTAAATTCTACACACAAAACTGACAAAATGATCAAGTGTGGCGGGGGGGTCACATGTACATAAGTATTCATAGCCTTTGCTACAAAGGTCAAAAGACATCATGCTTCTTTGTCTTTTCAATCCATTTCTTGGAAAACAAAATCATGTGCAAATACCTGCACAAACGTGAGCACAACTGTGTTCAATGTAGGCAACAATGGCGCTATCTAGTGGTAGGGTGCCTGATTTGCTTGCAACACAAAACAAACATAGCAGAAACATAGAAATTGACCAAGAAATGACTCTGTACTGTGTTGCTTTCTTTTTTTTTTTTTTTTTTTTTACCTGAGATGGAGACATTCAAGTCCCCGCCGCGGCCGCCATCCTTTCGATGGCCGCCCAGTCCACCTCGCTGAGGTTGCCGTCGCTCTCCGACAATTTGTCAAGCCAGTCCATGCCCGCCTCACCCGCCTCGATGCCGTCGTCCTGCTCGTTTATAAGTTCCGACAATAACAAACTGACGTTCTGCTGTGTGATATGCTCGTCCTCTTGGGCCCTGGCGGAAGTGACTGGACGCTCCCTGGACAGTGAGGTCCCTGACATCGAGAGAGAACCTCACAGGATTAGTGCGAAGAATGTAAAGGAAAAAAAAACATTCCAAAAGCCTCGCGAGGATTGCGATGCTACTATCGAGGTTTACGGATACTACCTGGCCTCGGCTGGAGTTCAACCTTTTTGTTGTCCTCTGAAGGTCTTCCGGGTGCTTCGGCAGTCCAAGGACGACGCTGGGCTCGTGTTTGGCCTGAGGGACGCTTCCGATTCTTCTCTGTGCTGTCAAACCCAAAGAGAAGATTTGAATTCAATCAAATCCAGGCAAGACCACTATAGACATTAATCAGCCTCACACCAAGTTTTCTGCTGCAATTCTTTTTCAGAAATATAGCGGTACCTGGGATTGCCAGCTGTGGGTGGAGCAGAGGACGACCTTACGGTGGGACCATCAGTGACTAAAACACGAGAGCCGGGAAGGGGACTGGTACCAAGTTGATCCGCCAACAAGGCGGCGTCACGGAGCCTTTGGTTGAATTGTTTCAAAAGCAAGTCCCTGGTAAGCCAAAGAAAATAAAATTATGTTTGCAAAGTACGTTGTTAATAAATATACGATTTCAGATTTCACCGGAGTAGGTTCTTACTTTTGCTTTTCTTGTATGTTTTTCCTGCTGATCACTTGGCTGGTGGATTTCTACAAATGAAGAAGAGCCACAGATGAGCAACCACGTGGATGTAACATGATGGAACATTCTTAACAGCGGATGAATGATCTGACTGATGTTCTGGAGAAAGGTTTGGTCTCCCTCTCGCGCAGGCTGGCTCTCTGTTTTTGATACACCGAGTGTCTCTCGCTCTGCTTGCGTCGCATCCAGATCTTCAACTCCCGCCTGTAGTCGTCATCATCGGGGACAGCACGCGCCGTGGAAATCTGCCGACTTACGTCTTGCTGCTCCTTCCTGCTCGGTGTAAGCCACTTTGAGCGCCGTGATACTCTCAAACCTCTCGCGATTGAGCGAGAACTGTACCTGCTGTCGAGCGTGTTTGATAAAGATGCGTCCAGGTCCATCTGGGATATGTAACCTTCTCGTACCAAACCTTCCAGGATCTCCGCTGTGTCGGACAAGCCCGTCTGGTCCAGACTCTCGTCGACCGTCCTGCGGGTGACACACGAACACTGTTCTGAATAATTCAACAACAAAAAAATCCAAAACAGGTGAGGGTATAATGTGTAGTGTGTGTCAAGTGATTAAAATCTCTTGTACTTACTCATCAAACGTTTCCAATGTTACAGTTGACAGATGTTCTGTTGGAGGAACACAATAGGAGAACAAGAATTCATTGGAACACACGGATGGAGAAAATGTCTGAATGAACTTTACTTAGAAGACTCTGGTGGCCAAGATGAAGCTGAGAGGAGGAAGTTAGATGCGGAGTGGACAGCTTTCGTTCAGGGCTGTGGTTGACATTGTGAAATATGTCGACTCTCTTGTCCTCTTCTTCCTTCTCGTCCTCCTCGCAGATGTCGGGTTCTGGTGCGGCGTGGGTTTGCGGCGGTGGGGCTCCTTTGTGGTTGATTCAAAAAGTTCATTTCGCATTATGTGTTAGCATCGATCATGTCGGAAAGTTAAAAACAAGAAACTTACTGCTTTCGAGGATGTTTGTTCTCACAACGACGTGAGGAGTGTGCTTTGGCTGTGCTTTGGGCTTTTCCTCCGGGAGAGACAATCTTACTGTTTTTCTTACTGTGGGCTTCACGTTCGGAGATGAAGCTGGGGAGAATTGCTGTGGCTTGTATGGCTACAGAAAGAGAATATCGGGCCAGATTTCTATATGTGAATCATGAGAATGAATATGCAAATACTAAAATACCTGCTTTGGAATTTTGGACTGAGGCAGGTCCTGCTCTAGACAGTCGGCGATGTTCTGCAGCGCAGCCAGCTGTGAATCCAATTTGGACAAGTGGGACGAGAACCAAACCGCGGCGGTTTCGGACGGGAGATTGCAAGGTTCGTCTATTCGTGGGCTCTTGATGGCTTTCGAAATCTCAGAGTCGATTGAAACTTCACTGTCGGACGGAGAGGCTTTCTCTGGTTCCCTGTGGTGAGGTCCATCTCTTTTTGGTGTCTTCATCGCTGTCGTTAGCTCAGAGTTGGGTAGTTCAGTAGAGCAGATGCTCTCCGGTTCCAAGTGTTGAGCTTTCTCTCTTCTTGTCCTGAGGGCTTTAATAAGATCTGCGTCATGTAGATCCTCAGAGTAAACTCTCTCTGGTTCAGTGGTGCTCTCGTGGTAATCTAGAACATTCATACAAATAGAGAGGAGCCTTGAGCTGTGGCTTTAATTCATTCTGTGACTGTAGAATTCTAAAAATATTCACTGATGAAATCATTCTAAACGATTTTTAGGAATCAACAGTCAAATCCAGACCTGTTGGGGTGACGTTTTGGGGAGTTTTCTCATCGGCCGGGCGAGCACTCTTAATGACGGAAGTGGCGAGAATGTGAAGCTGACCAGGCGTGAGGACAGGAGGTATGGAAGAAGCGTCTTTCGTTCTGGAGTCGGCTGGAAGTAAATCACGATGTTGCGTCCCCTCTTCGATGTCCAGGACGCTCAGGAAGTTGCGACCGCGCTGATCCTGGTACAAATAGGTTTTCTCAATGTTTCTTTTACTTACAAGATACAGACTTAACCATATCTTTGTAAACTAGTTCAACATTCCTGCATTAGTGTGTGTGTGTCCATCTTACCAAATTCTTCTTCTCATCGATTGGCGGGATCTCATCTTCATCTTGAGAAGGGCTCTTTTCTCTGGATAGTTTCTCTGAAGTGTGTTCTTTTAACTTGGCCGTAGAAGTTGTGGCTAAGAGTGACGCAGACACTGCTTTGTCCACAAGCATGGGAGAAGATTCTGGAAGGGAGAGAGGGGGGGGGGGGAGTCGCTTGGCACTTTTTCATTTTCTCTATTGCTTTATTAGGGTCATTAGATTAGCTTGAGTTTATAAAAGTTGAGTTACTTACTTGGATCAGTGTTGGTGAAAGCGTCAAGGCACTCTGGGGGTCTTTTACACGTGGAGGCGAAGGCATGGAGCTCAGCTGAAGTGGCTCTCGCCTTGTCTAATAAAAAGCGACCAGTTGGACCAGTGCTGCTGGATCTTGAGGAACTATGAATGACTGCTGACAAGTACAAAGATTTCATGACAGTGAGCTCAACCGTCGACGTGGTGCAGATCTTAGAATATTTGGTACGAACCACTTTGACTGGGAGCATCCCCTGCAGGGGTGATTTCCTCTAGCTCCACGTTAGGCTACAAAGAAAAATAAAAAATGATGAATGGAAATTTAAAAATTGCTTCGATTTAAAAAAAAAAAAAAAAACTCTACCTCCTGTGTAGTGATGATCTCACTTGGCAGATTTGTGCTTAGTGATCGCTCTCTCCTCTTCTGCCTGTGGTCATACATTGTCAGAGGGCTGACATGAAAACAAAGTTGTGATTATTACATGTAAGGAAATCGTGCCTTTTGCTGGAGGTGGAGGAAGGCGTCACGCCGCGATGCATTTCGCCGGAGTCGTTGACTCGCAGCAGCTGCAGCCGAGCTTCTTCCGAGTTGCGCCTCCCTGCCACTAAACCCGCCAACTCCTCCAGGGAGATGAGGCGAGCCTTGTGGGACGAGCGAGGTGCCGGGGTGGACATCTATGGAAAATTTTCACAAATTAAATTAAACATAAATTCCATTTTCTTTCTTATTCTATTTTTAGGGGATGCAATACTCACCATTCTTGGACGGGGGTCTATGTGAAGAAGTTGGAGTTTGGGGGTGTCTACCAGAGGCACTGCAGGGACATAGAAATGCTTTGGGGGAGGAGGAGGTGTTGCTGGAAGTTTGGGGAGGTTGATATGTTCTTGTGCACCAGGCTGCAAGCGCAGCAAGCGAAGGCCTCGTGCCGCCTCGGACGTGGGATTCTGGTGACGAGAGCTCCTTGTCGGAGACTCGGTTTGAGTACTGTGGCTAAATCGAAGAAGTCTTTTCCGAATTGGAGACGCGCCTTTATTCCTTTTCTTCTCTCTCTTCTGACCACTTTGCAAATGAAGTAATTGGAGGCTTGAGGCTTGAATGGACAGGTCTGTATTATTACCAGCAGGGGGCGCTATGGTATTGCTGTTAGAGGCGATCAGAAGCCCTTCGGTGGATGGGATTAATTTCGTTCTTTCCTGAAAGTAAATGTCTCTTGACTCCGCTTGCACAGAGAGGGGTCGAAAATCCTGAAAACAAAAAAGAGATCAGACGAATCACTTGAACATGTTGAAAAAAAAAAAAGTAACAAAGGAAGACGAGTGTCTCCAATGAAGAACAAGTGAATGGGACAATTTAGTGCACATTTAACTAGTCGTGCGAATAACAAGAAACAAACAAAACGTCACCTCACGTCATCTTTTACAGATATGTGCATTAACACTGTGACGTCGCTCCACATCGAATGACGGCTTCACCGCGATGCGCGGGTGTGTCGGGAAATGAAATGCACGTTAGGGAACGAATGCATACATTTTAAATTGGACAGATTAAGGTAAAGTTCGCTCTGCGCTGTGCGTAATTACGCACGCAGCTCCACAACATAACACGCACATAACAAATGCTACAAAAAAAATTAGGGGTCACACGGGCTGCTTAGAAGATGTACATTTTCACCCACAAAGTCGATAAACATAGTTGGGGGGGGGCATTTATGCAACGTATCAAGTAAAAACACACCTGATGGCTTCCTCCTACGTCATGACTGGCATGGGTAAGATGGCTGACGTAATCAGGTTCTTGTGTGCCGTGTATGGGCGTCTGATGTGCATACATGGGTGCAGATGCTGGGGGGTTTGAATGCGAATTAGGCCCATATATTTGGGATTGCGACATTGCAGGGGTCTGCACAGGTTGGGGATTATGTTGAGGTGGTGCATAGGGCGAAGGAACATAAGGGTTCATATTTGCTTGCGCTAAATAGGAATTCTGCTGCGCAAGTTGCAGATTGGAAAATGAAGCTCCCAAAACATCCATCAGGCTCATGTAGTTGATGTTCTGCAAGACAGGGCCAACATTTAAATCATCAGATGAGCTTTCAATGCATCTACAAATGCATCTCAGGGTGCATTGTTACCTGGACCAGTCGGTACAAATCTTCACCCAGACGCTGCCTCATTGGCAGAGCCTGAAAGGAGTCTGGTTGGCATAAAGGATCCAGAACGGGTGCACCAGCTGTGGTAGGGTGAGGTCCAGAGCCTGGATGATCGAACGGCGTGTTGGTGTCCAGAGTTGCTCTTGAATGGGGGAGCTCTGTGGGAAGCGACGCCTGTGGCTGGGCAGACGGGGGGATTTGGGAGTTTGGATCACTCCGTGTCCGGGTCAATGGATGGCTTCCTGCCTGACTGAAGCTTAAAAAAAACAAAAAACAAACAAACAGGTGATGCTATAACTGTAGTATTATTTTATCATGCTGTATATAAAACTTGGCAAAGTCAGGAGCTTTAATATCATTGTTTCAAATGCAGAATCATTTGACATTGAGAGCTTACAGAGATAAGGTGGGCTCCATCAATTCACCAAGCTTTAAACTCTGTGAAAAAAAACCCACGTTTGTTTATACTTTGTGAAAACTGCAATGTATAATAGCCACAGATTCATACTGACCGCTAAAGGCGAGCAGAGGTTTTCAGACGGGATGTCGTTGGAGAAAGACGACGAAAGCTCGGTGCGGTCATCGTTGCTTTTGACTGAGACAAAAAACACATTGATGTTCAGAAGATTTAGTACAGCTGACAAACTGACTGTCATGGACACCGTGCCTTCTTTTTCTGGTGTGACATCCAAATCGTCAAAACACGGTCGCTGTGATGTGGAGCTCGGGACCGGAGCGCTGGAGTTGAGTTCTTCTGGCTCGTCGGGGAGAGGCGTCATGTGAGACTTCAACTCTTCTGCTTCGTCCGTGTGAGAACAACTAGAAGAGCGTAGTAGACACATTGGCATTTTCTGCCATACATAGTGGCATTTGTGAAGAAGAAAAAAAATAAACTCACATAGACAGTTCCTCTTTCCCTATGTTGTGATCCAGACCAGCGGCTGATCTTGGGGAGCTGATATCAACGGGGCTCTGTCTCTCCAGCTTTGGGACGGTCTCGGATTGCAACACCCGGGCGATCGTCCATCTTGCTTCCGGGCAGCCTGGCTGGAGCAGATGCGTGAACCTGCGCTCCAGCAGGCTCAGCGAAGTGAGTAGCGCCGGCGCAGAGGTTCTGACACGGATGACTATTCCATCTTCACACGCTACGTCTCTTTTTGTTTTTTTCTTCTTTGCGGAATGCCCAAGGAGCACCCTTTTATCGGCCCAACGCAACATCCACTCCAGCAGTCTTCCCAGCACTGGGAACTGGGCTTCTAATTTAGAATCCAGGACCTGTTGAAGTTCGACGATGGCTTCCGGTGTAGTTGTGGAGGTGTTAATCAACGTGCTTTGATGACCATCAGAACCAGAGCCTCCCCTCTGATGTCGGAGACCAAACAAACCCAATTGTCTCCCTGTCCTAAGCTCCGACAGAGCGGACGCAGAGACGTTGCTTCGAGATTCGCAAGGGTCTGGTGCGGTTTGCGACTCGGGGGTCGTACCTTGGTTCACCGGCCTGCGGCAGAAACCGGCTCTGAAGACCGGGAGCTCATTTCCGCAGTGTTTCTTGGCCGGGTCTCTTTGGCGACGATGCATGGTGGTGAGCACGTCGAAGGTGAGCGAGTTTAGCTCCCTCTCGCGTAAAGCGGAGCAAAAAGACTTGAGTAAGGGAGGCTCCCCCCCGTCGCTACTTTCCTTTTCCAGCATGTAGCTGAGAAAAAGATCGAGGAAGTTGAGATACTCATCATCCTCTAGCTCAAACTCCCAGGTGCCAATGACTGGAAGGGAAGGTGGCGCTACATTATTTTTTGCTCTCTTAGTTGGAACAGCAGTCGTCTTGGCTTTAATTTTGACCTTCCTGTAGGAAGACAACACACAAAAAAAATCACACATTTTTTTATTACTTTTGATTCCTTTTTATTCGACAGAAATTTTTTTTTTTAAATGTGGTGATGACAAATCAGTTGGGACACACCTCATTTAATTGTACACCACCTACCTGGATATGGATGAGGTATGAGGGTCAGACGTGTTGTCCGTTCTTTCTCCATCAACGCTGTCAGTTAGAGTGCTGGCGCTGATGCTCGTGACCGGCGAGTGTGATCTCAAAGCGGTCGCCTCGTGTTTGTCTTCCTCATCTTCGTCTTTCTCCCACAGCCAAAGCTCCATGGGGGCCAGGTGCCTCAGCAAGCGACCCAGGTGCTTTCTCCTCAGCCTGAGTTTTTCTTGAATCAGAGTCTTCATGGTCTTAGTGTCGTCCTCTACGGGATGGAAAACAGAAGTTCTACAGTTCTGCATGTTAATAAAAACAGGGGTTGTATACGACATGTGTAAAAAAATTAACACTTTATATAATTATTCAAAGCATCACTATAATAGCTTGCATTATTAAAGCTACATAAAAAGAGAAAATTATCAGATACAGTCCAGTTGCACATATGCTAACTATAATTACAAATCATTCAACTTCATTACTGAATACATTTTTTTATTGTCTGGCTATACCTAATAAAATGGTGGTCATATTAACATACACAAAACCAACATACTCAAATATGAATGTCTGCATTTTTAATCGTATATAAATTAAATATACAAGCACCAATAATATACATAAATCTGTTGGGCTATGATGTACCAAAGACGCTGCATTGCCTCAAGCTCGTCAGCAGTGAGTTGTACTTCTCCCTCAGGGAGACTCTGACAGATTCTTCCTTCTCCGGGAAGGCAAGAACTAACGTGTCTGCCACCTAATGAGGAAGAGCAATAAAAATACAAGTTTATTCATTGTGTTTTTTCCAAACAGACATAGATTTATATAAAAAATAAAAAATCACCAAAGCAAGGGGTGGCAATTCAGTCAAAAGGCTGAGCAGGAGATCCTGCAGGATTTCCTCAGCATTCAGGAAGTGAGAGAAAGGCAAATAGCGATGTGCCCAGAGAAGAGCATCAATGCAGAAGGAATGCACTTGTGAATTGTCAGGGGCCTTTGAGGACACAAAAACAAAACCAACATGATCAGGCCTTGCACAGTTAAAAGATAACTACACACAATGCAACATTATTATGATACCTGTTGCATTCTAGCAGCTTGAAACCTCCTGCAGGCAATAGAAAGCTGATCCCTAACATGAAGCATCCAGCATAAACCACACAGCTGCCTGAAACAGACTTGAGGATGAAAATAAAGTCAGGAACACCAAGTCGAATTGGCGTTTTCAAATTGAATGTGTAGTGGTGTCTTACTAATAGTTTGACTGGAATCAGGCTCTAGAGCTTTGCTATGGCTCCTTCTGAAGAATCCGCCATGGCTGGCAAACTTCATCAGGCCCTCTGGGAGAGGCTTTTCCTCTTTGGGGAATGATGGGTAGGCATACTTTGTCTTGATCTTCCCAAAAAAATATATAGCCAATCAAAAGAGGACTTTCAAACAAAGCTTCATCTAATACCAAAGACCCTCTACCTTGTGAAGTAGGTGACGGGCCCGCCTCAGGTTGCTGACGTACCACTGAGCGACAGGGTGGCAGCATCGAGCTGACCTGAGGAGGAGCAGGATCCTCTGGAGAACGCCTGACACTTTGTGGCGTGTCGCCAACTCTGTGAGTTCTCCCAGTGTCCCCACGGGATCCTGAAAGATGCATATACATTCTTGTAGGGCAAATGAACAAATACAGTGGTTGGATATAAAAGTCAAACTTATTGTCGTTTTTTTTTTCTGGAAATCTGACTTCTGTGAGTGAGAGAGGAAAAAAAAGTGAAGAATTTGTTTTAAGACCAGTTACCTGAGTGTTAGGGGACGGCTGAGGACAATACAGAGGCGGGGACGGCAAATACAGTCCACTGTGTACCAAAGCAGACAGGCTCGAGCACAGATCTTTTGCTGATTCCAGTGAGGAAGTTAACTGTGACGTTAGAACGTCCACACCAGCGACGACGGATGCTTTTAGGATCTCCTGGGCGGATCCTTCCAATGCATCCAAGTCTTGTCCTTCCACGGGGTCTAGTCCAACAAATAGACACAAGTGGGTTGATGGATTAAAGCGGTTGTGTTGTAATGTTCACAAACCTGCAAATGTTGACTGGTTGACATCGCTGTGCTCTCCAGTGTCATTGTCCAGAAGACACTGCAACTCCGCCTGAAAAATGCTTTCAGGGAGTAAAGCTTTTGGAAGGTGAAGGTCTTGTTTCTTGATCCTGTTTGGAAAAAAAAAAAAAAAAAAAAGGTAAAACACATCTTAGTGATGCACAGGAAAGTGAAAAAAAAAAAACATCCATCACACACTGACTTAGTCCTGTCCAAATGGCTGGCGCAGTCGTAGACGTAAGCGAGGCTAACGGACGCTGCCGTCTTCCAGTCTCCGAGTTTGTACGCCAACCACGCAGTCTCAGGGAACAGACCCCCGAGCAGGAGAAGGTCCACGGCGTAGTCCACGGTCCACTTCTCCGACATTTGTTGCTGGCGAACCGCCCGAGCCGCTGCCTCCTGGCACAGAGGCAGCATGCGTCCTACATTTGAAGCTGTGTTAAAGGAGAAAATGTGTTATATTTTGGTTTTTTTCCCCACAAATATTTGTATTTCGTCTAAGTATCCACAAACCATGAGGTAGATGTAAGGGCGGCAAAACGGCCACGTGGTGTGCAGGCAGGATGTTGAGAGGCTGATTGGTAAAATAGGAAGCCATGAACCTCGCCAGAGTCTGAATGACGGCAATGACTGCGTCACTGTGAAGGTTTGTCGGCAGAAGGAGGTCGGCTGCAAAGCGCAAGATTTGATCTTAAGCACTTTGGACACACTTGGCTGCATTTGTGGATTTACTGACCTGTAGTGCAAGTGGCATGGTTATTGTGGCCTTCGGCGTTGTGCAGCGCCAAGTGGGCCATGTGTTCTCCCAATTCCACGGCTTCCCTCAGATGGTACTGGGACAGCAGGCTGTAGAGAAGAGCCAGACAAAGTCGGGTTTCCTGGAAGGCGCTGCGACGACAACCTAAGAGAAAAACATTTGTATTATTTTACAATATTATATCCGTTTGAGAAAGAGAACAACATACTTTTTTTACTCTCTTCCCAAATTTGGGTCCGCCACGTCTCAGAGCTGTTTTGGTACAAGCCGCATAGGAAGAATTCTTCACCTGAGAAGACAATTCATATTTAGGTTGGATTAAAGAAATTGCGATCGCTAGAGTTGTTTCTCACCTGTGTGACTCAATAGTGCAGGACCCTCTTCGAGTTTCTTCCCGATCGCTTGCAGAGCTGCTTGAATCGTGGACATGAGGATTGACAACTGCTCCCCGTCGCCTTCCTGGCAGTCATCGACCTCCTTAGGGTCTCGGGTGTCCTCCTTGTAACTCTGGCTTATCTTGTAGACCCACTGCCACACTCCACACAGTCTGGCGGGCGACCATGTGACATAAACATTCAAAACATATAACATGAGAAGATATCTACTTCAGCATGTTTTTATGAATGAGTGTCAACCAAATTCCACATCATTTTATAGCAAAATGGCAAAAGACTTTTATTAAGCTTTTGTAAAAAAAAAAAATTGGCCTACGTCTCCTTTTTCTGTTCTAATGATGAAAAGACAAACCTGCTGGAATGTCGCTGGGATAGGGGCTGAACCTGATGACCAAGGTCATATTGGATCTCTCCGTACTCCTGCAGCAGTGGCACATAGTGGACATCTAAAGCTGAGAATTGAGGGTTCTTCTCCGTCGAGGACCAGAGGGTGCTTTTCTGCAGGCTGTAGGCGCAGTCGAGGGCATCGGAGGCCAGCTGGAGGATGAGCACAGCTTCGGATAGCCTGTCGATACAATGTGGTGGGGGGGACTCTGGGGACGGGGCGAGCAGCAGGTGGACAAGCCGCTTACAGAGTTCCACAACCATCGCCAGGCCAGGAGTCCCATCGGAGTGAATGTTGTCCCACGGGAGGATTCCGAAAAGTGCTTTGAGAAGCTTCAGGATGCAAGCAAAACCGGAGGGGCCACTTTTCCCAGAGTCAGAAGAGCCGTTTGGCATCAAGTGGAACAAAGCGGCGAGTTGCGCCACGCGGATGACGGTACACTCGAGCAGATGGGCTCGGTTTTCCACTGCAGCTCCAAGAGACATGCAGAGAGCCCACACCGTCAAAAGCCCATTCTGGATCTTACTGAGATCCCGTCGAAGATAACACACGGTCATCTCAAGGTCCTCTTCAGGATCTTGGTCTAGTTCAGTCTCTGTGTCTAAAGCGTGGAGAGTGTCAAACATGGAGGCAAACTCCAAGCGTCCGCTGTCCGCCAGCTGAGAACCAAGAGGAGGGCCATCTACATCGGATTCATCCTCAAAGAAGGACTGGGGAAAAAAAATCACAATGCTCATAAATATGCATTGTATTGTAATTAATGCGAGGGCCACGGCACATTTTAAAATATCTCATTTGGACGAACCTGAACTCGATCAAACAGCTCCTTGGTGCCACCGAAGGTGCCCTGGTCCTGCAGAAAGAAAGGCAAAGTGGACTCGTGTGTGGTTGCTGATACAATGGAGTCCGCAGGGTGACGTCCGTTCGTGGTGAACGACTTGGCGTCCGGACTGCGGTACGACTCCAAGCACCTTCTCACGTTCAACTAGAGTGAGCAATACAAAGTCATTAACGAGAAAATTAAATTCTGTAACAAAAAACGGCGACTTGACTGCGTCAAGCGCTAATGAACCCAATAATTTGAAGTTAAAAATCCTGCCTGTGTACCTGAGATGTATCCAGAAGTTGGCAGGCTTTCTGAAGGTCTTTGCTGCTGTTATCCAACAGAGCTTTTACCAGCATTGCGGGAGAAGGCCTGTTGAGGACTCGGAGCACGGTGGCCATGTAGCCGTCTGACACGATGCAGTACAGGAGGCGTGGGTGCCAAGTGACGGAAAAGCGCTGCCTCATGGTGTCCCGTGCCGACACGCTCGAGCTGGACAGGTGGGCCTCCGCTCGTCCGGTTGAAGGCCTGCATGGTTAAAAACAATATTTCTTGTCATCTCATTGTGTCTAAAGGTGGCGTCATCACATGAAGACCAACCGGTAAGTGACCAATGGGTGAAGGGGGAGAAAGTGCGCTGGCCCAAAGTCGATTTTGCAGCCAGAGCTGGTTAGCGCCAGGAGCCCGCCGAGACGAGCCAGGATCAGGAGGGCGCCTCTCTTCAAAACGCAGGCCAGGAAAAGGCCATCATGTGACCAGCTTAAACTCCCGACCCAGTACGACCTTGAGAAATTTGTGTTAAAAGCTTTCAGAGTTTTGCGCAAAATCTAATCAACCGCTATTCCTGTTAATCCACCTTGTGTATTTAGAAGGAACCTGCTCTGTTTTACACCCGCATCGTCCAAGTCCGCTTGACACGGAGACAAAATTTTGCGTGCTCACAAATAGAACCTGCGTGGCCTACATTCAAAACAAACATTTTTACAAGACAGCAAAATCTCACATAGAATGGCACAGAAGGTGGAGATGCTCGCCTTAGGCTGTTGCTGGTTCACCACGACGGCTAGTAGTTGCCCATCGGGGGAGAAGTCGACTACCAGCGCCCCTCTGGACTTGACCGTTTGGCAGGGCGGGGTGAGACGTGACATGAGGTATGTCTTGGTGGCCCATTGTAGGGTGTATTCCATAGAGCTAATCCAAGAAATGTGATTTTTACAAGATGCTGAATTTACATGTATTGTATCTGTGCCTTTAGGGGGTGTGGCCTTAACCCCTCTCTCGTCATGATGACCCAGATTAGAAAAAAATTAAAAACGCTTAATACACACTTACCCAAAGCACAAATGTTGATCCAGCCATTGGATTTTGAGGCAGGTGATGATGAGTTTCTTCCCAGATGTGAATACAAATCCCAGTAAACACACATCACCCATAGTCTGGAATTAAAGCATACCAGTCACAACACTGGATACACGCACCAACTTCGGGGACTATTAATCGCATTGATGCATGAAACCTTGTTTTCCACAAAGACGCTGCAATGAGTCGCCTCTTTGTCCTTCAAAGTGGGGAGAGGGGTGTCTTGAGGCGGCTGGATTTGGACCCAGTGTCCTTCCACTGAGCCGTCTTGCATCAAAATCAAATCCTCAGGGTTTGTACATTCCCACAGGAACGCTTGCCCCAACGTGGTGACCAAAATCACACGCGCCCCATTACCCGATACATGAACAGACAGCTGCGTAGGACTCCCTGTCAAAAAAAAAAAAAAAAATTCAATTTCAAGTTTCAAGGTCCCAAGACTGTTCAACGCCTACCTTGAATTGTAGTGATTATATGAACGACTTCAGGGGCCGCTGTGACAGTCTTCAACAAATCATTGTCCCTGTTCCATAAAAAGAGCTCGCCCGTGGTCAAAAGTCCACAAAACCAAATCCCTGAGAAACACAAACATGTCAGTGTTTTATGCGAAGTAACTTTTGACAAACACTTTTGACTGCTGACATTTAAACTTACCATTGCGGGATGGAGCCATCGTCACCACATTGTTGAGCAAGGGATGGAGTTTGGGGGTCTTCTTCTTGGTACGACCAGACATCATGTTGATCTCGCTAATCCGTTTGTCGTCGAACAGGAAGACACATTCCTTCTCCTGACCGAGCCAGCAAAATCGTGGCCATGGCTTTTTTCGCTTGATTCTGGAGGAGATGACCACTTCTAGCGTCAGCTCCATGCTTGTATCCAGAGCGAGATACCATCAGTGTTTTAACGATGCTATCAGGAATTGATATTGCTCCTTTGAATAATCAACCAGAGGACCACCTGATAAGAAGAAAACTCAAATTATTTGTGTTTGGCTCTTGAAAGGGAAAAAATGAATATTAGATACACCATTACAGGGAATATGAAATTTTTACAATTTTAAAACACTAGGATGAACAGCATTTTTCTTTCCCTTACAGATGTGACATTGTTTAAACGGGAAGTAAACAGGTATTTGAATTAGGATTTATTGCCAAAAAGTATTGTTAAGAAACAGTCTACCAATTACAAACGTCATTACCTTTTGCGCTGTTTAACTAACAAGCTTGTACATACCCCGGATCGGGATGTAACGCCCTCTTCTTCATCACTGTCATCGTTGCTGCGTCATTCCCGTGTCAGTGGCATCTTTAGTAAATCAACAAGTCTCGCTTTTTCGTCTAATATCTTTGTTCGCCCATTTTGTTGCCCCTGACGACTCCACACAACGGCTGATAGCATTAGCCACCTAGCTAATGGTACGAAGAAAAGGAAAGCCGAGTATATCGAATACATTCGTCGTATTTGTTTTGGCTTAAACGTCGCGTTACTTAATTGGTTAACATGTCGAGTGCTGGTCGTTTTTAACCGCAGCTAATGAAAAATAATTCGAAACTCCCTCCGTTTCAAAAGCACCGTTCATTTCCCATGATCCTCTCTGGGAGAAGCCTTGCGCCGTTACCGTAGGAACGCGAGACGTGCTGACGTCACCATTATCCGTTAACGCGCTTTAATAAAGTTTAGAAAGAGACGGTTTAATTTCATAATGTTAAATTATTAAGACACTAAATATGATTTTGATGTATTTAAACTTGTTGTAATTTGTGGGGGTTCGGAATAAATCGATTCCAATCCCCTTGGAATGTGTGGCACATGCGTTTATTCTCCAGCAGGGGGCACTACAGCATATTACATTGAAGATAATTGTTCCCAATATTTTTAGCAACAGTTAAAATCTCATTTCCATGTCTGTTTAATACATTAACCCCCCCAACTTGTCTTTTTCATACTTCTATAATCACTCATTTTCATCACCACAGTGCTGAGTGATGACATCTGCAATGAGAGACAATAAAAACGGGATATTCCTCCACAATGCCCTTTAATGGATTCATTTGCTCGTGTCTGCCAGGTGCAGATGGAGCTCTTCATTGCTGTCATGACCAGGTTCTGATGGGAAGTAGCTCAATCAGTCCTTTGTGCTTTTGTCTGATGCTCCACTTGTCCTTGTTAAAATGCATTTGGTTGATCTTCAAAATAACCACTTTACTGCTGGGTGGAATCTTTATAATTGATAGTTTTCATTATTCATTTCAAAAGTGCAAAACACTTTCTTTTTTTTTTTTTTAAATACAGAAAAACGTATGGTAAATCTTCAAAATAATCAAATTTTGATGACATGGTTCCACTTTTGAGGGAGGGGGGGTTTCACTGTCCTTACAGACGTTGAGATTGCTCTGAGCGAAGCAGCCGTCGGTAACACATAGTTATGTGTTGCCAAGCGGAAAAGCCGTACAACAACAACATGTAATTAAATGAACAATTCCCAATGTTGCATTCAATATAGGAAACACGAGTTGGCATGGTAACCTGTTTTGCCATCTGCAGCTCTATTCATATTCCATTGACACTTGTGGGGGGTGGGGGGGCCTTGTCAAGAAACAATTTAATCATGTGTCTTACATGGCAGTGGGTCAGAGCTGTCTTGTTGGAAAAACAGCGCGGTACACTAGTGGTGAGCATGAGATGGGTGCTATACTGTAGTTGTGAATGTGAGTGAGAATGCTTGTTTGTCCATGTGCCCTGCGACCAGTCCAGGGTGTACCCCGACTACTCCAGTTGTGTCCAAAATGACCCAAATTGGGTCAAAAGGAGCCAACCTAACTTTCTGGGTGTTATTCATTGAACCCAAAAAGTTTGTGTAAATGTTTTAAGACGGTAAAGAAAATGTATGGTCGGTATCCTCGTTTGCCTCGAAAGTTACACCCATATAATGGCTGGAGTTCAGTCATTTGTGTAATTGGCGTTTCCTCCTTTTCTCTTTATCGATTCATGACAATAAACTTGTGGTCGCCAACGCCTTGTATCATTGTTTACTTAAAACTAGTTCATCCTGCTCTCCTCTCCTATCCTGGAGACATTCTCACGTGCTGAAATAAGTCAGTATTTATTGACACAATAACAACCTTCTGTCCCGTTTCCTGAAAGAATATTCAACTGTAAATATAATCGGCCAGATAGCACCATTGCCTTGGTTCTATTTCAATGTTTTTTTTTTAGAACATACATTGGTATTTTTTTTCAGATTTTATTTATAAAAAGTGCAACCAGATGAGTGAACAAGTAAGCAAAAGGAAAAAGACCCAGCGCGTTAATCAATGTTAACCTTTAGCCTGTCATTGGCATTTTGCATTGTTTGTAGCATTAAGCTAAGTGGACTTTCCTAAGGCAAAAGTATGTAGTATATTGAATGATGGTGATGGCTACAAATTAATACTGCTAATAATGATTTTTTTGGTTTCTTTTTTTTTTTTTTTTTAAATCACTTTTAAGAGGTAATGTCCAGGAAATAAACTTGTATGACAACAGCAAATGTTGCCTGCTAGCCCTTCAGTCTGTGTCTTAAAGGAAGCAGGTACAAGAGGCGTATTGATTTTCTCATTTATCCCTCAATAAGAGGCCAAACAAGAATGTTATGTATGGGGCACTTTCAAGGCCGGGTGTGGTGACTGGCCTGGAAGGAAGGTCCTCGGGTTGCCTAGCAACCTCTTGGCCATGACAAAAATTCAAGGTGGCCGATAATATTTGTTATTCCCTGCGTGCAGGTTGAAGAAATAAGAGGTCTTTTAAAAAAAAAAGTGCAACATAGAAAAAGAAGAAACTGTTGGCACCTTAATATTTGGACATCTTGCCTGTAATATTTTCATCCACAGACATTTTTTAAAGCACCTGTCTCTGTTACATTTGCAAGAAAATTGCAGGGCACGTATAACTTACCAACCATTCAGTCACCTCATCAACTATGAAAATTCTAAATCTTGAATCAAACTGATTAAATTTGATTCGGCAATAAAGGCAGGGTGCACTGGACTGGTTGTTACTTAATCGATCTAAAATGAATGTTTGGGTCAAAAACAACCCAAAAAAAGGACAAGCTAACTAATTTATTATTATTATTCACAGTGGAATACACCCGTAAAACTTAGGTCGAAGTGACACTGCCTTTCAACAAAAACTTTTGAATTTTTTTTTTACCCGTCATAATTTACGCTTCCTTCCCCTTTAAGCGTTTCCGCGAAACAGCCAACGTGCTTAGTTTGACAGGATGACGTCACAGCCTAGACCCTCCTTTTTCGTCCCCTGATTGGCCGAACCGTGGGAATATCCGCGGAGGCAGCCTTGATTGATTGGCTCCGGGGTACGGAGCCGGTTTGGCCATAGCGCCGGAGCTGCGCTCATCATTTTCCCTCAGTTACGTCTCTTTGAGCGGGGGAGCCACCACTAAAAACACCGGCGCTTGCTCCGCGGAGCTACGGAGCTGCACAAGATCGGAGAGAGGTAGAAAAAGGATTAAAAATCATCGGGGTGGATACGTCGAGGAGTTTGATGGCATCGCGGAATCTTTGGCAAGGAATACACTGGCACTTTCATTCCAGCCAGACGCGGAGAAGATAAACAAGCCGCATGAGAAGAGAAAACTCTGTAAGAAAAACCTTTTGGGGATGACATATTACATATACACACGCACACGCTTCAATAAACCGTATAATACAGAGAGAAAGCCTGGCAGGTGTTTAATGCTTATTTATGAGTGCTATCTGATTTAATGACCGTAATTTAGAAGCTGGCGCTGTACATATTTTGTTGTTATGTGACAAGCGATATTTGCATCTAGCCTCTAAATGGGTCTTGCGGGGGTGGGCAAAGTAGGGCCTGGGGGCCCACACATGGTCCGCTCCGTTCTTTAAATCCGCCCCACCAAGCATTCACATAATAGTGTACTGACAATATACTTAATGTTTACTTTCGTATTATATCCATATTTTCTTTATCTGTTCCTGTAAATAATTGGATAATTGTTTTATTGTAAGTATTAAAAGTTTGATTAAGAATTGATTTAAAGTTTTATGTTTTTCATTTTTATTCATTTGTATAATTAAATTAATTGTAAATATAAAGAGAAATATTATAATATATATTTATTTACTATAATGATTATTTGATTTGTTTTTAATTAAATTAAATATTTGTAAAATAAACAACTGTACCTATGTTTTTGACATTTCTGTTTCTATTTTATTGAACACCTTAAATGTTTAAAAAATGAATACTTGTATTATTACATGCAATTACTAAATAATTGGCACATGAAAGGAAACAATCTTACAATAAAAAGTATAGAAATATTTTGTATGTATTTTTCAAGTAGTTGGTTAATTCACTTCTAATTTTTACAAGTCAAGAAATAACTAAGGTAAATAAATAGAATAAGAACAGTGTCACTTCTCTTTCCCCACTTGACTTGTTTTTGATGACCTGGACCATCTGTTAAGTAATCAAAACTTGCCCCTGTAGCTTTAAAGTTTGCCCACCCCTGGTCTTGCCTGTCAGCAGGACTAGTCCATCCCGTGCATGTGTGTGCATTAGACGCTGCCTTTGTGCCCCCATTGAAAGGCGCCTCATGTGTCAGCAGCATCTCCGTGGATCCGGGAAGCACTTTGAAGTGTTTTTATCACGGCCCATTCACTACTGGGGCGCCCCCTCCACCCCAACCCGCCTTCCCTCAAAGCGCCTTTCCGCATCCATTGTGTGCAGGCCGGAGGTGGCGTGCTCGCACCTCGCCTTCTGCACAGGGTGGAAGACTGACTGGAGGCGCTGGAGGAAAAAAGGGGCTCTTTTTTTTTTTAAAAGATGATTACTGGCCAGGTGTGAAATCCTATCCTGTTTATGGCCGGCAGAGGTGGGGTGTTGCACAGCGAAGAGGAAAAGTGCAATTTAGTGGGATTACAGGGCTGCTTTGCCACCAATAGAGAGAAATGTGCAGGATGTGACAAACGACGACGTTGTCTTTACCATAAAAGCTTTCAGATTGTCATTTTTATAGAAGTGCTTCCACCTTTATGCTTGTCTACTTAGGCTGGCCAAGTGTGCTCTTAGAATTGACTTTCTGGAAGGCCAAAAAGAAGTTAGGGTAAAGTATTCAATATATTTTTTTAAATTATTAAAAAAATCAGCCAATTGGAATCGCTTATTTAAATTTTTCCAGCCAAAGATTGCAGCAGTAATTCTACTTCTGCAAAGACACATTTGTAATTTAGCTGCTTGCTTGCTTTTTGCTCTCTTACGAGGCAAAAAGTAAACAAGTTGATGTACGATATTTTTAAATTTCTTCGCTCGCATCGTAGCCGAACACAAAGCGACTTTCTGACGCCCGTGGTTAGCTTGCTTAGCGATATATGCCCCTGTGTGATCACCTTTTAGCTGCCATGTGCTATTAGAGGTTGACTGCCATCTTTTGAAATGTGTCTAATTAGTCTTTTCTTTCCAGAGGCAGGGAAGCAGGGGTTAAGGGTGGGAGGTTAAGGAGTAGCGGAGGCCTCCGCGGGTCACCGGGGGAGGGGGCGGGGCAGGACTGTCGGGCTAATCTTTGTTTTGCCTTGCGTGCCGGTGCCCCCGCCATTACTTCAAATTAATAATCCAGGCTGTCAAATTACAATCAAAGGCATCACTATTCGCCTCTCGCTCAAGGTTTCGCAGGGGTGGGTCAGTGACCCAATTCCCCCCCCCCCCCACGGCCCCCTCCGAACCGTTCCACGAGGTTATCATAAGGTTATCGCCCACAGGGAGCATTACATACACAGGCTGCTAGGATTTTAATGGTTTGAGGGAATCGTTGACCTTTTACAGAGAAGCAGTAAACTGAAAGCGGCCTGAGGACAGAGAAAGACACATTTATTATTATTGTTGTCATGGATGGGTGATACGGCCTTCAAATTAAATCAGCTTGTTGTTTTCACTTTTCCACTTTACTGAAATTTGCTTTTTACGGAAGGCGCCCAAAGAGCTTTACAAAGCCGCATTTGCCAATTTGAAAACTTACCTCGAGACTACAGAAGATTGAAAGTTGCGAATACAATCAAATGTTGGGATCTTATCTGCCTGTTAAACATTTTTACCATCTGTTTGTGTTTGAAGTGAAGGTTGTTTTTTTTTTTTTGCAAAGGTTGGAACGCGTAGCCGTTGTCCTTCGACGACGAGCGCGCAGGGATGAGGATAAGATAAGCCCCCTCGCTGTGCGCTGCTTTTACCTTGGGCCTTCATCACAATTCCAATCAACCATCCCCACAAAAATACAATATTGTGTTCCAAGACTCTTGACTTGTGTTTGTTTACAGTATTTAATAAAATGCGACAATGCCAGACAAATCTTCTCTGTATCTGGTCGAAAGGAAAATGACTTGTGCACTGTCCAACTACAACTTTTATAAACTGGTCGGCAAAAATAGGAAGCTAAGACTTGGAAAGTAGCGGCGATGTTTTTCAGCTCGGGATGATTTACATGTTACGGAACGCTCAGGACATCTGTTCTCGTGTTGGCCGAGGCATACGTTTTACATTCATTGGATGGGAAATGATCAGCCTTGGCGGCGTTGAGAGCAGGTTGTTTGATTATCCTCTCGGCAAACCTTAATGTGACTTAAAAATATCTTCCACAGAAAAGGAAAAAAGAGAAATTGGCTGCTCTTCTAGGGCGCGCTGATAGCAATTATGCAAACTATTATAGAATTTAAGCAGGCCGGCTCTTATCGGCTAATCCAGAAGTAATAGATTCTATTAAAAATGTATGAGGGGTGTAAGGAGGGGGGTGTTGAATCCAGCAGCTGCACTGCCGTCTATTTCAGTCAGTGTGTGTCAAACTACTTGTCTGCTGCCTCCCATTATTAAGACAGCATCCTGCAGCGCTTCCATACATAATAAGCAATTCATTACACAATAAGAAGCTTGTTATTCATCGATCGCACCGCCGTCGCTCATTGTTAATCGCTTGCTTCCAACTAAATGAGCTTTTTGGGGTTTGCATTATAATAGTCGAATATGTTTGACATGATATAAAAGTGGTTTTGGGATCAGTCAGGTCTATAGTGTACTAAAAGTCAGATGGGATAAATTTCAGTTTACTTGTTACGAATGAGGACTAGTGCTGTAAAAAATGTCTGTATGGACGAGTGACCTATTTTTTTTTTGCAGTAGAACATTAGCATAGCACTCATATGCTAATCCAGCCATCGCGTGAAAAGCCTCATTTCAACTCTTTTTTTTTCCATCTAATCATCAACCAGCTTCCCGAATGAGCATGGCGCACATCCCAGATTAGCAATTAGTCGCCATATTTGCCGTGACCCCCGCAGGGTCGCCGGAGGCCACAGGTGAGCCCGCAGGGTCAGACAGGTGCGCTGCTTCCTGCATAATTTAGCAGAGCTCTTCTGACCCCCCCCCTCCAACTTTGACGGATGGCGCTGCATGTAATGCTACGGCGCGACAATTTTTTTTTCGCTAACCGTGCCGCTGAGCTACCTTGCTAGTTAGCATAGAGGCCCACAACAGACACATGATCAAAATCTCTTTTGTTGTTGTTTGTTTGTTTGTTTTCACTTTGTGTTTAAAAAAAACTTGCACCAAAATCAGTTGTCTACTCGTATAGTACAGTACATTAAATGGCAAGATTTTCTGACTACACGAGAAGCTAAATGGCTGATAGAAGGTCCATTGTGTACGACTTCACAATAAAGGCCGTCAGTTTGTTGCCATCCAACCGCTTCGATCTTGCCAGGGCACACGCTGCGGATTGCGGAACGCGCCAACCCTGGCGGCGGTCCTTGCTCGAGTGCTATTTTGGTTATCTCAGCAAAAAGCAATTAGATTGTCAGCAGCTTTCTTACTGCCAGTTTGACGACACATTAATAGCCGGCGGGTATATTTTTTTTGTCATCAAAATTTAGTTAGCATTTAAAGCTTAATACAGCCACTATTTAAAGCGCCCCCTTACTGCTCGCCTCCTGACCTTGTTATCGTCCCACAAAGTGCCATCTCATAATCCGTGCGGGGAAAAGATAGAAAAAAAAAAAAATCCAAATGACTGCCAAAGCGTCCTTATCGGAAACACCGTAGGGGACAGCAGATGGACGGCAAAGCGCACGGTCTTTATCGCCCCCGGTGAGCCTTCTACGGGCTTCATTGTGCTGCTTATCCCCTCGACGGATGTCACTGGAGACGGATGAAGATTAGTCGCCTGTGCACCTTAAACTTTAGAGGCTTTTCAACCTTATGCAAGACAGAAAAAGAAAGACTTATGATGAACTCAGGAGACCTCGCATATGTGGTGGAGGACAGGACTGACTGACTGACATTTTTCTTCAAAAAAAAAAATCTGATCTCCAATTTCTGGCATCATCTATCCAGGGCAGATTATCTGATGATTGAAGAGGACCCACTTGGAAGCCCGCACCGTAATGTTATTGTAACAGGAAGAGCGCCCATTGACCCTATTAGGGAGGATATGGTAGCAACTAAGCAAACCTGTGTTAGCCCACAAAAATGGATGCATCAGAGCAAGGGCTGAGCAAATTTAAAAAAAAAAAAAAAAAAAAAAGTCATTTTCAACAAATAAGAAATCTTAATCTGGATTTACCAAATATGGCAATGATCACGCTGAGTGCAATATTAACATACGCTAGTTAGTGTTAGCATGTTCCAAACTTGGTTAGTAAATACCGTCCTTATTCCTGAACTCATTTCAGTTAAGAAGACAAAATGTCATTGCTTGTACTGATTGGCGCCATGTATGTTCTTGGCTCAATTATAGGCTAATGGCCACCCTTTTCTATTCTCTCCCCCCACCCCATCCCAGTTTCAAATTATGGCCATAATGAAACATTCACGTCTCATTGTCTGCCAGTAAAAGGGAATTCCCTGGAGATAGCCTTTCTCCATCTTGTTCCTTTCCCCCTTTCCTGGCACTCCCTAATGGAGGGCTTGTTTTGACATAGAGTCTGCTCCCTTTGGATATTAAAGGTGTCGACTTGGAAGTGGGTTTGTCTTTAGTGGGGGGGGGGGGGGGGGGCAAGTACGCCTGAAAGAGATTTTAATGGTCGCTATCATAAAAGCTAGTGGTACTCAAACTGCGCTTCAGGGACCAGCAAGCCATAACTTTTGGGTTTGCGAAATAATTTGGAATAAATTAAGCTGTGAATATATATTGTTAAAGTGCCATGCTGGAAAAGCTGAAGAAGGAAGCAGGCTTATAGTTTAAAACACTAATTCCCAACTTATTTATTTTCTTTTTATTTCTTTATTTTTTTTAATGACAACCACTCAAGTGTTGCCAATTCTCAAGACTGTTTCCAAATCCCCCTTGAACAAATAAAAAAGTTCTACCAAGATTTCCCATGTTAACATCTGGCTTGTCCCGCCCCAGCAGGTCCACCTGGGCTGTGTGCAGCCGTGAAGCTCCATCATGCTGGCCTGCATTCAAAGACGGCAGAACCTGTCGTCTCAACATTTGACCTGCGTGCCTAAAAGCCTGGATGTCCTCACGCCGCCATTGCTGCTACCTGCGCCGCCCCCACCGCCGCAGCCACGCACCGGCAAAGGTGAGTCTGAGTCTTCAAGTCAATTTTAATCAGTTGTGACATTTGATAGTCAAAAAAAAAAAAAGAATGCACTATAATTTCCCGAATGAATCACTGCACTATTGTTTGAAGCCTCCGCTGAGTGTTTGTGCTGCATTTGAGGTAATTAGACCTCATTGGGTTCCACTTTCATGCTTCCTGAGGTCACGGAACCTATTAAAAGAGCCATAAAAGCTCTGATGTAACAGGTTCAATTGGAGTAAAGAGACTTTTCCCTCTCCCTTGTACGCACGCTCCCATTTCTGCCTCTCCCTCGGTGAAGTCTTTTGCCTTCCCTGTTATGAAATATTAATTGGGAATCAGTGGAGAGCTTGTCTGCTAAACGTCGGAACAGAAGGGCCCGGTTGGCCTCGGGGCTGAACGGGTGGTCGAGGGAGGGGGGTGGGGGGGGTGTTCTCATCATGTTTACCTGGGGGAATGCGGACATAATCCCCCCCACCCCCACCCCCCCTCCGGGATGTGCATAGCACCCCTACGGCGGCCAAGCTGACATTTGGAGCACGAGCACGGCGGCGGGAACTCGCTCTGTGTGGCCTCCTCATTAAATGAGTCCTTGTTGGATCTAGTTAAATGGGGACATCCTTTCGCTGCGCTTTTCAAAGCCATTTCCATTTTTAGCTGTCAATAAATGGAAAGGGAACGGACATGAAAGCTGGCAAGCCCAAGAGGCCCATTTCTGTGCAACCACTGTATAAGGAATTATGCGATCGGCAGTGAATGAACGACCCGCTCTCTTATCTCGACTTGAAAGCCGGGCCTGAAAATGCACCCCCCCTCCCAACGCTTGCACTCATCCCTCAACGCCCTCCCCCCCCCCATGCTGCTGGCCTTGCTTGGACCCGGTTTAGAGGGGAAAGTTTGCCCACGCTGGGCCGAGCGCCACGGAAACAAATGAAGAGTGACACGGGCGCTGAGGAGCCTCCTGGAGTGCGCGCACACACACACGGGGCTAAGTGTTGGAGCTCGAGGTCATGCTGCATGCATTTGCCGAGATGCAATGGAGACAAAAATGGGGTGATTGGGAGCACAGTAAACACTCGCCTCTACGCGTTTTTTTTTTTTTGGAACATAAACTATCAGATGAAATATGCACCTTGGTCATTCCAGAATTGGGGGACGATTGAGGTTTTTGAAAAATGCGGCATTCAATGAATGATACCATATATTTTGACTCACTCTGGTTGCGAATACAAATACATATGAAAAATATATTTCCAAAAATAAATCTTTTTTTTTTTTTTTTTTATTGATGGGCATCGGACCCGTGAGGATTGGCTGTATATTTCTATTCCGACGTATTTGTGGAAGACTTGTCATACATAAATAGAGAGTTAGTGTGAGGGACATCCAAGAGCGTGTGCTCCGGTGTCAACATGCCCCGGCCGGCGTCTACTTTTTCCATTTCCCATTTCCCCTCGTCGTCTACGGCGACGTTGCGACGTCCACAGGGGAGACGTGAACAAGCAACCCTACAGCAAATAAATATTAATGCATCCTATCATGCTCTAGTTTTGATATATTTCAAGCCTTCCATACTGGTTGGGTCAATTTTAGCTGTCATGATAAATAACGTGTATGTCAATCTTTCACCGTGAATTCTAATGACTTTTCTTGAATTGGACAATATTTATCATTCTTTTGTACAGGTGCTACTTGATTTTGAAAATATGAAGCCCTCTTAAAATCCAACGAAAAGCTTTCCAAACGGTGAACCGTGACTTAGCGGGGGAACGCCGTTTACTATGACGGAATCGTCCATCTGGCGCACCCCCCCAAAGGGCATAAGGGGGTGCGAGGGCCCGTTCATCACCACTCGCCGAGCTCGGCATTGACAAGTTGAGGTGCCGACTGTTATGTGGCAAACAACAGATGACTGGAGGGAAGGCCAATTAATTACAAGGTTTTAATGATCGGACTTACCGGGGCCAAGCGTGCGCATCAGGGAGGTTGTCATGGCAACCGTTCCAGGTTTGCTTTTTCAACGCGTTACAAATGCGCAACGCTCGGTCTCGGGCCCGTTATGTTAAATATCACGACTCGCTAAATACGCCGAGCTGTAATTAAGTACGCGCCGAGTCGCTCTCTTGTTATCACGGCAAAAGCGCTCGGTAGAAAGATTCGGCGTGAAATCAAAAAAAGAGCGGCGCTCCGTGTTGGGGAAATTATTATCACGGAATAATGCATGAACGCCGGTGTTATCTCGCCTGAGAATCGGCAGATCCAGCGGGCTCTCGGCATTAAGCGTCCCCTCAGGGTAACAGCTGGAGGTCGTGCAAAGGGCTTGTTTTGCCCGTAAATCAGTGATTAACTCTTAACTGCTCCCAAACAATGAGGTATCCGCTCTAATCTGGAGAGGAGGGGGTGTAGGATTCAAGTGTGACCACGGGAAAAAGATTAGCCTGTTTTTAAGAGGCAGAAAGCATGGCAAAGGGTTTGTTCAGGGGGAGGAATAAAAGCTCAGGAAAGACTATTTACATACCAACACAACAAAAGTGCTGAATATTTCCACATTCATGTTTGCATAACTTGGAAACGTGCCCACAATCCTCGGCGGTGGTTAAAAATTGAGATTGCACGAAGGGGATGAAATCGGGATTATGGGGGAAAGTGTGCCATTTGGTCGTCGCCAATCGTCCAACGGACACCAAATTGAGTGACATCATCAAAGGTGAATTCAGGGATTTGTTTCGAAATACTTTTGAACGTGTTTGACTGTTTATTCCGTTAAAGAAAGAACTAAAAAAAAAAAAAGTGCGTGGGGAATTACATTGCCTTAATGATTTCATTTTTAAGGATGAGATGACCCCGTAATGAGAGCTACTGCTATAGAGGGAGCAATTAAATACCTCCTGTAAATCTTATCTACTTCAATCATTGTGGTGAGGGGGCGGCATGGCGAGGTCAAATAATTAAGAATTTGTCAGCGCTGCATGATGTCGTCCGCTATTGCTTGTTTTTCCACACTGTTGTTTTCCCCCGCCTGTGACGCAGCGTGCGGTCGGCGGGTTCCTGGGTGATCAAGGTCGGGCTGTTAATTATCTTTGCGTGCCATTTCTTTACCTGACAATGCTTGATGGTTGCTCCGGGGGGACCTTGACTTTCCCTTGCTAATCTTTAATTGATGCGCAGAAAATATTCGCCAAAAAATAGGACAGTGTTATGAGTGGACCGAGTGAAAATCTGCCAAATAGTGAGACGCACATTTAAATGTATTACAACACTTTTAAATAGATCAAAGCTGACTTTTTAAAGTATTGCTTCGAATTTTAGGCAAGATCGCCTTAGCATCTCACCCACTGCCGGGGTGATAAATCTGTGCGTGCAGCGAAGGGAGGGGGGAGGTGGGGGGGGGCTATGCCTATTAACTAATGAGGTTTCCATAGTAGCGCAGCCATGCAGCCACAGTGGGAAGTGCAGCTGTGTTGTGTCTGGGCGGTTCTGACATGGCTCTAATCTCTGGCCTAACAAAACCAGACGCCCTGCTCCTCTCACACACACACACGACGACATTTTCACAGAGAACCACGTCTTTTGATTTTCTTTTCGCTAAATTAGCCGTGTCTTATAATTGGCCAACATTATCCAGCATGGAAAATAAGAGCACTTTTCTGCAATTAGGCTTTAAATGCATCATTGGGCGTCCAATCATCATCCCATGTGAATCGTTTTATCCCTTGCGTTCATAAATATTAAATTATTTGCCAAAGGCTATAAATGTTTTTGGCATCCGACGCGGATTATCACACAACCATGACTCTATTTATTATCAATAAAATATTACTTTAATCCTAACCCTAAGGATTATCAAAAAAAAAAAAGGATTATTTATACTTTAAGGATTCTCTATAATAGAATATTTGAACCGCAACAATTATATAACGCCTAACTTGAAAGCACGACACTCCCTGAGGTCGCGCAATTTTCAATACGACCGTTCAAACAAATACTAAAAAGTTCAGAACACAATTACTAACTTAGGTTTGTTAAGAAAATATAGACTTGAACTATAGGGCAAAAGTTCATCTTCTTCAATGAAACGTCTTCTGACACATTCCAATGACAAAGCTGCATTGAAAACCCAACTCCAAGTTTCACAATGACAACAATGACGTCTATTTTTAATTTTTCCTACGGTTCAAGTGGCAACCAGCGATCCGAAATGGATCGTCCATAGAGATTCCGTGAGTATTGAGGTCTCTCCTGACATGGCGGATGTTATTGTTTTTGGTGGTGGTGCTCCACATACTAAGCAATGTTTTGCTTGGTGGTGTTTTTGTTGAAGTCCCTCCAGGATTGAACCCTTCGTCTTCGACCCTCCATTTTAAACACCTAATTTCTTTCTTTCATGGGAAGGATCGTGTAGATTGAATCATTTTCACAGTCGTGGTGGGTGGTAGGAGGGGAGGGGGTGGGGGGGGCGTCTCACCCAGCGTGGGCCTGAAATGAAATAAACTCCTGAATCAATTTCAGACGGGAGCAAGCTCGCTCGCCCCCGCAAAGCTGGAATTGGTTTTGTTATTGAGAATTAAATGAAGTGTAGTTTTTATTCTCATTGCACACCCGCAGTCTGCTGATCCCAACTGACTCACATCTACTTTAATAAAAGCGACACCGCGAGCCGGCCGTAATTTACAACCCGGTCTTCGTTTATTGTTTCAAACGGGGCCACCTTTTTTTTTCCCAACCTTTACATCGTCGCTTGGCGTTAAGCAGCCTTGAAATTACCCCAGCTAATGACATTTAAATCAAGTCGCCGTTTGTCCCGCTGTCGACTTCTCCGCTCACGATTCAATCTTTGCCTCGACGTTTTTTTGTCACGGTTTGAGCTCAGCGGCTGCGGACTCCGCGGCCATCCATTTTCTATAGCGTTCATTTCCATTTGCTGCAAGCCATCTCGGCGCACTTTGGGCAAATAGTGAACTGACTGAATACGAGACTTATCGCTCACTTCTGTCTCCCTCCCTTCCCAGGCGAATCACCCTCGGCGGCTTCCCGTTACCCGTCCCCCGCCGAGCTGGATGCCTTTGCCAAGAAGACCGCCAGCAGCCCGCTGTGCATTAAGATCTTTCCCTCGGACATCCGGGTGCCGCAACACAAACAACTGAGCAAGACGGTGAACGGCTTGGACACCACGGGCCAGAGCTATAGTCCCTACTCGCAACCCTACTCCGGAGGCTACCGGGGCTTGTTGGCCATCGGCAAGGCGGCAGCGGTTAAGGGCGTGCTGAAAAACTCCGAAGGAAAAAGGACCAAACAGGCGCACAGCCAGGCTTGTCTGACGCCGTATAAAAACCCAGTGAATGGCGGATTTGCCGTCAGGCCCGGGCATAAGGCCTATCACGTAAACACGTGTAAGCCCGACGTTCCCGCGGAGACGCTTTGTTCTAGCGGAGATCACGGCTTGCTCCCTCGCTCTGAGCTGGCGGAGGTTCAGAGCCTGATGAGGCAGCTGAACAGAGTCACCAGGGCAGGGGGCGAGGCGAGGCCCAGCCCCTCCCTGCAGGCGGTGGCGGCCGTGGCTCGCTCGGATTTTGCCGCCGGCATCCCCCCGACGCAAAGTAGCATGGCATTCGGCGGGGCGGTGGTCCCCACGCAGAGCCCCGCCCGCGTGGCCCGGGCCGACTACGCCGCGTGGCAGCACAGGCATCAGGTGTACCAGCAGGGAGCCACCAGGATGTATAACCTGGATTCCGGTGTTGCGCAATCTCCGGAAAGCTGCCTGCCTTTGGCGTCCTCTACGTACGGGATACATCCACCCATGCAGGGTCATTTTTCGGTCAGACACTTCTTCACGCCGCTGTGGGACGGCCTCACCGCTACACCCAATAGCGACTGCTACGCTTCTCAGGTGCCGGGCACCATGGCGCCCCCGCATCCCGGACTCCACCAACACCACCAGACACATTTCCACCCTCTTCCAGTTCCTGTTCATCCTCAGGTAGAGGTGCAATTTCAGAATTGAAATGTTCCATGAACAGAAATTGACTGGAAATGTCTCCCTCAGGTCTACGGCACAGAGCAAACCGCCTGCTGCGGGCCGCCGAGCGCAAGTCTGTGCCACGCCGCGGCACTCAGCAGAAGTCTGCAGTCTCTGGAGTGCCTCATCAGTGAAATCCAGCCGCCCTGCATCAAAGAGCGCATGCTGGGCCGCGGGTACGAGGCCGTCGGGACGCAGCAGATGCTGGAGCAGCAGCAGCAGCAGCAGCAGCCTCATCATTCTCATCATCCACACGGCCACATTCAGCTTCCCGTCTACAGATGAGATGCCACGTTTGTACAGTGGTCGTCTAAGTCGGAGTTTGACCAAAATATTCAGGAAGTCACACAAAAATGACCTCACACCTACAAATGTTTTGAATGGAATAGATTGTTAAACTATGACAAACTATTCAACAACCTGTTTTCGGTTCGCCCAGCGGCGTAAGAAAATTAGGTCGCGAAGAAGTTTGAATATTAACACTGCACTTAAATATGAGGGAGGGTTTTTAAATAATAGTTCAAAGTATTGCACATAGAATTTAAATAGAAATGACACCTAAATAAACACTTCAAAACAAACAATATTGAACTTAAAAGTTAAATACAACTGAACTGTACTCGGGTATGGATGATTTCGTAAACCACTGGAGGAGAGTATTAAAATCGCTGCAGTTAGGCATTGGAAAATCTCAACTATTGCATACATTTTTGAATTCATAATCTATTATTTGACTTTTCCCCTGAAATCTTTGGTTGAATTCCGAGTTCCGAGGGCCCACTGACTGTTCTCGGTTTTATGTGTCAAAGAACTCTGAAGAAAAATGATAATCATGAGCCAGGATGCTGATTCCTCTGCCATTATTCTTCATACTGATGTAGAGCGCCTACAGTGACCATTGTCTGCCATAATAATAATAATAATATAACAATAAATATAAACAAAGAGTTACTGTACTTGAAATTGCTTGCCCACTCCAAGAATCATGAACACTCAGGCTTCTCCAATATGATTCTCATTGTATGGAGGCATGGGGGTAAAGATGTGAATATTTCTTTGTGTCACGCATTACTGATGATGAGTAAAGCTTTTATCTAGAGTATGATAAATATTCGGTCACATTTCTTTTTCAAGTCTTAGTTGATTTTAATGTTGTCCGCCACAGGTCAGGTTGAGCAGAATGTGCTCTTCCGATTGTGTTTTGACCTGGATTTTTCTTTCTTTGTTTGTTTTGGGGGTCTTTTTAAGAGCCAAACATTCACCGGACATTTTGGGTGAACCGTTTAATCAAACCCGATATCAAGAGCAATTCACAAGCGTCAAGATTTCTACTGAAATTTGAATGCTGCTCTTGTATTGGATCTCATTAGCCTGTCCAGGTGTACCTAATATTGTGGTTTCCTCTCTATAACTGTAACGATGAGGCAACTGCACACAATCGCTGGTACTTGCTTGTGTGTCTGCGCTGCTTGTATAATATTTATTTATATTGATTTGTATGGAGGCTGGGGGAAAAAAAAAAAGTGTGTCTATCATTATTAAGTGCAATTATTATATCTACGGACATTATGAGGTATGTTGTTGAAATATGTATGTACATTATGACTTGTCCCTTTTTTGCCCTTTTGCTTCCTCATGAGGATTGTCAAGTAAATGACATTTTTTTAGATCCAAATAATTGTGTTTTCCATTCATTAACTGACTTTAATCTTATTCCCCCCCCATGAGAAAATTATTTTGCTAGACTGACTAGAAATAATGCAAATCTCCAAGACCTTTGTGGCCTTCATATTGGCCATGTGAATACCACATAAATGAAATGAATGCCAGCATTAGCCAGTCTGTATTACAAAACAAATGACCCAGATGGAAGATGTAATAGTATTCTGCTCACTGGTTGGGGGCTAAAACGGCAATACGGGCTTGATAAGTAATAATCCGAGCCTTAAAGGTCAGTGTTGTTGTCATTGAGGCACAGTTGTCGGGGGGGTGATTTGCTGATTTGAGCCTATTGTGTAGCAAGGCTTGGACGTGGGGCGTTTTTCATGCTATTTATCTGTCAGGACAGGCCCCGGCGCCGTGCTGATAAACCAACCTGGAACACAGACGTGCTCTCCCCCTCTTCTCTCCTTTCTCGCTGACGATTAGTTCAGGCCCGGCTCCTCCGGGAGGGGAACAGGAGCCGCTCCGACCTCCTGGGACATACTTCAGATAAGGCGGCCTGCAGATGGAGGAGAAGGAGAGTTGATCTGGTGGGATTAGCGCAGGGAAATGAAGGAGAAAGGAAAGGTGATCCTAATCTCTTTTTCCACGAAGATGAGGAATTAAATTGTCTTCCAATAAAACTCTTACACTGACTGAATTATATATACGGAGAAGAAATGATTACATAGTGCAGTTGTGCCTTAATATGTCTCGGAGGTTCAGTGACCATGCTCACAACTTAGTTCTCTCATAAAACATAACAATTACAGAAAATGTAAACAATTAAAACAGTTTGCGATTCATTCATTTATTGCGGGTCCTGTTTTGCGTGTTTTGGCCAATAGAGGGCAGTATAATACAGTCATGCTGACACAAACGAAGGATAGGGTAGCAAGTTTGACGGGCGAGATCTGTACCTGCAAAAAGTACACATCCATACTTTAATTTATCAACAGTTTTATGCATGTTGGCGTTAGTTTTCATTGTACTCATATTTCGGTACTCCACAGCCTTTTTCCGGTTTGCGTTTTGTCGTGTTGGCTCGTGAGTGAACGATTCGTTCGAAAGAACGAATGTTTTCAGTGAACGAGAGTGAACTTCCTAAAGTGATTCGTTCTTTTTTCAGTTCATATGACTTCAACCAGTAGGTGTCAGTCATACGCATTGAAGCTAATGCCACCACGCCGTAAAACAAAACGAAGAAGACAATGACTTAACTTCCCAAACAAGTCGTAAATTGCATTTCCCGTTCACCAACTGAACGGATTTGCGAGTGAACGAGTCGGTGAGTGATTTCCATTTCCAGTGCATCGCGAGACCGGACGGATCAGTGAGGTAATGAGTCCTGACTTTCCCGTTCGCGAACGAGTCAGTGAGTGAACTGCCTTCCTTCCCGTGCATCAACATATCAGTCATCGAACGCGTTGCTGCTCCTTGCGTGAACAATTCAGTGAATGAACGTGATCCAGAATGGAGATGAACGATTTGCCAAGGAAAGAAAGAACTACACACTGAAACAGCACTTCTTTTGTGCTCGTTTTCTCCAATCTAACGACTAACTTGACTAGTTGTACTAAGTTCATTTTGTTTCCCTTGTCAATCACTTTTTTGGGTTCTTTTATCACAAACAAGGTATTTTCGGTTGCATTACCTGACATGTTTTGGCATGTACTTCCGCCTTCACCAGAGTGTCACTGCTGTGTGACGCGTCTTTATCAGCTGTTGGATGAATGAAGGCGTGACTCACCTGTCAGATTTGACAGATGAGTCACGCCCTCTGCTGTCCCTTCACCTCTCCAAAATGCTGCTCCAGGTGGTAGAGAGCATGTAGGCTCCCTCGTCCCTGTTGATGGTCCATCACCACATCATGGACTGGGAAAAGGCCAGAGTCATCCGCACCGAAGAAAATAAACATCAGCGTTGGATCAGGGAGGCCATTGAGATCCGAAAACGAGGCCCGAGGACCATCAACAGGGACGAGGGAGCCTACATCTTTAATCTTTATTTTATAACACTTACGGTAGTTTTTTAAATAACGTGTATGCATATACACGGCTAAATATTGTTATCCAATATATCGACTGCAATTTCACATTAGATTGCTGGTTTGAAATGTACTTTTATTATTATTATTGTTTTAATAAATATTTATGGTGAAACTTGTCTGGTGTTTTATTCCTTGTTTTTATTTTTTGGGGGATGAAAACATAAAAATCTGACATTTGGTTAACTGCTTTATATGACAATATGTATGTTTTACGTTGTGTAATAGGTGTTGGTGTCCCCCAAAATAAAGAGCAAGTAGTCAAACAATCCCGACACGAAGCAGACTTTGAGCTAAAGTTTGCATAGTGTAAGACTTGCGGTTCATGCTTTATGAAGCGGTTCATGTAATGACGCCAAGCTACCACAAGACGGCAGTGCCCCCATTCACTTGTATGTAACCCACCGTAAAATGAACATGTCAATTTTTCCTTCGACCAGACGTCCTCTATGTACTCTACAGTACTTAATAAAAAATCCGGATTTCCGCCGGCAAAATCGCAGAATGGTTTTTAACTTGACCCGGTGTTCTGGAGTCCATGGTTCGAGCCCCACACGAAGCAGACTTTGAGCTATAGTTTGCATAGTCTAAGACTGCGGTTCATGCTTTATGAAGCGGTTCATGTAATGACGCCAAGCTACCACAAGACGGCAGTGCCCCCATTCACTTGTATGTAACCCAGCGTAAAATGAACATGTCAATTTTTCCCTTTCGACCAGACGTCCTCTATGTACTCTACACTACCTAATAAAAAAGCCGAAATTCACCGGCAAAATGGCAGAACGGTTTTTAACTTGACCCGGTGTTCGGGAGACTATGGTTCGAGCCCTGCACGAAGCAGTCTTTGAGTTAAAGTTTGTATAGTGCGAGCCTTGAATTCGATGCTCCCGAACATAAGACAAAAGCTCTGAACACTACACCATTGAGCGTTCTATCATGTATTTAGCAGCAAGTTGACATTTCTAATGTACACTACCTAAAGAAAATTGCTGAGTTTCGCTGGCAAAATAGCAGAATGGTTTTTAACTTGACCCGGTGTTCGGTAGACTAAGGTTCGAGCCCCACACGAAGCAGACTTTGAGCTAAAGTTTGAAAAAGTGTGAGACTCGAACTCGGTTCTCCCGAACTTAAGGCAAAAGCTTTATGTACTACACCATCGAGTGTTTTAAAACATAGAAGTGATTTAGTAATTTTATCCAGTTTGTGAAACATATACTATAAATACATAATAAAACTCGGGCGATTTCACCACCAAAATGGCTAGATGGTTATTGACTTGGGTTTGTGTCCGGCAGCCTCGGGTTCGAGATTTACTCATTGCAGCTTTTGCAAATTAAATAGAGCGACATATAAGATTCGAACTCGCCTCTCACAAACTGAAGGGAAAAATTATAACCGTTCGGCCATTCGAGATCTTACATGACGATGTCAAATACTTGTAAATAAAGGTTACTCTTAACTTTCTTGGATTCTTCATGATTTGGGATAATATAAAAGAATCTTTGAAGACTGACCAACGGACAATGGTCAAGGGGTTAAAGCCATGAACTCCGAAGTTTGCATAGCTGGTTCGAGCCCAGGGTCCTCCACCTAAACGGTTTTACTTCACTTTTAATTTTTTTTTCTTCCTTCTGATGACGTCATCACAAAAAAGAGTATAAAAGGCGCCTAGAACGCGACGCTCATTCTTGCACTCACCTCTGACAGCGAGCGCCACGTTGCTCTGGTCCACCTGCTGCGCCGGCTGCAGTCTTTTTCCACAACAGTATTTAAAAGTGACAAGGTGGGTTTTCAACTTTTGTTAACCTTTTCAAACTAACTGCTTTTGATCTCTTTTAGCGTCAACTTGCACTTTGGGCGTGCTTCCATCTTGCAAGCATGCAAGCTAAAAAGTTTGCAGAAGCTAGCGTGTTAGCGTTAGCAGTTACCGTTTTCAACGACCTCCAAACCGCATTTATTTGGCGTGCAACGAAACAATTGAAGCATTTAACGGTGGGTGAGTACATCTACATTTTGAAAACTCAAGCACGCATCGTGTGGAAAGACGACTAACCCAATTTTTGCACAAACATTTAGCAACGTCTGGACGACAGCGCCGTTTGGCCGAAGGTAAGTAGATAAAGCAGCGTTTGCATAAATCCACCAGAGAATGAATGAATGAATGAATGCCTCCAATATGTTGATGCATTCGTGTTAATTTTCTACTTTGTCTGCAGGTACGAATCTTCAAAACGACGCCATCATGGCCGACTGACTTTCTGTGAGTTTTAAAGTAAACTTTCAATCGACTGCTTCTAATTGCCTTCTCATTTCTGTCCCCAGGCCTGCATCTGGAACAGAGGGAGCAGATTGAATGCAAAATGGCAAAAATATTTTTATTAGCAAGGCATCATATCAAATTGACTAAAGCAAACATTTGTTCTTTTGTCTGCAGGCTCCAAGATGGCAGACTTGCAGTTCTCGCATGGCTTCAAGGTAGGTCTGTCTACTCTTGCTCAACAAATTGCTGAGCCCAATTTGCTTTTTAGGTTGAAAAAATTAAAAGTAGAATGGTTGTAACGTTACCATGTCTTTCAGACCAGCAAACTGTGGTTGGAGAGACGTCCGGCGCTGCTCTCTATTCCTCATTGGTGAAACGCGCACATGTCCATAATGTTTGACTTGCACGTGTCAAACATTTCAGCATGTTCTTCCTCCTTTTGTCCACCAGGTGGAGCCCAATGACCTAGTTTCTGCAGCATGCATCTACTGGTGAAGATCTACAAAGTTTTGAACCTGTGGCTCAACCTCCTTCCTGTCCCAATGTGCTGACAGGTGACAACTTACTACAAACTTGGCATTGTTTAAAAGCACTTACCTGTTTTTTTTTTTGTATGCCTGCCTCTTCCTGCAGAGCAGTTTCCAGTAAGGCTGCAGTTGGAAAATCTGCCACCTGCTGGACAAAAAAAACAGCCCTCTGAAAACATACAAAAGTTCCTTCCTTAAGGCTGCCTCCATTTTCAGAGGTAACACTCAAATAAAATGTACTAAATGGCAGCTTGATGGCTCCCTCGTTTGTGATGTGTACAGGTGTCTACCCTGGTGAGCCTTGACAAATTTCAGGAACTCAGCCTGTGCACCAGCTGCTTCATTGTAAGGTTCCAGTCTACAGTTAAAAATAAAAGCAATCAACTTGAATAGAGTTGCGTCAATGTTCCTTTTTCTTTCCAGGCCCAGAAAGTGAAAAGCCTGCCACAGTTTGTCTTCAGCCTCTGAACTCTTCACCTGGGTCCATGCTGCCTGAAGAGTCCTCTGCTGGTAAGAGAAGAAAAGGAAATGACATTTGAGCCAACATGTTTCCAAATTTGGATGACTGTATTTTTTGTGTCCAGGGTGAAGCACCATCAAGTACCTGCTCATAGCGGAAGCAGAGGGTCAGAGCAAAGCTTGCATACTTACTCAGCTCTAAGACAACTTGAAAAGTGAGGCACTTTAAATGCTCCTCATTGCACAATCTTATCTTTATTCCAATTTTTTTTCTCCAATTTTCTGACAGGCAGCAAGGAACAAGATCAACTTCCTGGGTCATGCAGCAAGGAACAAAATCAACTTCCTGGGTCATGCAGCAAGGAACAAAATCAACTTCCTGGGTCATGCAGCAAGGAACAAAATCAACTTCCTGGGTCATGCAGCAAGGAACAAAATCAACTTCCTGGGTCATGCAGCAAGGAACAAAATCAACTTCCTGGGTCATGCAGCAAGGAACAAAATCAACTTCCTGGGTCATGCAGCAAGGAACAAAATCAGCTTCCTGGGTCATGCAGCTTGCAATACTTAATAATATTCTACTTGCGCACTGGTAAGTTTCATGCCAAAACATTTTCCGCACAAAATGTTGACTTAGCTTTTTACTTGCCACTCTTTTTGTCTCAGGTCCAGGCATGGAGTAACACTCGTCCCACTGGCTGACCACTCCACCACTCGTCCACGAGCAGACTCCCATCCATCTTGTTACTTTATTGTGATTGAATGTTTACTCTGCAAAAGAAATAAAGCTGTATTACAAATAACACAAACTTTCAAATCCTAATTTTCAAACAACAAATTAAAAATAATTTTATTTTGATTATTTTTCCCACCCCAAAAAATTTCTGGATTTGTTTTTTCAATATTTTTTTTTCCCAATTTTTTTTTTTTTTTTTTGGGTGAAATTTTTTGCGAAAAGGAATGGGATCCTGACCAAAATACTGCTTCCTGATTGGCTGAGCGCGCTAAAACTGGGTGGAGCAATAAAAATGAAAGGCTGTGATTGGTTAAAAGATGGGCGTGGATATGCAAATGAGCCGATCTGTGATTGGTTAGCCTTAGAGTAGGCGTGGTCTCATTAAAACAAAGCAATCTGATTGGTTGGATGTGCAAATGCTGCATTTTGATTGGCTGACAGAAAGTGGGCGTGGTTATGCAAATTTTGCGGCGGGACGTGATTGGCCAGGCAGAATTTGGGCAGAGCCAGGAGGCGGGCTAAGTGGCACTTAGGTTTTGGAAAGCTCTTTTCAGCTTTGATTTGAGTGTTTGCCTTCAGCCACTGAAGAGAGCCAAGTGTTTGACAGCTTCTCCCTGTCGCCACATGACTCAAAGTGACTGCAATTGTACAATTGCATCACTTTGACTCATGTGGAGACAGAGAGAAGCAGTCAAACACTTGGGTCTCTTGCAGGGACACTCACCTCAAGGCTGAAAACTTTGGACACTTAGGTTTTGGAAGTGGCCAACTCAAGACTTCAAACAGTACTTTGTCAATGCAGTGACCACCAAGCATGAAAGACTACAAATGAGCAAATTTGCTCATAAATCACAAAGGCTCACATTCCACTTGATCAATTTATCGAATAGAAAAGCAGTTTGCCTGCATGGAAGCAGCTTGTGTGCTTGATGAGCTCAGGTCCAATGTCACTTACTTCGCATGGCAGGCACTAGGGGGAAGGTGAGCACATGCAAACATCTCTCACTGGGTCAAAACCTAAGTGCCTGCCAAGTACTGCACAGTACCACCACCACCACCACTCACTTTTGGACAAGTTTTTCCATGACATTGACACGAACAAAGTTAGTCAATATATGTTTCTGACTAACTTGGTTTGAATCAATGTCATGAAAAAAACACATCCAGATGAGTGTGATCATGATATTGTGCAGTACCTGGCACTTAGGTTTTGTGAGAGATGTCAGCTGCTTGCATGTGCTCACCTTCTCCCTGGTGTGCCATGACAAGATGACATCGCACATCAGCTCCTCAAGCACATAACACTACCAACTAACACCATTTTTTTCTTATTTTTTTAGATTTATATACATTTTTTAGATTCAAGTCATAATTTTAGAAGAACAAAGTGGTACACTTTGACTTTTCATGTTTGCCAACCATGATCAAAAATATACTTCAAATGCATTTTTCAAACCTCTACTTCTTCCATTGACATGTAACGTTAACCATGGTAGAGCAATTCTTTTGTTTTGTTTCACTGTGGCCCAAATAATCATCAGGACATTCTTCATTTGGGAAATGACCAATTCAAATGTCCTTTGAGAACATTTTGGAATATTTGAAGTCATATATGACTTTTAAGATTAGGAGGCAAACAAAATGGGGAGGTACCTTTCGAAATATGCAGATAGACGACGACCAGCAGCCGACGTGAAGCCTCCAGTCTTCAAGTTTGGAAACAATGTTCAAGTCAAACGCCATTAGCCATTGACTGACAGCCGAGTGAGTGCTACTTGTGGGCGTGCTAGCTAACGCTCCACCTCTTGTTTCACGAGAGCTAGCGAGTTTCCACTGACCTAACGACTAACAAATATTCTCCTTTCATGTCATTGTTTACATGTACGCATTTGCATACATACAGCAAATCGAGAGCTTGGAAAAAGTTGACATTACTCACTCGAAAGCCCAAATGGTAACAACCTGAAGAGCTAGCTGCTCGCTGAAGTGGGAGTGTACGGTAGCCGAGAAAGCTCAACCTTCAATGAAAACACAGCATTTGTATAGTATATCACTTTTGGGAAAATTGTAATTTTGTTATCATTTCTATCTAAATACATCTTAAACACTTTTTGACAACATTGTCCATTGGTCCATTCATATTAAGGCACCTGTTGTATTCACGAAATAATGATAAAGAAGGGCTGCATTAAAAAGACACGAAAATGCAACACTCAAGTGTTAAAGCTTCACAAATTCTGTCATAATGAACAAAACTAAATAAATAATATAAAAATTACACACGGAAGGTAGATAAATGAGGCCCCGCTGTCCTCCGACATCAAACTGTGTAGTCCATCTCTGCATTGAGCCTCACGTACATCTCATAGATAGCATCAACAGTAGCAGTGAAGTTGACCAGGAAATGACGCAGGTTTTCGAGACATTCTTCCTCTTTCACGTCCTCTCCTTTTGACAGCGCCTTAAGGAGGTCGGAGCGGTAGGGAGCCGCATACAGCGCCGTCTGCAAAATAGGAAAAATAAACAAGCGATTCATCGAATGTAGATCAGGGCTGGGCAAACTTTCATGCCCAGGGCATTCAAACAATTTCAACCAAAAATATTTCTTCATAAATATTTTACAAAAGTGGATTAAGTGGAAATGTTTCTTTCTTAAAAGTAAAATACAACTGAACTACACTTAAATGTAATCGACTCAATTGAAAAAAATTTCAACCACAAAGTTTGGCTATTTATTATGATGAGTATTTTCTTACCACTAGGGGGCTCTGCATCCCACTATGTTGTATACACACTACCACCTTCTGAGAATGACTAGTGTCCTGGTACATGTTGCTTCTGTATTTCATGCAGATGACCCCAAAATCCCCGCCGTGATCAAGATTTTTGTAGACTAAGTTTAGAATAACCATCTCGTTGGTTAGCATGCATTTTCTGCCGGTGCTTGTGTGGATTCTCTCCTAATACTCACGGTGAAAATTTTCTGCACAAACCACCCGTGGTATTGCTTAAGCGCCTGCTCGTAGGCTTTGGTGATGTTAATGCGAATGAGGTTGGGTTGGTTCACGTCTTGTTCGCCATCGGCCAAACTCTGTAGCAAAACTTGGATGAAACGGAGACCCCTGAAACGGATCAATAATGAGCCAGACTCATTTTGCGGACACGCCCGCTCAATAAAAGTGATTTTATTGCTTTGGTGTACCTAATGAAGTGTCTGCAGCCTCACCTCTTGAGCCACATGAGAGCCAGCGTGGCTCCCGCTTTGGGCCACTCGGCCCCAAGGTCTTGCCGTTCTGCTTCCAGGATCTGCTGCAGGGTGATGTACCGCTGCGGGTCTTTCATGTAAACTTCTTTAATTTTCTATGGACACATATTCACACAAATAACATCTTAATAACTCAACTATTTCCATGATCAAGTCAAACATTTATCTCAATCACACAACACACTCACTGTGATGTTGCCAATAATGTCTGACTTGATGGGTGAAAAGACTTTGGAGCCCAAACAGTCTGAAAGAAAAAAGTGACATTTAACTAGAATGTGATGGTGATGATCTGTTTTGGTTTTTTTAACATAGAGGCACATTTATAAGTGGCGTCATCTTCAATGATGTGCCCAACACGGGGCTGTCAACACTTCAAAAAAAAATAACACATGTAACACGTCGCCGGGGTCACCAATGACATTATTTATTAAAACTAGTTCAGAGTCGTATGGAAGTGAACTATGATTATTTACCAAAGAAGGACGGAAGGTGCGAGACTGTCTCCAGGAAGAGTTTGGTGTTGACGGAGTTGTCCGGAGGCAGTTCTCCGAAGCTGTTGTCCAGAAGCAGAGACATGTTGATCGTTCTTTTTACAACTAACTAGTCTTCATGAGCTGCTCTAGTAAAAACACAACCCGGAAGTTGCCACTCACCGGGTAGGAGGCGCCTGTCGGGCCGGGCCGCCTTTGGGCTCAGGTGTCCCTCCTTTTCTTTAGAAAATGTATTTAAAGCACCTAGATTTCTATCCGTCTTATTAAATGATATAAAGCGAATTTCGATGGTTTAACTTTCGAAAGTTGCTCTCCTCAAGTCGCGTGGTGATGACGAAACATTTCGGTCACAACATTAGGGACACCTGTGTTGTCATACTTCTAAGCCACAGGTGTCAATAGAATTTAGTTCCAATTTAGATACTTAATGATATATTTCACATTAACCTATGAACTCAAACATTACATAATTCATTAAATGAAACTGTCACTATATAGTATTGAACATGCATGTTAAAATTCTTTATGTACTTTTTTTTTAATGCTATAGTTGCCCTAAAATTAATATACACTGCTACTCACAAATCATAATGGGTAAAGATTTGGTAATGATTTGTTAAGTAAATTGAGTTGTGAAAAAAAAAAAGTTTTCTCCCATCTTAGAATAAATATGTTAAGTTGCGGCACACAAATAAAACAGGCTGGAAAGTAGATGGCACCTGTTAAAGGCAAACATTTTATATTCATAGTTGGACACAGTTGTGTTTGACATAATGTTTCCTTTGCATTACAGTGCATAAACAAAGCAAGATGACATTGAATGGCATCTCTTCTCTGCCGTTTGGAGGCTTAATGTAACTTAGACCAACTGGGCTCCGTGGGGCCGAGGTATTCTGTTACTTTTTCCACCGCTGGCATTCGGGACTGAAAGTGACACGTTAGATCAGAGTTGATTGAAGGGCGCATTTACCTGGATCCGAGTTTCCCAAACTAGGGCTCCAAATAGTTTGGGGGTTTTGCGTTGAAAACATTTCAGAGCATTTAAAGGGGACTTGAGAAAATAAACGCTGGTCATTTTTTTTCAAGAGGTATGACATGCACTTTCATAAATACAACAAATGCATTTGGATTAAATCTGATAATTACATTGATACATACATTTTTATACACAGCGGAACCTCCACAGTTGGACCAAAGTGGTGCAATTCAACAGCAAAACAAAACTAAACTCGGCTTATTTTAATTTTGGAACGGCTTGATTGTAGTCCATTTTGAAAATCACTTATTATTACAAATAAGCATATTTGTCCAATCTATCTATGCCAGCAACATATAGTGTCAGGCAGAACATTTCAATGATTTTCCCCAAGGGGGCAGTAGGCATAATGACTCTACCTTAATTGACACTTTTGTTTGGTGCGCTGTTTGACCTTAAATGTGCCCCATGGCTAAATAAAGGTTGATTTGAGTTGTTTCCTGTAAATTGTTACGCTAATATAATGCTAAAATGTGAACTGAATTAAGGTGTTCCACTTTGGAGGTTCTGCATCATTTGCATAACTTGATATAGATTTCACATGAGCTGCTGAGGACATCTCCCACACACACACACACACACACAAACACACACGTGTGTGTATACACACTCACACACTTTCAGAAGTATGGCTGTACCAAAAACACTGATGCAAGATACAGTGAACCCTGACTGATATTCACAAATTCACCTATTCACGATTTTCCCATGGAACCTAGACCGGGCTCTTTGTTGAAAAGTTCACCCATTCCCGGCTCAGTCCGTCATGCTTTAAGAAGCTTTAAGAACCCTGGATTGTTAGCGAAAGTTACAGAGAATCTTCACCGCATGTTTTTTTTTCTCTGCTGCAAGCGCAAGTTAACAAATGGGGATAATTGGGCTTTTTGGGGGATTTTTTCCAAAATCAAATGTGTTGGGATCCTAGTTCCCAATTATATAATCAATATCAAACAATTGATATTAAAAAAAAAAAAAAGAAGGAATTTCTCCGCTCGTTTGTTTGCTATTCGCAAACGGACTCTGCTCTTATCCCCCACGAATAGCGAGGGTTTATCGTAGTTGCTATGGCGATATATCCTCTCTGCTTTGTAGCAAAGGGTTGAAACTGGGGTTAGCCACAAATCCATGAAATAACGCCATTGCTATCAGTGGAATGCGTATCGCTAGCTGCTGCAGTTGTGAGGTAACCTATTCTCCATTTAAAACCAGGGGGTTGGAAACTAGGGTCCGTAAACAATTCTCAACAAAAGATTACATTTTCAAAACGTCGGAAAAAAATGTGACTTAACTGTCATAAGACTAAACATTTTCTAAAAAAAGAAGGAAAAATAAAAGGTAATTCTATTCTTTCGAACCTTGACGGTTTTTTTCACCTCTCACAAATAAGCAACTTTTCATTTCCTATGGCACATTTGGTAGTTCCGTTTACTTGCCGTTTTTCTCCGCTGAAACTGAAAGTTTGTGAAGCCCTGGTCACTGTTGTTCGTTATCAAGCTAAGAATAAATACTGTTCAATTTCCCAAGCTAAAGGAATGTAAATTCTCTAGGACGTGAAATGATCGTTTTGAGGGGAGGGCTGAAGGAGATTCTGGCTAGTTGCTATTCTCTTTGGTGGTTACGGTGACGAGCAGTTTGGCGGCTTTGGCGATGTCGTAGGCGCACTGGATGACCTGTTGTGTGACCAGCTGGACGTCGGCGGCGGCGGGAGGGCACGGGCCGCGGCATTCGCCGTGTAAGCGGCTGGCGCTGGAGGTGAGCAGCGACAGAGAGCTGCGAACCGTCTCGGAGGACGGCCTCTGCCAATGGAAGAAATCAGAATTTGTCAAGAGTATTGGCACAATGAGCAAGAGTCTGCACATTGTGTAGTGTTGTTTGGTAAACACATGCTATTGTTTGCAAGGTGTTGTGTTACCTTGGGAAACAGAGCGGCCATCTCCTTCACGGCCACACAGATTTTCTCTGAACACGGTAGGAAGCTGCCCGGAGTGACACAAATATACATGACGATGTCATTTACTGAATGCATAAATAATTACTTTAATTTATTCATAGACATATTAACATTTCTTTGCATCAAATGAGATTTGTATGTTTTGTTTTTTTAAGTCATTACTATTTACAGTATTTATTTTTGATGATAATCCTAATAATTGATTTTTAAATTTTTTTATTATCATCTGTTATCCTGTCTTATTCTCTACGAGAGAATTGCATTTTCACACTGCTGCATGTACAGCGAGTGTCGCATCAACTCCAAACAAAGGAGCCGATTCACACACAGGCCAGAAAAGACAGCGATGTCACGGCGATGGCCCCATTTTGTCTGTTACGAGTATGGCTCGAGCTGTATGCCTTTTTTCCCCCCAATTTATTTAAACTGGCAGCGAATATGCACAGTTGAATAAGCATTTAAAGAAGGCTTCGTCGGACACGCAAGAAATGTAGCGCACTGATGTGAAAGTGAAGACATGGCAGTGAGCACACGAGCTGCAGGGAAAAGTTTCTTGAACAAGGCCAGCTTCTAGTCGATGCCTGATTTGTTATTATGTTCTGTGATAAAAAAAAATAAAAAGTGCACGTGCACTACGCTTCATGTGTTCTAAAGAATACAGCTGCTTGCTTCTCTTTCGCTGCATTTGCCTTGTTGCTCGGGGCGACCAGTATGAATGAGGCCCGGCCAGTCATGTCTAGTCAAACATTACTATGTGCTGACCTAGAAACAACTAAGATGTTGGATGCACACGTTAAAACAAATGGTTTCGCTTCATCTGGTGTGTTGGCTTTGGCCACTAGGGGGCAATATAATACAAGCAATCATAAGTTAAAAAAAAAAAAGTTCTCAAAACAATGAAGTGATTATCAAAATATTTACCAACTTATCGGAATTCATTAGTTGTCAATTAATTGTTGCACTTTAGTATTATAATTATTATTTAAAAAAAAGAAAAAAAAAAGAAATTGGGATGACGTACCTTTCGTGTTTGGTCTCCTGGGCGGCCCTCAGTAGCTCCTGAATGTTCTTGGTGATCTGCTCCGTCTTACAGATGACGTCCTCCGTGCACGGAAGGGCGGCGGCATCTTCCTCGCGCTCCGTCTCACCCTTGGCCGCCTCAAAGTTTGCCAGGGGGCCACTGAAAGCGCACAAATCACAGGGGGAGAGAAGTTGAAACTATATAGTGTCGTTGAACTTTTTGCAGTTCAACCCAGTTAATAAAGTGGCAGTTTGACCCAAGTAATTTCTTACCCACTATCCTCTGGTTCACAGTGGCTCGGCGCAGTATCACAGTTGAGCATGGCACTGTGTGCCTCCAAACTGCAGCCCTGTGGGGTCACCAAGACAGTTACCATCTGATCCAAATGCCCAAACAAAAGCGCACAGTCATGCATTGTCGGTTGCAAAAAGGACGACAAGCGAAAGGATGCGATTAGTCGTTGCAAACAAATGCTGGCGTGAATAGTAAATGTTTTCATCGAGGGCCAAGAAGCACATTTCAGCTTTTTTTTTTTTTTCGGGGACATTTGGACCCTGTGGCTTTAATCAAAAGCGAGGGTGCGGACGGCAAGACAAGCCAAGCTGCTTTTAAAGAGACGCACGTCAGGTGAGAGCGCAAAAAGTGAAGGGCGGGGGGGTGCTTTTTGCGGAGCCCTCCGGTACTTAACCCTTCGAGATCTCTCGTCCCGTGACCAGGACAGGGAAGAGGGGAAGGATGGGAGGGAGGAAGCGGCCGTTCCCAAAGGACCCCTCCCCATCTAGAAAAGGGTCACACCAGGTTCAGCCAACTCCAATCAAATGAATGAATGATCTCACAAAAAAAACAAAACCACCACCAGCTCCAAGCCAGGCATGTATACTGAGTCACGTCAACGGCCGAGCGGGAGCCGCAATGCCCCGGCGGCGCTTACGTTGGTGGGGAAGGGCTGTAAAACGACACCGTCCTCCCGCCGAGCGCTGGCGTCGCGGTGGGGGGACTGTCTGGGGATGGAGCCCGTCTCGTACATGGACATGGCGCGCACGCCTCGGGTCTGGCGCCGGCCCGCGGGCCCCTGGACCTGGTGCGGCGCCGCGGGGGCCTGCCACCGTAGCGTCGTGTTCTCCGTTTGCAGGGAGTTCAGCTGAGGGGCGACATGAGAAAGAGGGGTGTTGATCATAGAGGAAATTGCAGCCAAACCTCAAGGAAGAAGCATTTGGGCTATTTATTATGTTAACAACTATAAAGTGGTTTTCATATCACATGGTTCCTTTGCATTAGCCTGACCTATAATAAGATGTGATAGTGTTTATTGCAATACAGATTCATTAATTAAATTGATTTAATGTGGCAAAAGTCACAAAGCTGGTCTGCCATGTGAATGAACCAGCAGTTAAGCAAAAATAGACCTCACAGGCAGGAGAAAAAGGAAACGGAAGCTTTGGGTGTTTCTGAGCAGCGCAGGACAGGAAATGAGACGACGACGTCGTCTGATCCACTGAGAGCGACTCAGTGTTGGCAACAAATGGTCACGTCCAGGTTTGGCACTTGACTAACCTTGCCCTGCATGGCTCGCAGCTCTTCACTCAGGTGACAGTTGACTTTGAGGAGCTGTTGGATTTTGGCTTCCGAGGCGGTGAGGGCGCTTTTCACGTCCATGAACTCCTGCACCGTGATGGGGCCTCCGTCCGACAAGTCGGATGACTCGGAGCTCTGGTGCGTGTCAGCCAAATTCATTTGATTAGTGTTGGGAGGAAGAAAAAATAAATAAAAAACGAGAGTAGGCGGCTAGCCAAACCTTGGTCCTTCCGTCAGTGCCGTTGTCCCTGCGGATGGCCTCTTGGACCGGATCTTCATCCGAGGCCACGCTGTCGTAGTCGGGTTGGTCGTTGTCTTGGCTCTCGCTGCTGTGGCGACTGTTTATCCCTTGCAGGATCAGCTCCACGCTTTCTGTTGACAGAGACATTTTGTAGAGACGTACAATGGACAGTAAAAGGAAAAGAATTTTCTATATGCCAATCGAGTGCGACCCAAAGAAATTGTGGCACCTTTGGGACTGTCGCAGGAATTCCCCCACTGGCGACGTTTGGCGTCTGTCAGAATATCAATGACCAAGGTGGCAAATTCATGGGCGCTAAACCTCGCCAACTTCTGACGACCCTGAGGGAGGAATTCACTAACTAACAACAACACACTTAAATACACATTTTTTTTAAAAACGGGGGCAGAACTTACTTGGTTTCTGGTGGAAGAGTACTCTGGGTTGACCGGCAGGAAAGGCACCACCGTGGTGTCTGTTCCCAGCGTGCTGTGGTTCTGAGTGGCCAAACACACTAGAAAAAAAGAAAGAAAAAAAAAAAAGAAAAAACACCACCACACAAAATAAATGGACGTACTTGTCACTTAAAATTATGACTATGCATGACTCTGGAGCTTTTCCACCTAAGCTTTGTGCCACTCACAAACAATTCAGCTAGAATTTCATTTGGCCAATTGAGGATCAAGTGGAGAGTGGAGGGGTGGGGGGGGGGTGATCATCCATTAGCAGCATTAGTTGTGCGGCCTTCAAGGTCATGTTGTTGTCACAGGAAAGATGACAACAACTCTAAGTTGACTTCTGAAAAGTCACGGTGACTGTGCGCTTTCATGTTTTTGTTCATTTTCTCTTGAAGCATTAAACGACTGGAGTAAAAAACTATATATTTTTTGCCGCATTCTACCTGGATCAGTTTCTCGTCTGTCTACTTCGTCGTAAACATCCATAGCAAGCTCCTCAAATTGATGGTTACTTAGCTGGAACAAAACAAGAAGAAAAAAACAAACAAAAATCAAAAAATAGGTCAAACAACTTCAAAATAAGTCATAGAACAGGAGGACTTACAGACTGGAGCTTCTTTTTAGCGGCTTTTGCAAATTCGGACAAATCTAGACTGCTTTAAAAGAGAACAAAGTAAATGAATTCAAAGCAAACAAAACTGTGTAACAGAAGTCACCAAAACATGCCGGATACTTACTTATTCCTGTTGCCATCAAAAGAAGGCAGTGTCGGGAAAGTATTTGCATTAAATTGCTGCAATTTTTAAACATAACTCCCAAATTGTTCTATCGCAGCAATGACATATGTGTTTAACCCGTGATTTTTGTTTCTAAAAAAAATAAAATCACACACACAGCAGAGCTCTATATAAAAGCAGGAGTACCTGTCAGCCATTTGGGGAATGATGAAGTGTTGCCCAAATTTGTGATCTGCAACAACAACAATGACATCAAACTCTCTGCCATGAAATAGGAGTCATTTTAGCGTTGATGCTTCTCATTCTTACCTGGTCTTCGTCCACAAAGGTAAAACGTTAAGCGGTCAGTGAGTTCGTATTGGATCTCCACGAGACGCTCGGCCAGCTCCTGATGCCCGGCTTGCCTGCAATAACAAGTTTGGAAGATGTACAAATACTTATTTATGTATGCTCCTGTTTGGAGTTTTTTTTTTTAATTATTATTATTGTCACGCTGTGCAGAATTTTGAAACCCTGCCATATGTTTAAAAATAAGATAACTAATGTTCAGCTAAGCAGGCTGGCCTACTGAATTATGCTTCAGTGTGACACTCATTGAATTAGTCAGCCATCATGTGACATCATCATCTTGTATCTATTGTGTTGCACAACATGCTAATGGCGGATTGCTAGTTTGAATTTTTTTTTTCACCTTCTGGCTCTGGTTAGCACACTAAAATAGGAATATCATACGCATCTGTTTTTTCTTCCCGTAAGACTGTAAATGACTCACGCTGGCTTGGCTTTACCTCGCATAGTCAATAGGAGTCTTCCCACTGGAGTCGAGAGCTCCCGGATCAGCTCCGTACACAGCCAACAGCTCGGCTTGTAACAACTGCCCCGCTTTCGCCGCTATGTGCAATGGCGTGTTTCCTTTTTCCTGTGATCCCATGGAGAAAAAAAAAGGCATATTATTAGCAACATGATATCACCTGAAAAGGAAATGACACCAACAATCGGCTCACTCACCGGATGGAAGAAGTTGGCCTGCGCTCCGAGGGATAAAAGTCTCAGGCAGGTCTCCAGGTTCCCTGTTCGAACGCTGGAATGCAGTTGCTGCACAAAGAGAGCCGAGTGAGTTTGGCAAGGATTTACACTGCAGGTCAAGTTTTTTTTTAATTTTGTGTAGAAAATACAGATTCAATGTTTCAATGGGATTTTGCATGATTCAGTGGAATGTTGAATTCTTACCTTGCTAAGATCTTTGGCGGTCACGCTGTCGTCCTCCCGACAAGGCATGCGATGGACAAACGCCAACATCTGGTATTTGGCCTTAATAAACTCTGTCTTATTGGGACTGGACACAACATATTTGGTTTGATTCTGTCTTGTAATGTTGTAGAAAGATCAATAATTGATTCCAAAAACAGATATTTACTGAACACGGTCTTGAGGATTGGCTTTACGCTTGCCGCTAGCTGAGGATGAGGGGTCCAGAAGGCTGTGCTCCCATATCGAATTGGCTCCATTGCCATAAAGTGTCTGCACCATCTAAAAGAAAAAATCATTAAATGCTCTGTTAATGTGCAAGATTGGACAACAGCTACACAAGGCGGTAGGACCAGTGTCACCTGAAACTGGGAGGGGGGCCACACAGAGTGGGTCAGATGTCGGACTTGGGAGCTGTGTCGTCCCAGACCTCGATGGATGCTGCAGCACTCATCGCAGATCAACACGCCTCGGTTGACGGAGGCCCAGCGAGGTTCTACAAAAAAACACATGAAGTAGGAAGTCAAGTATTTGTTTACAGTATATCAACATTAAACTTAAATTGTCATGAAAATGGCTCATGCGGATAGATAAAGAAATAAGACAGTTAAACATTTCGTTCCATGGGTGTTTAATTCATCCCTCCTTCATCTAGAGCATTAAAACGTCTTCGTTTCTCCTCACTAACTCATCGAAGATTTCACAGCAGTAGTAGTCGCCGTTACTCGTGAAAATATCGCGAGAAGCTGAAAAGTTCGTAACATCTCGCGCAGAAACGTACGTAAAAACACTACCAAGGACACAGTTAGACTACAAGCGTAACACTGAGAAAAAAAAATGTCCCTAAAATGAGCTAACTGGATCACGATAGTGCTCTATTAAAGACGAACAATACACGGTTTATAACGTGTTGTGTTGCAGGCTAGCGGGTTAGCACGGTAGCTGAGCAGTTAGCTTGTTTGACATACCCGGAGCGCTGCAGTCCGCGCAGACCTCTTTGCTTCGCACTCGCTTTGACATCCCCTTTTAGATGCTTATTATATTATACAAACAAAACAGAAGAATAGTTGGCGATCGTTACTGAGCCAGTCGAGCAGCAGTCGATAATGGCTGGTGGAAAAAAAGCAACAACTCTCTCTTGCCCATCTGCCCTGCCTACTGTTGAACAAAGATGAGATGGGACCGTTCCGCTTCTCTCGAATGCCTCCTTGTTCGCTTCCTCGGTCACTTCCGCGTCCTCGATGTGAACTATCATTGAAACCGTAGCGAGGAAAAAATTGAATTAACAAAGAAATTAGACTTTAATGAGTCATTCTCACACAGTGGTACTTGAATTTAATTCGTTCTGTGAGAAATGATCTGAAATCAACCCCTCCTGAAAAAAATATTAGTGCTGTACAGAGGAGCTGAGAAGTTTCAAAGAATAGTTTTAAGTCTGTCAATACTGCCCCAGGCAGACCGGTTCAAAGTGTTTATGAATTGGCTCCCTTATGTTCATCCATCGTCCCTGAAAAATAGGGAACCCATATATTGTTGAGTTCCATTTTTTTAACATCACCATCTTGCACTGGCTGGACAACAAATTCTAAAACAATACTGAGAACTAATATGCTGCCTTGTTGCAATTGCGTGGCATCCCCGCGCCACTTCATTAGGAAAATTGCAACGACTCTGCTTAATGAGACGGCACGAGCGTCTCCTTAACCCCCAACCCGTGCATGCTGCAAAACAACGCCCCCCCCCCTCGCGCTGCACGACCGCATATCGGGGGGCTACTGTAGCTTTAAAGGGGTGTTGGTCGACGGAGAGGTAGCACATAGGTTTAATTTAGTCGCAAAGGAACACGGAGTACGTTTTTTATTTTTTGGGGGACAGTGTTGACCTCTAAGAAAGCAGCAGTCGCGCGTGCAACCTGCAGCCATGGGAGGTAAACCTTCTTCACATTTTTATTATGCATCGATCATTGCCTAAATGTACACACATGCTGTATTGATTGTTGGTCTGTCGTGACAGAAGAGGAGACTCGTCAGAAATTGCTGCGCAGTGTGAAAAAAGAGGTGCGTTGTGGTTTTTATTGGATTTATCTGAATGTTTTATTATCGTAGAAATCGGCGGAGAAAGCTACAAAAGAATGCACACCGTATATAGCTGTGATGGTGATGATGCTGGTGATGACGACGGTGCTGATGATGCGCGCACACACACAGGCGCGCGCACACCATTTTCCATTTCAATTCTATTGCCATGTAAATTATGGTGGCTTTTCTGTTCTTAGTCTGTTTTGCATTGAAACGACAGCAGACTAATCATCTGTGTTGATTTCCCCATAGATAGATGGGAGAGAGAGAGAGAGAGAGAGAGAGAGACAAAGAGAGAGACAGAGAGAGAGAGAAAGGGAAAACATGGCTGTTTTTTTTCCCCCCCAAGTGAGAAAGCACGGTACTTCCCCCTCACCTGTGACTCATTGCATCTCAAACATACGCACGAGGAGGGGCTGCTTTTTTTTTTTTTGCATTTTATATACCATTAATGGATATAACCGTTTTGGGTGGGGGGGAAAACATGGTCAACGTGCCAAAAAAGCTCAGTTTTAATTATATGTTATATTATATATTATATTTACTATATTTGAGTACATTTAATGCCACCAAAAAGTCTAAATTGTATGTGCATCAACACACACACACATAGTATATATATTTTCCCCTTAAAAAATTTATAGAATAGTAATAACACAAATACAATGAGAAGAATGCAACTGTTGATGTATCATAATTTAATGCTGCAATATAATTCATTGTGCTGCTCCATCTGATGTGCCTTATCACTCATGTTTTATTTATAACGGTGAGTATCTGTCTACATGTGTTGCTCCACTGTTGGTATTCAAATATCAATTGCTTTGATGGTTCAGCAACTAGCTACGCTAACTGTTAACATGTCAATAGCATTGTCCATAAATGGTTTGATTATTTTAAATGTTTAGTTTGGAACTAAATAAAAGTAAACTTGGAGTGGCATGAAACAAAATACAGTAATATAAAATTGAATACATACTGTACTTTTTTGAATGCTTTGAGGCTTCAAGTCAGAATTTGCACAGCAGAATCATCCGACTTGCTGCATGAAAACATTGTGGCTATAACTTGAGGAGCTTGTCAAGGTCAGAATAATGTCCATAGATTCGTTTCTCCATTTTGGAAAGGATGTTAATGCTGCATACTGGAAAGCCGTAAGAGCTGGCTTAAATGGAGCCGCAGTGGCTTGAAGGCCATGAATGAGCGTTGATGTTTCTCTCCCACAGGTGAAACAGATCATGGAGGAGGCGGTGACCAGGAAATTTGTGCACGCCGACAGCAGCCACATCGTTTCATTCTGTGGTAGACAAGTTTGCATATTTTTATGAAACACATGACAGAATGGCAATGGAAAAAGCATCCTTACCGTTATAGCCGGGTCCTATTACACAATACGCGCACTCGGCAGCTTTTAACCCTCTCGGGTATTTTTTGTTAGGTTGAATGTCTAATTACTTACGCTCTGTGACAATTAATTAAAATAGCGCTGCCTGTTCAACTACACATACATTAAATGGCTTAAAAGCACGTAAGCACTTGTCCCTTAAGTAACTGAGGTTCTTTCGTAAAAGGTGGGCCAGACACGATTTTTGTACAATAGTCGGATAACACCCCTCGGAGGTGTTAATGCTAACCGGGAGTGAGGTGTGTGTGTGTGAATTCACGTCTATCATATCCTAGCAACAGTGTTTTGGTTCATTGTGCCACCTGTGCTTCCCTTTCACCATTTTTTTTTTTTTGACGTGCAGTTAAGAAATCACATTGTATCTAATACTGCTGCATCTTCTGTGACCAAGCGCGTAACTTAATTTAAATATGAGGGTCTAGATTTATATTTTTTTTTTTTTCAAGGAACTACTGCAGTGATAAAATGATATCTGTGTGTGTGTAGCTGTGGTGGAAGCCTGTGTGCTGCACGGGCTGAAGCGACGTATCGCGGGACTGCTGTGCAGCAACAAAGTGGCAGCGCTCTTCATGAAAGTGGCCAAAAGCTTCACGCCCGCAGAGCAACTTTGTCACAAGGTCCAAGAACTGGAGCAACTTATGGAAAACAGGTGAACTAAGCTGTATGAGTGAAAATGAACGCACGGCATTGATACCTTCACGTGTCTTCCAGCAAACAGAACAATTCCTCCCAGGGCATTGAGCGAAGTCGCCGGTCCAAGTTGAACAACCTTCCGCCTCAGGCACTCAAACACTTGTGGATCCGAACGGCTCTTCTGGAGAAGCTCCTGGACAAGATCATTCTGTATTTAGTGGAGAACTCCAGGTATCAAGATGCAAACTTCCCTGTGACGCATCTCAATAATCCAGCCATTTTCATTTTTTTTCCCCCCGTAGTACCTTTTATGAGAAAGAAGCCATGTTGATGGATCCTGTGGATGGACAAATTCTTGCCTCGCTTTTGGGTAATGGTACTCGGCGTGATACAGCAGACATTTTTGTGACACGTTCTTTGACCTTACAGTCGGCCCCTGTGCTTTGGAGTACACCCAAGTGAAGACCGCTGACCATTTCTGGACAGACCCGTCAGCCGACGAGCTGGTACAGAGGCACCGCATCCACAGTGGCCACTGTCGACAGGACTCGCCCTCCAGGAGGCCTGCTCTGGTTAGTTAGCACTTGACTCAGTTCCACTTAAGCGTCTAATCCTCCTTTTGAATAGATTCAAAAGAGGCAGTCCAGTGGCAGCATGGACGATCGCCCTTTGGTGTGGGCGAGAGAGTATGTGGAATCGCTGCACCAAAACTCCAGAACCACATTGCTGTTTGGAAAGAACAACGTCCTGGTGCAGCCGGTATGTGAGGTCCAAGAGCCTACCCGCGATCCCATGAGCTCCAGCATGAGACCTCCATGTTGCTATTGTGCCTCTCCAGAGGGATGACATGGAGGCCATCCCGGGCTACCTCTCGCTGCATCAAACGGGAGAGCTGATGACACTTAAATGGACGCCCAATCAGCTAATGAATGGCAATGTGGGGGAGCTGGATTCTGAGAAGAGGTAAGGCCCAACAGTGGGTCGGTCCAATAAGGACACACACATTTAAAGTATTGTAAATACTCCTCCCCCCCATTACACAGTGTCTACTGGGATTTTGCCATGACGATTCGCTTGGAGGAGATTGTATATCTCCACTGTCACCAGCAAGGTAATGGATTTTTGATCTTCTAGTGTTAATTGACGTTAACTTCAGGACCTTGCATCCCAGTGAACAGTGGTGGAACCCTCGTGTTGGTGAGCCAAGATGGCATCCAGAGACCCCCTTTGCACTTCCCCAAAGGCGGCCACCTGCTGCAGTTTCTCACCTGCTTAGAGACGGGCCTTCTTCCTCACGGCCAGCTGGAGCCACCGCTTTGGAATCAGAGGGGGAAGGTCGGCCATTAGTGACTACGTCTTGGATGTCGTGTACATGGATGAAATGGTTTCTTTTCATACATAGGGAAAGGTTTTCCCCAAATTGCGCAGGAGGAGCCCGCATAGCTCATGCGACTCGGTGTCTGATAAAGAAGATGACGAGGCAACGGATTATGTGTTTCGGATCCTCTTTCCTGGGATTCAGATGGAGTTCAGTAAGTGTCCAGAATCGAGTAACTGAGAAACTCGAAATTAGTGTCGAGGAGACACAGATGGCCACTGAATCACGAGCTACTTGACTTTATATCTTTTGGCAGAAATGTATGGACAACTGTCCACTCATGTTGGGGGTCTGCCGTTCTTTGCAGTGCCTTTAGAGTTGATAGACCAGGGTATGAACATGTGGCAACCAACACCCAGGACGTCCTCTGGTTCCTCCTGCTCACAGACAGGATCATCTGATAGCTCTCTGCCAAGTGGCTGCAGTCAAGAAAGGTGACCAGTTCCTCCTATCCAAATAAAGTTCTTATAGTGAATCTCGTGTAATTGACCAGGGCTCCTTTGAAGCTCCTCTGTGACACCATGAAGTACCAGATCATCTCCCGTGCATTTTATGGATGTAAGTACAAATTTCACTCGGATCTTATTGACGACAACGGTTCTCATGGCAGTTTTTTTTTTTTTTCTTCTCTACTCTAGGGCTGGCGTACTGTCGTCACCTGTCCACGGTTCGCACCCACCTCTCCGCTCTGGTCAACACCACCATAGTCTTCCCTGATGTGCCCTCAAATGCACAGGGGGGTCTCTCTGCCGATGTCTGGGCCAAGTTTCTCCAGGACAGTTCTGTAAGAGTTAGAGTACACATAAAATGGGTAAAGTGGGCTCACATAAAGAAATCTGAATTGAATTTCAGGCCTTTGAGGAGCTGGAGATATACAGGTTGGTCTATTTTGGAGGCGTGGCACCTTCCTTGCGCAAGGAAGTCTGGCCCTTCCTGTTGGGACATTATCGCTTCACAATGACTGAGAAAAGCAGGCTGGAGGTATTTGTATTTTTTTTTTAGCTTTCAAAATGTCACGGATGCTGCATTTAAATGTTTTTTTTTTACTATATGTCTGTGGTTCAGATTGATGAGCAGATGCGTCTCATGTACGAGCAGACCATGAAAGAATGGCAAGGCTGCGAGGCCATTGTCCAACAGAGGGAGCGAGAGAAACATGCAGAAGCCCTCGCCAGGTGTTTGTCCGGCATCAGTGTCGAACAAGCGCCAGCGGTGGAGCAGGACTCGACCATTAGCACAGATGTAAGTTGACGCGAAAGGAACCCAACCGTGACCTTGGAACTCATTTGATACAAAGTTTGATTTTTTTGGTCTTATCACCCCAGTCATCACTATGCAGCAGCTCGGATCCACAGAACACGCAGTCACAGAGTGACTCAAGCAGTAGCGTACCGGTAAGATTTAAATGCGGCACAAGTTAGTTTCAGGAAGCTATATTTAAGACTGACTTGCTAATCTTCACATCCGACATTACCGCAGCCGTTTTCAGAAATGGGAGCTAACAAAAGATTTAATTTCACACTTGATTGTGCAGGCAGGCACTCCAGAGACTTAATATTTGGATTTTATACAAGCCATCAAGTTTGTTTTACTACACTGCCTATTAAAGGGCGTTTTAAAGCTCCCATCTGGGAGAATTACCACAACTTGGGAATGACTTTCGCTTATTAGCAGTGCAGTTTCTTCAGTTCGATAAATGACAACCATAGTAATAACTATTAGGATTGGTACATTGGACAAATGATGCATAATTATGACGTGTGATGCATCATTTCAACAACAGTCTATATTTGCCTTGTTCAATTAGCATTTCGGCTTAGCATTTAAGTCATTCCCCTTTCTTCCATTCATTAGGTTTTTGCATCAGTTGAAACTATGGATCCCACAAGGCCTGAAGGAGATCAAATAGAGCACAACAGTCCAGTAAAGGACATCTCAGCTGGTCCTTCCGGGTCCAGCGACTTATCCAAAGCGGATGTGTCAAAACCACCACCACCAGCCTGCGACAGCTACCTTCTTTTAACCGAGCCAGCTAATGCATCGGGACCCTCTCAGGAGTCGGTGAAGCCATCGGACATCTTAAGTGAGGAAACTACAGCTGAATCACTGCCAGACACGGTCGATGTACTTGAGTCGGTGCCAAAGGACAGTCTCTTGGGAAGTGACAAGATGGATAGGAATGAAGCTGCTGAGATAATTGAGCTCTCAGAATCGGAGGAAAAAGCTGAAAACACAAAGACTGCAAATGCGATCATTGACGCAAGAGTCCCACCGGACACGACTAATGTTATTCGGCTGGAACAGGAGATTCAGAATAAGTATTTCCAAGCTCCACCACTCGGACAGACTCTTCAAGCACAAAATAAAAGAGATCAAGAAATTGAAATGAACGATATTTCAACAATCAATATAGATCCAGAAAATTCAGACAAAGCAGAATCATTGAACAACCTGCGCTCGCAATTGTTGACCGCCTGTCTCTTAGAAGTAGACAATGCTGAGTCGGCAGATTCAGGATCGTCTGAAGCCAGAAATGTGTCTGGCGTATCAAACTCACCAGTCAGACAAGTACTTGACGCTCTACAGTCGGCATCCCGCGGGAGCCTTTCGCTATCGTCCCATCCCAGGCAGTCCCCGGATTCTGAGGACTCTCCCTCTGCCCTGGAGATGGAGGACATCCCTGTCGGGGTGGCCTGCCTGAATGTCGAGGAACTGAACACAAGGCCCTTGACTAACCTAGCCGCCCCGCCAGCATATCTGGCTCGGAGAGCCAAACTGGCACGCGAGGACCTTGTCCTAGACATCGCTTGCAACACCAGTCCTGAGGACACTGACGCAGGATTGTCTGAAGACGAGCCTGATGTGGAAAACGAATTAACCGCACCAGAGTCTTCTGAGGTGGTCACAGAGTCCAAACAGGAGGACTCCACAGCTCAACAAAATTACTCTGTAAGTTTGGACCATTTACATCAAATGCAACCTCAAGTCATGCAATTGGAGACAAAAAAAAAAATGCTAGTCCTGAACACGTTGCGATCTGCCATTTTGGATGATACGCCGTGGTTCCGTTGCTCTTGAATAAACTAAACCTGCTGACCTTTTTTTTTTTAACCCATTGGCAGCAAGAAATCATGGATATGTACCTCATCAACTTGCATCGTATTGACAAAGACGTCAGACGATGTGACCGCACGTACTGGTACTTCACTCAAGAAAACCTGGATAAGTTGAGGAATATCATGTGCAGGTAACAAAGACCACAGTCACAACTTTATATTGAATATTTTTGAAATTCTTTTTACTCGCTTAACTCCTTTGTAGCTACGTGTGGCAACACTTGGACATAGGTTACGTCCAGGGCATGTGCGACATACTGGCTCCCCTGCTGGTGATTCTGGATGACGGTCAGTGTTTTGAATAGTTATTACGCTCGTAGCATTTAGTCGTCCAAGCTTACGACGCGACAATTTGTCGGAAGTTAAGAGGTTCAATTTTGGAATCACTTTATTTGGCTGAACTAATGTTCGTAGAGGTGATGGCGTTCAGCTGCTTCACAGAACTGATGAAAAGGATGAACCAGAACTTTCCACACGGGGGCGCTATGGATTCCCACTTTGCCAGCATGCGTTCGCTCATTCAGGTAGACGCATTTTATGTTAAAACGTGCAGGATTTGTGCTGATTTCTTGATGGACACTAGATCCTGGACTGTGAGCTGTTTGAGTTGATGCAGCAGAACGGTGACTACACTCACTTTTACTTCTGCTACCGATGGTTCCTGCTGGACTTTAAAAGAGGTAACGTCAACGTAACATTTGACGTTGTCCTTGAGTTAACCAAGGTTTGTCTCTCTAGAAATGGTGTACGATGACGTTTTTTCTGTGTGGGAGACCATCTGGTCGGCGGCGTACACCACCTCTGAGCATTTTGTGCTTTTCATCGCACTGGCGCTGGTGGAAACGTACAGGGACATCATTCTGGAGAACAACATGGACTTCACTGACATCATCAAGTTTTTCAATGGTAATATCTTATGAGTTGACCAAGAAGGTACGCTTGGAGTAAATTAATTTGGATGACACAAACTCGGGTTATTTTCTCGTATGTTATTAGTTCAGTTTGACATTTAATGTATTTGGGGTTTCCTTTGTTGTAAAAAAAGGTATCATGGTTTCCTATTAGCATTTTATTGGGATTATGAATATTTATTATTTCTATAGCTGGTCTTATTTACCCCCCCCAACCTTTGTCTTCTCAGAAATGGCCGAGCGACACGACATCCCACGGGTCCTGACGATGGCTCGGGACTTGGTCCACAAAGTCCAGACACTAATTGAAAACAAGTGATTCTGAACTCTGTTGTTCTTTTGCCATTTTCTTTTGAATAACTATCACACTACAAAACAAAAACGGGGTAAAATTGCAGTAAGGGTCTTAAGTGGTTAAACTCGATTGTCAGTTGAAAACTTTCAGTTCCTCCTATCTCGACTGAGGAAAACATTAAAAGGCCAGTATATAGATTTTTTTTAAAGTGTTCTTATTGTTCACATTGTGAATGTACCTTTGTTGAAACAGCTTCAGGATGTTAATTTTGCCTTAAATGTTGCCATTCTTTTCAGGGATACAGTTTCATTTTTAAGTCATACCTTACTAATGTCTTGTGCTGCTTTGTTGGGTTTCAGGATACCTAAAAGAAACAAACACGAAAAGTCTTGAGTTGGTACAATATCCTTGGTGCTTAAATGTTTTTCTTTAAGGCTTTTAAATTAGAAGCACACATCTTTCTGTGTTGGTTCTGCTTATCTGCAAAAACGTCATTCCACAATTCATTTTAAGGATTGCCCACCAGGCTTTTAACCAAATAAAATACGATAGATTCAGGTGTCCACATTAGGGCCTGGGTAGATGACTTAACATGAATTGTAAATTGTTTCAAAACATTTCATGCAAGATAAATATTGCTGCTTAGACTAACCGGTCAATGCTCTCCCAAAGTATTTCAGTGGCTCCCAATTAGTTCCAAAGCTTGTTTGGTGTCATCAATGTTTCATGATCATTGCTTGTGTTCCGCCAAAGCGCCCCAGTGTTGTGAATTGCTGTGCTCCTTCTGTCAAAATTGCTGTATACAATGTGAGACCCATTGTACAAAGCTAGCACATTTATTAAATGCAATACAATGTCGATATATGGGCTTCACCTGATCATGAACAAAGCTCAGAAAAAAAAAAAAAAAAATTCACTGGAGACAAATTTTATTTTTTTTCTGTCTTGAAAATGTAACTTGTTAGAATTGATTTATTGTGAATTAAAATATTCTATTTTGCATTTTGTGTGTCTTGTTTTGTTGGTTGAATGGTAACTAACTATGGCTTTCAATGAAAGGAGAATATTTTGCTCAGGTACTGCACATGAGGAATTCAACGTTTCCTGGACAAATTTGCCAAAGGTCCAGTCACATGACGTCGACAAAGTAAAATTAGGTTTTGATTTAATGACAGTCACAGTAAGCTAAATTAAGATTTTATTTGAAGAGAAAAGATTCACACAAAATGATAACTTCACCTACTTCAGTCAGACACATAAAAAAACAATACGGCATGCAGTCAAAAATTGAAAACTTTGACCAATTTGTACTAAATCAGAATTTTGACATCAGATTCTTCATGAAAACAATTTGATAAGGTAAAGCTGCAAAACTGATGCTTCAACATTGCGAGAACTGATTTAAACATTTACTATGCGCATCAAATGGATCAAAATTCCACTTCGAGACAAGACGTGAGAGTTCTAAAACTAAACAAAGAAATACAAAGGGAGTAGCCATGGAATGTATGCAGCAAGAAACAACGAGTCTTGCGGCGGCGGCGGCGGTAAAAAACAAAATCAAAAGAGAATTCTCCTTGACTTCCTCAATGAATCCTGGGCCTTTAGCGGTAGTGACGAGGCGGTGGGCTGTGGTTGGAGGATCTCCTAGGTGGACTATGGCGTGACATGCGCGGAGGGGACTGGTAGCGTGGCGGCGGCGATCCTCGGTAGGGCGGGGAAAAGCGGCCTCTGGATCTGGAGCGGGACCGCGAGCGACCCCAGTTAGGGGTACCCCTATCCTCGTAGACGCGGATGTAAGCGGTCTCACCCTGCAAACGAGGACAACAGTGAATGTGTGCTCCAGTGGCTGAGGCCGGAGGGGGTGGCGTATCACGGGGTCTTCCACTCACTTGGTGAGAACGGAACTCTGTGCGATCCAGTCGGCGTAACGCATAATCCATATCCTCTCGGCGGAGGAATTCCACCACGCCCTCACCGTCCCGCTGTACGTCGGCAAAGCAGACGTCGCCTGCCTCGCGCATGTGATCTTTCAGATCCTGCCAACTTCCACTTGGTGGTAATCCTGAGATGGCAAACACTGATTATGAAACTAAAAAGGTCTCAAATAAGAACTTCCTACTCAACCGCATTTGGGGGGTATTTGTCTACTCAAGTGAGGCCCTACAAGAATGCTGACTAACCCTTGAAACTATCAAATTATCAACAGGACTGAACTTTGACATTTGGGGACAACGGTAAAAGACCTAAACTACAATGGGTTAAAAGCTAAGATTGATAAGGATAAAGTTAAGACCTACCAGTCACTGGTATGGTGATTATGCAGATTTCAGTAACTCTGGCCAACGTGAACTCCATTTAAGCCACCTTGACCTTCCGGTCTGCCACACAACTTCCTTCAATTTGAGCATTCGTCTACTAGTCCCTGTCCTTTGGGCTGCCGTGAGAGTGATTGTCTGCCTAAAATTTAGGACTTCCAACAAGTCCCTTCATTCTGCAGCCCGCCTTGAGAAACGTCAATGACTGCAATCCACTTTTCTACTTGAGTTGCAATCCGCCATCAGGGAAGAAAACCATTTCCTAAGACTTTGTGCGCTCGTGTTTTTAGTGGGCCCTTTGTCTTTTTGTCCGCATTTTTTAGGATCTACTTATGATTCATGACGTCCAGCTTCTTTTGATGTCCTCTCTATCAAAAGAGCCATATACCCACGCAAAATATAGGCCTTGCATCTATGGGTCACTATTCTTATGAATGAAAGAAAAAGATCCACCATAGATTCCCAGTAGTCTCTTCGGCCCACCATTAACACGACAGTCTGCTTATGATTTATGACATCTTCTACTCGTGCCCTTGTCCTCCAGTCCGCCAAGAAAGAATTATCTGACTACAACCCTGGACATCCATCCACCTGTCCCTTCCTTCATATGTAAGGGAGACCTATCTGGCTTCTGCTGATAACTCTGCATGTCCTCCTTTATACCGGGCTCATCCTTCAGTCCATCTTAAGCAATCGTGACTATGACTTGTGAAATCTATCGAACCTTTGTCCTCCAGTCTGCCATTAAGGACCAAGGAAATCTGCGTCTGAGTAGGGTGACAAATCGCTATATGTCCACATTCCTCAAAGTCCTTTCCTCCTCCAGTCCGCCATGAAAGAGCAAGCAAGAAGGATGCGTTTATGATTTAAGGGTTTTTCTAAGTCCCTTCACACTGAAGTCCGCCATGGGAGCAAGAACCATCCGTCTCTGAACGTCCACTTTTCTACCAGTCCTTTTGTCCTGCGGTCCGCCATAAAAGAATACTTGACAGTGACTGTAAATCCAATTTCCTCTTAGTCCCTGTATGCCGCCTTGAATGAAAGAGAAATATCTGCCAGTGACCTTGGATGTCCCTTTTTGACCTTCCGCCTGACTACGACTTTTGACGTCCGAATGTTTGATTGCTATCCTCCCGTAAGCCATTGAAGGCCAAGGGGGAACACACTGCCAACAATTCTTGCCTTGCATCTTACTCGTCCCTTAGTCAGTCGGTCCGCCATTAGACACGAGTTCCTGCAATTGCTGACTTCTAACCGCAAGTCCCGTTTGCTGTTGTCCGCCATGGTAGGGCAAGAGACACCTGAGACTCTGCAAGTCCACTTCCTAGAGGTCCATTTGACATCCATGGGCTACTAGTAATGGGCTAAAACTGTAGATGTCCACCTACCGGTCACTACAACACGGAATTCAGACCTCCGTGTTGGGGGTCCAAATCTTCCTCTGGGTCCTCCTCCTCCTCCTCCTCCTCTATCACCACCACCACCTCCACCTCCCATTGGATTAAATTTACTAGAGGATCGAGGATACTCCACACGCAGTTTGGAGTCTCCGTATCCATATCCATTCCTTCCATAGACCGCATCATCTGCATCCCTAAGAGAAGAGAGCACAGAACTCTTTACCTAGGTGGGCCGGTTGCTGACTGTTGAGGATCCACTTCCTGTTGGGAGTCACTTGAGGTGCTAGCACAAAAAAAAAAAAAAAGGAAACCCAATGAGGATGAAGCTGGTTCTATCCCCAAAACTCACCGTGGGTCTTCAAATCGGATAAAGGCAAATGGGATAGTGCCTCGGTTGTTCTTTAATTCAATCTCACGGATTTTTCCATATTTGTAGAAGAGATCCTCGATGTCCCTCTCCTGGACGTCCATAGGAAGATTCCCGACATAGATCCGGCCCTCGGACATGGTGAAGGAAAAAGATGCACTGCTGCTGACACAGAAGGAATGGAGGGCACCTGTTGACTTTAAGTTCACTTATTAACTTTGTAGCAGTAGTTGCTATCCTAATGCTAGTCCAGTCCTCCAATTCCTTATTCTAGTCACAAATCATAAAATAAAAAAAATGAAAATAAGGCTTTGTGTGATTGGATGAAGAGATCAGGACAAGGGGGAGAATCCAGACCTTAAAGTATTACAAGTCAGCATTTCACTTGAGACTATTATTGATTATGGGTTATTGTAATGAATTTAAATGTTCTCGCCAGTTTTCCAGTTTCGGGTAAAGAGTGAATAATCACCACCTTTTAGCATTAACTATCAATACATGAACCGTTAAACCACAAAATGGGCCAAAGTTAAAAATTAATTACAAGTAACATTAACTTAGAACACAATCATTAAAAGCTTTAAAAGGTCATGAGTCTTGGGTGGGGCGATGTCAGAAATTACAGCAGAAGGAGTGACACATTTGGCATTTACAATACCTTACGTTAAATGAATAAAAGGCGAGAAGAAACTGAAACTTGGTAAATGTTTGACTGGGTGCTCAACAAACGTGGCTATATGGCCGACATGTTCACAAAAAGACGACGGCCTAAGCAAGGCTCGAAGCGTGGCTTACAAATACACTCAAACTCGCGTCGCTTTGTGCATAAAGTAGCCTCACATTTCAAAATGCGCGCATAAAAAAGAAATACGTCCGAAAATAACACAATAAAAGCAAATGGCGAGGCGCGAGTACAGGCCCGGTATTGTTCGTGTAACTGTTTTTTTTTTTATATTCGACCTAGCGTCTTATTTGCGTAACGAAAGAACCAACCAAGTCGTACCGTGTTAGTTCAGGCAACAATAAAATACATTTTTACATGTTGAGGATTTACCGTTTAGAATGAACCCCACCTTTTACGCTTTGACCCGCTTCCGTGTCAAGTAGCTAGTTAGCAGCCTTGACTAGCACGAGCGCGTAGCTGACTTCTTCGACGGTTCATTCCAGGCGGAAATGAGAGGAGACCACTCTTCTTCTACTGCTCATATCTGGTGGATGGACATCAACGCTCTCGCAGTGCTGCCACCCTCGTAAGGGGCAGCTTTTGTTTTAAAAAAACGGAGCGCTGTATCAAACCGACAAATTTGACCGTTTAGTTAATCGTTTGATTATTGATATAAAATACCAGTAGTGCCAAAAGTTCTAACATTACTTAATTTGAAGTATAAATACAAATTGCCACGTCAGATAAAATCTTTTGCATAAATTCCCCATTTATTAATTTTGTAACTTTGTGTTACCACAACACCTTTAAATTTTAATATTAGTTTTGTTTCTATTTACCTATGTATCCCCATGCATTTCTTTATTTCTTTCTAACCCGGTACGATCAGGATATAAGTAATTGTGAAATAGATAAATGAATTATAATCTTTATCCGTGTTTACGATCTTATGCTGCTGCAATCTAGTAGTTTTGATTTCCCCTGTGGGAACCACTAACTTTATTTTCTATTTTGACTTTATTCGTCTATTTTAATTACAGATGTTATTTTTGTTCGAAAATGCCGGTCTTCAAATTAATTGGCATGGTTAACTAAGGTTTTATTCAGGGGGAAAAAATTAAAGTAGTCTACTGTACAAGCAAAACACGTACTACTTGTTGAGGTGTATACGTGTGTATAAAGTTTTACTTTTTGACGGCATTTGAAGCTTTGGTTACTTTTAAGAGGGTGGGAGGGATGTTGCCATTACATAACATGTCCGACCATGAAGGACCCGCCCCCATCTTGAGAAGAACATTATGCAACTTGCCTAGTAAAAGGCGAACAGAACGTGCCGTTTCCATCCCGCACAGACGAAAATAATGTCGTGTTCCAACAAGATCGTCTCCGCTCTCGTCCGGGCCAACAAGGCTGGCAAGCTGCGCTGCCTCTCGGCCACGAGGTGCAGATCCACGGCGGCGTCCACCCAAGAGAAGGAGCAGCACCAGCAACAGATGGTGGATGGACGATGCGCTGTGGTGGAGGCTGAGCCCGTGGAGCTCATCAGCCAGGGCAGGAGCTTTCAAGGCGGGAAGCCGCAAAGCAAAATCAGCGTGGACTTCAACAACACAGAAGAAGCTTACAAAAGTAAAGACAACGTGGAGCTGCTCAGGAGTCTGCTGGTTTTCAAGCTATGCACGGTGGACATGTTGGTGGAGAAGAACAAGGAGGTTAGGAAGGCGCATATATATATATTTTTTTTTAATCACGAATCAACCATTTAGCTAAGAAATAAGGATTTTATTTAGGATTTTATTAGTAGCCTACATAATCATTTAATTCTATTATTGTAATGATAAGAATATTTTCACTCAACTAAATCATTTAATTTACTGTTGCCATTTAATGGATTAAATAAAAATGAAAAACTTGATGACTTACATGAATTCAATCATGACAATAATTTATTCAAATGCAACAAATGTTACTATTATTAATTTTAGTGATTTTGTTTCTATTATCCATTTTCAAATGAGTAATAATCTAAATATAATATGTATTTATATATTTTATTTTACAATAAGATAGAACATGATTGTTTTTTTTTTTCAACTGGATGGCTTTGTTCAGTTTCCTTTGTTTGATCATGCCTGTGTTTCTACTCTTTCAAATCCCAGCAGGAACAGTGGTTGCACCCATTGTCAACAGAAACAGACTCATGCATAACATGTTGCGCAATATGTGACTAACTTGTAATGGACAGCATGTTTGTAAACATTGTTTACATATTTTACAGTTGATGGATCTGAGCAAGAAGGTGCTGGGTAAGTGGCTCTTTGAGAAGATGATGAAGATGACCTTCTACGGTCAGTTTGTGGCGGGCGAGGACCACAACGCCATCAAGCCGTTGATCCAGAAGAACCAGGCGTTCGGCGTGGGCGCCGTGCTAGACTACAGCGTGGAGGAGGACCTCACGCAGGAGGAGGCGGAGAAAAAGGAGATGGAGTGAGTTCTTGTTTGACTAGACGCAGTGGAATGTGTTCCTTATTTATCCCTGTCACGTGCTGCTGGTTGAAACGAAGCGTGCTCATTAAAACGCCCATGTGGTGCAAGTTATGCAGTTATGTAAGCAAAGTGGGGAGGGGGGGGGGGTCTTAGTGGATGTAAGTCGTCCAAAACACAACAAAAACATGCTTGTATTTTAAGGTTAGGGTTAATAACCACACCATGATTTTCTTTTATCACATGCCGCATGTTCTGTTTCCTGCATCACGAAGCACACGTTTACAAAAACAAATCATTTGCTCACATGACGTTCTATTGGCTGGTCAGGACAGGCCCCTCTCTTCCGATTGGCTAGTCGGAATCCTACGAGACAGAACAGAACTTGGCAGAATGACAATGCTGATAGCTATTATCATAATAGTTATTTTCATAATCAGTAATGATTCTTTTTTTGTTTTTGTTTTTGCAGTTCGTGTGTGTCACAGGCCGAGAAAGAAAGTCCAGGTGAGTTGTGTCGAGTTGTTGTTGGGTTATTCCTGGACAGTTTGAGTCCAGACGATGGTATGTTGTGTCGTGCAAACACGTGATGCTGCAGCCTATAGGTTATATTTGGAGGCTTGTGATGACGAGTCCACTCGAGATTCTGAGAAGAAGTTCGGTTCGGGTTACATGAATGAAGCAGTATCGTATGTCTTTACCAAAATAGTAAACACATCTCACTTTAGTATAAGTCAATGAGAAGTGCAACCACAATAATTGAACCTGGTTCATTTTCCTGAACATTTTTTAAAATTACATTTTTTTAAAGTCTAAAATACCTGCTTCTGATTTGTTCTTTAACAAATTCCCCAATAGTTGTCCATGTTGGCTGCTTTAAACCAAAATGGACCATTTTCTGTTTTAATTTTACAGGAAGCGAGCATGCTCGTATCAAACTTATATATTGGTCAAACCAGATCATTTTTTTTAAAAAGAAACCTTAGCTGGTCAACTCATGTATCATATTTTCCTCATAGCTGCTGATCACCGTGAGAAGAAGTACAGGGCCCACCGGCAATTTAGCGACCGACGCGGCGGCGTCATTAGCGCCCGAACGTATTTCTATGCCGACGAGGTCAAATGCGATAACCAGCTGGAAACGTTTATCAACTGCATCAAAGCCTCAGGTAGTAACAAAAATCGATTTCGACTCCATCAACCACAACATGGACTCCAGTATGAATACGGCTTTACTTTCAGGTGGAGCTTCTACTGATGGATTCTCAGCCATCAAAATGACAGCTCTGGGACGTCCACAGTTCCTTGTGAGTGGAACACAATGTTCTCAATATTAACCCAAATGTGTTTATATAATTGGCCCTGAGCCACCAAGTTGGTAGCATTAGCACTATCTTATTCACTAATGTTAGTTTTATCTCATTAAGTCAGTCAATGATTATCCATTTATCATCTCTTGGCGGTCGAGTTGAAGTATGTCACAACGTTTTTACGATTAGACTTTAAAGTTCGTTTACACGGCGTGTTATCAACCCCCTTACAAAATAAAATGATAGCAGATTGTTGTACAACAATAAAAAGAAGCAGAAAAAGCTGCTACCAGAAGAACAGTATATTTTTTTTTATATTTGTTTTGTGACAAGTGTCTTTTCTTCGGACAGCTCCAGTTTTCCGAAGTTTTAGTCAAATGGAAGCAGTTTTTTAAGTTCTTGGCAGCCCAGCAGGGGAAATCAGAAATGACAGCTCTGGAGCAGAAACTGGAACCGGGACAACTCAAAGTACGTGTAGAAGAATGCTCATGCTAATTAATTCGTAAGCGTATTTAAATATTTTTGTTTTCATGAGAACATATATTTTTAGGAGACCTTGACCAAGATGGGTGTCGCTGCTCAGGATGACATTGACAACTGGTTCACCGGAGAAAAGCTGGGACTATCAGGGTAAGAAGAAAATCAATTAAAAATGAATATCCCAGTTCTTAATTCCTTTTGAATTCATTTTTATTTCCAGAACCATTGATATGCTCGACTGGAACAGTTTGATAGACGACACAACCAAAATCGCCAATCTTCTCATGGTGCCAAACCTTGAGGTAAATCAAAGATGGAATCAAGGGGGAATGTTCGAAATAAGATTTTTTAAAATAGCTGAAATTGTTTTGTTTGACAGACGGGAAAGCTTGAGCCCCTGCTGAGCACATTCACAGCTGAGGAAGAGCGGCAAATGAAGCGAATGCTGCAGAGAGTCGATGTTCTGGCCAACGTGAGGAGGACACATCAACTCATCTTCTCAGATCAGGAATATTTCAACATTTCAATCCTCTTTCTATGCAGCACGCCATGGCGCACGGCGTGCGGCTCATGGTGGACGCCGAGCAGACCTACTTCCAGCCCGCCATTAGTCGGCTGACCTTGGAAATGCAAAGGAAATTCAACACGGAGAAGCCCATCATCTTCAACACGTATCAATGCTACCTGAAGGTCAGATGTCCCGCTACTGTGTATGATAGGTTTGAAGTATCCGTGCTGACAAACTAAAACCATTCCAGGAGGCCTACGATAACGTGACAGTGGACGTTGAGCTGTCTCGGCGGGAAGGCTGGTACTTTGGTGCCAAGCTGGTACGGGGGGCCTACATGTACCAGGAAAGAGCCCGGGCAGAGGAGATCGGTTACGAGGACCCCATCAATCCCGACTACGAGGCTACCAACGGGATGTATCACAAGTGAGCAAGGAGTCCCTTTCTGTCACTACCACAGATTTTTTTTTTAACCGTCTGGTTTTGTCGTAGATGTTTGGAGTATCTGCTAGAGGACATCGAGCACGGTCGCAAATCAAACATCATGGTCGCCACTCACAACGAGGACACGGTCAAATTCACTTTGGAGAAGTACGTCGCCTTCTCAGCTCTGGGAATGTCTTGACGTTGCGTAACCAGCGTATGTTCTTTGGCAGGATGAACCAGATGGGCCTTTCACCCACTGAGAACAAAGTCTACTTTGGACAGCTGCTCGGCATGTGCGACCAGATTAGCTTCCCGCTAGGTATGTCCTAACGTCTAGCTAGGCCCCTTACTGATACTAACAATAAACTACGTTATGTGACCACTGAAGCCAAAGTGGTCTTTGAAGTACTTTCACCTTCAGACGAGAAATGGATGGATGTCTCGGCCTGTTGGAGATAACGTCGCCGAGGAGGTTATCTTTAACATGTGTAAACGTTAGCCAATCATGAAGCCATGTTTCAAATAATGACTGGATTCACCGGTCGCAGGTTCAGAGATCACGATGACTTCACCAAAACTTTTCGTCCTCAGGTCAAGCGGGTTTCCCGGTATACAAATACGTTCCGTACGGACCAGTGAATGAGGTCATCCCTTATCTGTCCCGCCGCGCTCAGGAGAACCGCGGCTTCATGAAAGGATCACAGCGGGAGCGCAGCCTACTGTGGAAGGAGCTCAAGAGGCGCCTGCTGGGGGGGCAAATATTTTATAAGCCTGTCTACTGAGTTGCAGAAGCACTGGTTGATGCAGGCATTCCGCCATTTTCATCATAGACCTCCATTTTGGGCTGATGGGGTTACTTAACTTTATCAGAAGAACTGTGAGACTCCATTTTATTTTATTTTTTATAAATAAGTGACTATTGTCCTCATCGGCCCTTTGTTCGTCACAAAAATAATTAGCAACAAGCTAGGATAAAGTGTGAAATGATAGGAAGTGGTACCTTCATTGTAAAGTGTTTAAATGTTATATACTGCTTGTTTTGTTCGATTGCCGTCAGTAACACACACGCACAAGATTAATGACGCAGGGACTTGTACAGATTTGTTGGACTAAATCCAAAGAACGGAACAAAATCAAAACTCCATTAGGAAGTCAATGTTGCAACATAGGCCCGTTAACTTTTTGTATGTGTGCTCGCTCCTTTTTACAGCACTTGCCGGTTGATCACCATTTTGTACAATTGTAAAATACTTTTTTTGATTTCAACAATAAAAGTTTGGAAAAGACAATATGGGATGAGGAGGAGATGGTACGTGTCACTGTCTCAGCCAATCAATGGACAGGACAAGGGAGGATTGTTTGACCCCCGTTGTTTGACCCCCGTTTCTCACTCCCAACGCCCGATAGCGCTCATATTCAGGTAAATGCACGCGTTCTGGTTACTATAGCCATTGCCAATCAATAAACATTGTGAGGACAATGCAGGATTTTTTTGACCTCCATGTCAGAGCTCATATTCAGGTAACTGGTCTTGGTTACTGTGATTAGTCCCATTTCAAAACAAAAGCATATCTATTATTAAATGATAGGTTTTATCAATGGAAAAACAAAACGTCCATATGGGAATAGCCAAACCAACCTTTGATGACTAATTTGGACAGTTTAACCTGATATAATGTGAAACGTGACTCTTTCCGTTCGCAACTATAAATATGTTTGAAGGGTAAACATGAGGGTTGCGTTTCACTGAGCTCAGCCGTATCAGTGTCTCATTTATCCATTCCTGTTACTCTCCTCGTGTTGCTCCCTTCGACTTTTTCCTTCCCTATAATCGTTCTTATATTCGGTCTATTTTTTTTTTTTCAGGTTCTCCGATTGGACATCAAAATGCTGCACTTGACCGGAAACAAGTGCACCACTACAATGCAAGGGCTCATCCTTTGGCTTCTATTGATCCACATCTTGGTTCTACTATATTGCTTGAAGTTGCCAACCCATGAAGACTTCAGGTAATGTTGGAGAAAAAAAATGATCACAGTGGAAATGAGCAGCTTTGGATTCAACTTGTATGGTACAATAAAGGCAAAGAATCTCTGTGTGGTTTCCAGAAGTTCCAAAGATGACACCTGTACCCTCAACATGGCCAAACCACTCAATAAGAACCTTCCCCGGTCTTCTCGAAGGTTCCAGACGGACACGTGCTCTCCTTCGGTGAACATCATGTTCCTGAAGACACACAAAACTGCCAGCAGCACACTCCTCAACATCCTCTTCCGCTTTGGAGAAAAACACAAACTCAAGTTCGCCTTCCCCGACGGCCGCAATGACTTCTTCTACCCGTCGCCCTTCCGCCGCTGGCAAGTGAAGAGCTACCAACCCGGCGAATGCTTCAATATATTGTGCAACCACATGCGCTTGTGCCCAGTGGAGGTGGCGGCGCTGTTGCCACCCGACGCCACCTACGTCACCATCCTACGTGACCCGGCTCATCTTCTGGAATCGGCCTTCCACTACTACCACAGGGCCGTGCCCCTCACCTGGAGCATAGGCGGTGACGACAAACTGGAAGAGTTCCTCAGGAGTCCTCGGACCTACTACAGGGCTCACGCCTACAACGCCTTCTACCTGAAGAACCTGCTCTTATTCGACTTGGGCTCCGACAACAACCTGGATGCTGACCATCCTGGCGTGACGGAGGCCATTCAAGGTTTGTCCAGAAGGTTCCACCTGGTGCTCATTGCGGAATATTTTGACGAATCGCTGATCCTGCTGAAGGAGACGCTGTGCTGGAGCATGGAGGATATTTTGTACTTCAAACTTAACGCTCGGGCGAGCTCGTCTGTCTCTCGTCTGACCCCGGAGTCCAGGGCCCGGGCTTTGGGGTGGAACGGGGCCGACTGGAGGCTCTATCGACACTTCAACGCTACCTTGTGGGACAAGGTGGAGGCGTACGGGCGAAAGAGGATGAAGCGGGACGTGGCCGAGCTACGACAGAGGAATGCCGAGATGAGAACGTTGTGCTTGGAAGGTGGAGAGGCGGTGAAAGCGCCGGACATTCGAGACCAACGCTTTCTGCCCTGGCAGCCCCTGGGAGGGAAGTCCATTCTGGGATATAACCTGAGGAAAGACATCCATCCCGACTTGAGGAGCATATGTGAGAAGATGCTCACACCAGAAATACAATACTTGGCTGACTTGGGGGTCAATCTCTGGCTTACACGACTGTGGGGGTGGTTGAAAGATACTATTTACTGGGGCCCGCCCATTTAGTCGGCTGAGCAATTTAATCGGCCGATTTTAGGACTTTAGAAAGAGGTTGAATAAATGCTGATTGATTTACATCAACATCTTACAACATTTGTCAAAATGACATCCAAATAGAACTACCTAAACAGTCAGTGTCGATAATATATGGTCAAACACTGACCCCTAGTGGATATCAAACAACATCACAGGCGGAATTGCGTGACTAATTTGCCAGATATCTTCGGCAACATAGCGTGTCATATTCAAATGTTAAATATAAAAGTAAAAAAGTGTTCTAAAAACTGTTTTTTTTATTGTTTTCAAAAAATAATGTAAATATGAAATATGTATGCATCTGACAATGATTAACTGATTAATTTCATTAAGTATAAATATAATAAAGAGTTGTTTAAGGGGCTAAATAATGTATAATGGGCTAAAATAGTCAATCCATTCGAATGAATAGAGAACAAAAACAATTAAATGATCCCCACTTACCAATTCTACCAATTATGTCCACTCAAAACGAGCTTTATCCCAGTTCAGGCACAAAGAAAGATGAAATTTCTCCTAAATTGAGCACCAAGCATCGGAAAAGTGCTCCAAATCCACGATACCAAAGCCAAAAGATAAATCTGCAGCTAATTATTTCTCACTCCCTACTACACTTCCTGCTTCAGTTTCCCTTCCCACTAAGATGCACGTGCAATTTGTGGCAACACTGATTGGTCACTTCGATGGGACACCAGTGCAGGCAGAATGGCACAGGAAAGCAAAATTGAAAGGGTCATATAAATGTGCATCCTAAAGTTCTTGACCAAAAAAAAAAGTAAGTTGCATTGGCCGGGAATCGAACCCGGGCCTCCCGCGTGGCAGGCGAGAATTCTACCACTGAACCACCAATGCATACATCATGAAACATACCATAACGTTTATAAAGAAAATCACGTAAAGCTGCAGGATCTGACGTCGAACTTAAATACAGCAACTCTTAGACCTATGGCGTAGCAGGCAATTTTGTCCACTGAACCACTAATGCTGTGTCATAGAAAACTCCAAGAGCTGTCACAATTTGTCTCCCTTCCTTACCTTCTCCCTTGTCACCTATCAAGTTTCTCCCGAGTATAAAACAGAAATACTGTAAAGCAGCACAAAATAATGACTTATTACTGAATCAGATATTAAAAGGTTGCGTTGCATTGGCCGGGAATCGAACCCGGGCCTCCCGCGTGGCAGGCGAGAATTCTACCACTGAACCACCAATGCTTGACATGTCTGTAAACATTGAAATATTAAACTTAAAGTCAAGCCAACCTAGGAAGTTTTACACCCCTAATGTTAAACGTCTTAAATTAGAACTTTTATTCGGAATAGGAAGTTTTAGCTTAAGCTAACAACCTCTATGCTGCATTCTCTACACATATGTTGCTTTATTTGTAAACCGAGCTGCACTTTAAAAAGAAGTGACTGTCAAGCAAAATTGAAAGGGTCATATAAATGTGTATCCTAAAGTTCTTGACCCTAAAGAAAAGTAAGTTGCATTGGCCGGGAATCGAACCCGGGCCTCCCGCGTGGCAGGCGAGAATTCTACCACTGAACCACCAATGCATTTCTGACATCCAGACGAATATTTGTAAAATTAAAGTTAGTTAGACCTGCGCCAAGCTCAACCCGGGATCGAGAGCGGAAATTAGAACGCGAAACCACCTATACTTAACTTACAGCTATACCCTTACCACAGCTTTACCTAAAGCAGTTGAGATACCGTATATGGATTGAAAATGCTATATTCTCGTCCGGACATCGCCTTCTCCTCGTTAGTATAGTGGTGAGTATCCCCGCCTGTCACGCGGGAGACCGGGGTTCGATTCCCCGACGGGGAGTACGTTTTTAATTATGTTTGAATTTACAATTCTGTTCCTTACATTTTGCTGGCATAAAATTATATCCATCCATCCGTTCGTTCCTCTACCGCTTTTCCCCACAAGAGTCGCCGGCATGCTTGGAGCCTATCCCAACAGTCATCGGGCACTAGGCGGGACTGGTTGCAGCCCAATCGTAATTTGGGAGTGCTCAATTGACTTACTATGTATGTTTTTGGGGTGGGAAGAGGTGCATAGCTGCCTACATAAAAGAACATTCTGGTCATTGACTTCACTCCTCGTTAGTATAGTGGTGAGTATCCCCGCCTGTCACGCGGGAGACCGGGGTTCGATTCCCCGACGGGGAGACTTGTTTTTAATAAGTTTCAATTTGTTTTTGTTCGATATCTGAATGGACTTCTTTTCTTCAATTGCTGTATTCTGTTTACATAAGTACATTTTCACACATCAAAACATTAAAAATAAAAACTTAGTTCCCTGACCGGGAATCGAACCCGGGCCGCGGCGGTGAGAGCGCCGAATCCTAACCACTAGACCACCAGGGACCTCATACGAAAACCTGACATCAATGCTGTATATATAAGTATCTAAAATGAAGTGAATTAAAATCCCTGACTTGTGCACTCTTACTTTATAAGAGTTAGAATTCTGAGATTTAATTTGGTCGAATTTTGAAGTGAGGATTCTCACTCTAAAATCAGAATCCTGACTATTCTCAGTATTGAATTCTGAGATTAAAATCTATTTTGACATTTAAATCAGAACCCTGACTTGTAAACTCTCACTTTAAAGTTAGAATTGAAAGATTAAGTGAGAATTCTGACTTTAAAATCAGAATTGAATTCTGAATTGAATTCCGTGATTAAAGTTAGAATTCTGAGATTAAAATAAGAAATAGAATTTTGAAGTGAGGGTTCTCACTGTGAAGTGATTCATGAAATATAAATCAGAACTCTGACTCGTAAACTCTCACTTAAAATTGAGAAGTTTCATTATATTTAAAATCCAATATGGCCCTCCGATTGTTTTTGCTGATGAGTGTTTTCCATTTTGTGGTATGGGCCATACATTTCTTTTTTCAAAGTCTTCTTAATGTGCTTAATGTGTCTTGACTACATGTTGATTTGTAATGCAGATTTGGAAGGATGTCAAAACCCACTAGTTCCTCACATAAAGCTTACAGATGGTGAGCATGATAAAGAAACGACTTTTTTAACTGATACAATTTAAATACCAAATCTTGAACTTTTTCCCCCCCCTCATCAAGGATGACACATTTACCAAAAAAAAAAACAAACGTGGCATGCGTCAGACAGATGAAACCGAGACTAAGAGAATTTCGTTGGCTAAGAGGCTTAATTTTTTTTTTTAATCATTTGAGTAAGTTAGTGGGGCGTGAATGACTTCCTGTGAGCTGCGCGAGTCAACTTCTCCATCCAAATTGCACACTCACACAGCTATTATGCTCACAGATGATGGATTGTCCATGTGACTTAACAATTTACATTTACATGACATCTTTTCGTGTGACTACCATGATCGGACGTGTGTGTGATCTCCTCCATTGTCATCTTTTACTACTTCTCACTGGTAAGTCACTTTCATTTCATGAATCCCATTTTTGCATTTTTAATATATTTTAATTTCAGCATTTTTTTTGGGGGGGGGTTTGTGGGTCTCAGGTGTATTTTTGGATTCGTGTGTGGTGTGTTCGCTGGGACAGATCCAACCAGGTGAGCTTTGGTGTTTAATGTCTACACGCCGAAGTAAACATAAGTAAATATTTGCGCCTCTTATTGATGATGTCACGGTTTTGTTTCAGCGTCCTGTAGGTTTGATAATTACCCATCGAAGTATGAGCCCTGCCACCTCGCCTTGCCAGGTAACCGACGACTCAGGAAGTCGGGAAGTGGAATGAAGGACTGAGTGGTTTTGTTCTATGTCTCCAGGTGGCATTGCAGGCTTGGAATGTTACGGAAAAACTCACTTTTCTGGTCTCCTGTCGTGTCATTGGCGGCGCGGGGCAGCGGAGGAGAAGGAGGCCAACTTCACGCTCGTCGTCCGTCAAAAGCGAGTCTTCTTAAATTGGCAAAATAAAAATACAATTTAGAAAAACAAGCAAACATTTTGATTGAACGTTTTGTGGCTTCTGCCAGGAAGGACAAATTCTGCCAAGTGTATAAGATAAAAAATGATGATGATGAAACCAAGGACACTTTGAGTAACATCGAAGTGTTTGAGCAGAACTTGACCGTGGAGGTTCTGGAACATGTCGGGTCCAGATGTTCCAAAGATGTCTTCACAGCGCATTACAGCAGCCTGAGTAAGTTCTTGCCTAACTTTCACCTGCACAGTTCATGTCTGTGATTCTTCACGGTCGGCCATTTTTCAGTGCGCTGCGGTCCTCCTCAACACGTCACCTTCAGGCGTCATTCGGACAGTCACGTTAACGTCAGCGCTCAGTGGAGTCAGGACGATGACGAGGTGGTCACATCTGTCTGCGTGCGTCACAAAGAGGTCACAGACCATCATGACAACCGTGGAATCTGGCGACAGGTGGATAAAACGTTAGCAATTTGACTTTCGACTTACGTGTCGTTATCACGATACACAGGAAATATATTGATGTTTATCAAAGGTTAGCTACACAAATTTGTTCCAGTTTGAGAAAAACAGCGATGCATTGAAGATAAGTTGAATGAAAGGAACAGTCTAGAAAAAGAAGGAAGTAAGACAGTAGCTAACATTTTTGTCCGTGTGATTTAGGTGTGCTGCCAGGGTGCAGCCGGGTGTCAACTAGTGGGTGTGAAGGGCTCGCCGGTGCTTGAGGTTCAGGTGGCCTGCGGGATTAGCAAGAAGTGCTCTCAGTGTCCATGGAGCCACGTCTACATGCTGCCACCGGGTGATCATCTTATGGAGACTACAAACGCCACGTGTCTCGTATCACTATTATTAATATTACTGATTCACGCATCATCAGAGCTGACAAGGCCGCCGCTTAACTTCCACGTGGTAGAAAACAAGATGGCCGACAAAGGAGGACAAAGAATGATCTCGCTGACGTGGATGGTATGGTTACAACTTAGTGTAGACCTAGCATAGCATGACATGGTGCCTAGCATAGCATAGCGACAATGTAGCATAGCCTAATTTAGTAGTTATTTATAACGCTGTTTTTTATTTTGGTTTCAGTTCGCTGAGGAACATGATGGCTTTAACGTGTCATTGGCCAAGGTATCAGGGGAGTCTCCCTTGGAGGTCCTCAGTGTAACGCGGCCACCCATCACGTTGCTAGTGTCCAACTCAGCCTTCCACGTCCACGTCTCGGCTTTCAACAACGTCAGTGTCTCGCCGTCTGCAAGCATCACGCTGATGCCACCGCATGGTCAGTCTAATGGCGCCGGATGGAGGTCAGCCATTTTAGGCTCATGTCAGCCATTTCATGATCATTACAGAAGACGAGAACGGTATCAATGACGGAGATGGCGGAAAGCTGAGTGTGCGTGTCCACAACCAGAAGTCCTTCAGTGTGCTGTGGAAGGACGACTTGGTCAGGAAGTACAATTGCTTCTGTCTGGAGTGGAGCGCCACCTATGGACCATACCCGCCCAACATGTTCTATAAATCCTTCTATGAGGAAAGCAACAATTTCTGGACGATGGTTGATATCTCAGGTGGTTTGTACTATTATATGTTGAGATGATATTCAATGTATTTGTAGCTACCAGAGTAAAGTAGTATCATGACTTACAAGTTAGTTTTCTACTTTCAGAGCAATTGCAAGCGTACACTAGCTACGACGTCTGGCTGCACGTGCGTGACCGACAGCAAACATGTAACCTGAAGCGAGTCAACAACAGCCAAGAAGCCACCTACGCCAAATCGCGCTTCTACTACCTGGAAGGATGTGAGTGTCTTGTTTTACATTCGACTATACGTCAACTATCAAAATTTCAGTATCCCAGATACATCGGATTGATAAACCAGCATTAATAGAGCAATTTCAGTATCAATAACACAGCATTAAATAGCGAAATCAATATGTACCTGTTTTCTGTTAGCGCCGGCTAGCGCTCCCTCCAACTTGAGCGTTGTGTCCGTCACCTCGGCCTCTCTGGAACTGCGCTGGTCAGCTATCTCACCGGAGGACCGACGTGGGTTTCTGCTGGGCTACGTGATCCACTATGCAGAGGACCGGCAGCCAGAAAGAAGTAAAAAAAAAAAAAAAATCATTTGAATTTAACATTTCAAGAATTCACAACATTTTGTGAAACTAGTGGATGTTCTCTCGCAGACATCAGCGTGGGGCCGCTGGTCCACAACTACACATTGAAGGGTCTACGTAACGGGGCGGCATACCGGGTCCAGGTGTCAGGGTTCACGCGGGCCGGGCAGGGGGTCCGGAGTGCCGCTAGGATGGTGGAGACGCGGCACGGAGTTTCGTCAAACCTCACGGCACTCGTCATCATCTCGACCCTCGTTGTACTGACTGCCATGTTGGGGTCCTACTTCCTCAGAAGGTAAAGCACAAGCATACTGCTGAAAGGAAAGGCAACGACACGTCAACTTGACCTTTTTGATATCCATCAAGCAGAACTAAATTCATCTTTTGGCCCAACATTCCCAACCCTGAAAAGAGCATCACTATGCAGAAATTCAACGTATCTACACAACTGGTAAGTGATTATCATGAAGGTGACCAATTTGATTCCAAACAACAACTTTAGGGCAAACTTTGGCCATTTTCTCAGGATTTCTAACTAAAACTTCCAACTCTTCAATTTGATACCTGACAAATCTATTTAATCCCACCGAACGATTCCATTCGGCAGATGCTTCAGCCCGTCGACACGCTCACGTCGGAGGAGGAATGCATCGCAACGAATCTGCTTGTGGTGGAGCTCCGAGCGCCGACTTCATCCCACGGCGATCAGAGTGCTGCGAACTCCCATGATCGTCCCTTTGCGGGCTGCTTCAGCGGTTACACCAGCTTGGACGTCATCCAGCAGCTGATGTTGATGGGTGAAGAATGAACGCTCACGCGGTAGACTACAGTTTAGCGTGGAGCGCGACACTCGCCTACATGGAAAAGGCACATTAGTCATGATCGTGATCCAGGAATAAATCCAATCGTCCTCCAGTCCTGCAGTGGGCGATGCATGAAGCACAAAAAGACGACTTGTTTAAAATTGTATTTTTTTTTTTTTTTTTTACTAAAACGTCACAACAAACAGAAGCTTGTGTACATGAGACAAATGTACAATAATCCCAGTGCTCTCTTTTAAAAAAATAGAACAAAATCAATTTGTTGACTTTTAACTCAATATCGTATTCAGTTACCGATGCTAGTGCTAGACGCTAACCATGCAAATAAACGTCTCCAATAATTTGTACAATGGCAGCGTAGGCACTTGATGTTCTCCGCGTCACTTGCTTGTTCGTACACTTTTTTTTTAAGGGGGGGGGGGCTTCGCATCAGAGACTGGACGGAGGCAGTATTTGCATTTTAACATCAGAAACCCTTTTCGCACTGATTATCAATGCTGTTTTTTTTCACAGCGTTGTTATTCGGAGAGAAATGTAATGACGCACACAGGAAGTAAAAGTCGACCCATCAATTGCCAGTGTGGCATCATCGTTAAAATAACATAGGTAGGCTGTTTTGAAGTGTGACACCCAAAGTAAGCTGTAGTGCATGAAAGGTACTGACATGGAACGTGGGGGAGCTGAAGTTGATTCGCCAGGTTTCCTTGTCAATGGCGGGAGACAAAAACCCAAACTGGGGTTGAAGGTTCGTCGGCTTCCTCTTTTTTTTCCGCCCTACCTGCACAAGTTTATCTTTCACAGCTGCGCAACACAATAGGGACTAAACACAGCAAGCGTGGCCACAAAAACATAAAAACCAAATGAAGCCTCCTTGTAAACGTCGCTACTCGTGCAGGAAACATCGGGCGTTTCCTTCCTTTCACGTTGCCAAAACGGGCAAGTGAGGCTCATCGTTAACCGATTTCGGGAGCATATGCCCGTGCTTAACACGACACGTAACCGCTATTTGCGAGATGCAAAAAATTGGACATTGTGGCGCTTCACTTGCCCTCTCGGCGGGGGTGGGGGTGGGGGGGAGTGACAACTTAAGTCAGTCAGTCGGGCAGCGTCAAATGGACGCGTCGTCACTGCGCGCCTTGTGGACGCCGTTGTGCTGCGTGAAGGGGGGCGAGTGGGCGTCCTCAGCGGGTGAGGCCTCTCTGTCGTAGTCCCGTCCCACCTGAAACATTCCGCAGTGCAGTCATTTTGGATCTCGGCGGCCTTTCAGGATTACTGCCTGTGCAAAGACGCCACAAATCCGACTTACCTTGTGCATTTTCTTGCCTCTCGGTCGCTCTTCATCTTTACGGCTTCTTTTTCTCGAAGTAGGTTCCCATTCGTCCCGGCTGCGTTCCCGCCGCTTTTTAATTCTGACAACATTCAAAGCAAAGTGAGATTGTGAATGTTAGTATCTTTTCAAGTTCAACTGCCTGATATTCACCTCTTTGGGGAGGGCGACCTGCCCCTTCTAGGAGGACTCCGAGATCGCCCCCGACTCCGCCGGCGGATCCTAAATGTCACACGTTATTTACAAAAATGCTTTCCTTCCGAAGCGCAGCCCGAGTAATCTAAACCAACCTAGAGCGGCTCGTACTTCGCCGCCTGTCTCTGGAGCGTGATCGCTTTCTGTGGCCACTTCGGGAAGTGCGTGTGTCATTCTTCTGCCGCTTCTGCGGCGGTCTAGAAGCACAAAAGTTTTCAGAACATTGCCGGAGAAGAACGATGATCAAATAGCGATGGCCGAGTCCTAATACTGGGTATTGAAATTGGAATGACACAGGAAAAACCTGGTATTGAATATCCTAAACACTGACTTTAAATGTCGCAAACTCCCGTGCATTTGAACAGTGTCAGCATGGTAGCACACCTTAATTAAAAGAAAGTGACAACTCACCCGTGTTTGGAGCGTGATCTTTTGCGCGAGCCAGAGTGGGATCGGGATCGTGATGAGTGTCGTGTTCTTCCCGAATGAGCGGCATAGCGTTTCTCTTTCTCCGCTGAGGAAAACAAAAAAACAAGACGACGTCCGGTTATCCCAAAGGTGACGCTGGCAAACAGGGGGCCGGTGTCACACCTGGCTCAATGGCGGCAGCGATGGTGGACTGCGCCTCCCGAACGCGCTTCATCACACTCTCCAGCTGCTTGGCAGCGGCCTGCGGGGTCATCTCGGGCGGCTTCACGATAGCGTTGTTGGAGTGGTTCACCCTGACGGAGAGTAAAATAAACGACATCATCAATTGTCATCAACAATTCCTGCTGTCATCCTCACGTACTTGAGGGCCCGGTCTCCGAACATGACGCCGTTGAAGGAGAGCGCCCGGGTGACGGCGTCCTGCTCCACGAACTCCACAAAAGCAAAGCGCGAGGGCTGCGTCTCATCACCCGCCATCCGCACAAACTTCACGTCACCCACTTGCTGGAAGAATTCCAGTAGCTGGTCCGCCGTTGTGGTCTGCAGAGGGGATAAACCATCAAATTACAGCATGCCAGGGTTTTTACTCCAAAACCTAGATTGCATCTGGCCAATGATCACCTGTGAGTTCAAGTTGCCTACGTAGACCGTCCTCCTGATCTCATCCACCTTGGATGGGTCCACGTTGCCCATGAGGGGAGGCTGCTGGAGCGAGGAGACTGCAGGCTCCAGGGTGGGGGTTAAGTGACCGACCAGGGGCAGGTTCAACTGTGTGTGAAGGTTGGGGTACAATTGAAGGTACGGTAGCCAAAATAGGTGACATTGGAGGAAAGGATTGCTCATCACATTCAATGACTCACATTCTGTCGTGGGCTGGGCGCTGGGATGGGGAGCAGCCCCCTGCCGTGGAGCAGGTTGTGCACGGGGGCAACAGGTGCCAAAAGCGACAAGGCCTTAGCCTCTTCCGGAATCTTCCCTGCGGGGTACACACAAACAACAGCTGCTCCAAAAAACAATAAAGATATCCTTAGCATTTTCTTACACACACAGTCTTACTAATAGCTTAGCACGATTTACTTTAGGAATGGCTAAACAGTTTGCTTAGTGCTGCTGTAGTGTGTGGTGGTGGAGGGGCAACTCAAGAAAAATCTGTCGATGCTAATAGAGCACATCAAGATAACAAATAGGCTTTCACTCCTAAATCATCTTGCAATTTTCGACGGCAGGCTTGGGGTGGAGCAAGGGCCTGTAGCATCAAGTAGGTTGTTGCCAAGGTAACAGCAGGTTGTTTTCTTACATATTTAAGATAAGACGCAAAAAAACAAATGATGCTTGTACGCTAATGAGAGATGGACCACCTCTGGATGATGAATGAAATCATTGCTGCATTAGCATCACTAGCGAGACTATGATATCTTAATGGCGAATCATCCACGAGCTACAATCATCTGAGCGGACTTGGGAAGAGGTCAGAAGATGTTCTCACTCTCTCTCGCTTTCTCTGTCACTACGTCAATGACAAGAGAGGCAAGTGTTAGTCATCCTCCCTCTTAGCATCCCGTCGCATCATCATGCCGACTCAACCACAAACAAGCTGCAGCAGGAGAGAGAGAGATAAGGGGTATATGGGGGGGGAGGGAGGGTTGGACAATAATAATAATAAGACAGTGGTGCCTTGACTTATTCAAACCAAACCACATCACTTCATCTTGAGAAAGTTGGCTAGCCAAACGTCAGCTAACAAAACTAGCATCTCAATCACAGTTGTAACTTCCAAACCTATATTAAAAATAAAAAGGTATTCTTGAACACAAAAGGTGCAGCAACACGTATAGATAATATAAGAAATGTGATATTTGCAGGCATATTTTCTTGACACTGTGTAAAGAATGACATTCTATTTTGGAGGGGGAGATTAAATGGATTATTATGGTTTCAACTAAATGGAACTCATCAGTCAAGGTACCACTATAATAATAATAATAATAATGATGATAAAAAACAAAGATAAAATCACAACGCTCCAGGGAGAAGAGCGAAAGTGAGAGAAACAACCACCTTTTCATAGACAGAGACAGCAGAGATTGGACAACATGGGGGGAACAAAAAGTATGAAAAAAAAGAAAAAAAGGAGACAAGGTGTCCATCTTGGAGTGCTCCTGGTCACATGATCACTGACGCCTCGTGGCCCCCGTCATCGAGGACGGTAGCGGCCTGGCAAACAATGCCTCAATGACTCAGGCTTAGTAGTGTGGTCGTGTATCTGATATGCACACATAATCACACAGGAAACAAAACAAAAAGCCAAATTAATCACGTCCGTCCAAACAGCAACTTCGAATTATTTGTTGCCGACAGGGGAGTGGGTGGAGGTGAAGGACGAAAAGGGAGATTTAAAGAAAGAAATAAAAAGGGGGCGGGGGTCCTCCCACAAAAACAGGTGATGTTGGAATTTAGGATGATTTGATTTGTAAAATGGTAAAAAGGGTAATAGGGTTGTGAAGGGGTAAGACATTTCTGGTAAGCTTCTGAAAAAATTTCATGGAAAGTAAAACTGGGGAATATTATACATTTTTAAAAACTTAATGGGAAGGTATCACATTCAAGCATCGATACATTTCTTTTGTTTTGTCATTAGCAGACATCCATGCAAAGTAGATTCAATTTTCCCCACCAACTATATTAAATATACACAGATTAAACCCTCATACCATGTGAATTTGCGAGCTCTAAACAGGAAACTGAGATTTGAATCCCAAACCTCAGAACTGTGAGGCTGACGTGCAAACTACAAAGTTGCGTTGACCGTAACTCGTCGTACATTTTATTAGAATGATTTAATCTGTAGGGAAAAAAAAAATTGTGACTCTCAGCATCCACACAATGGAACGCTGCCATGACGTAACAGCTACGTGCATGAACGTTATCCAACCCAGTATAGCACAAGAGCGAATAGTTAAATAGAAAGCAAGGTCATTATGAAATCAAGGGACATTTTGAAGCTTTAGCTCCCACTGACCTTCGGCACATGGCACAACTATGAGGGCTCTATCCATAAAAACAGTATTAGTGAGATGCTGCGCCACTCCAACGCTGGAAGATTCTCGATACTTGACATAGCACACTTTGGACGAGAAGGTTAGCGTGGAGTTGCTATAGAGAGACAAAAAAAAAAAAAGAGGCATTAAAGATTTAACAATCACCCGTGACAACGTTAAATGCGGTCTTAATTATAGTGTCGGACCAGGCGCAGGCCGCACATCTGCGTTATCGCCTGGTCCTCCCCCCCAGCCGCCGCACGTCGCTCTTACTCGGGTGGGTAGAGCCGAAGCTCCTCGATGTCCCCCAGGAAGCCGAAGAGAGTGCGCATTTGCTCGCTGCTCACCGTTGACGACAGATTGGTCACCTGGACGACGTTAGTGCCGGATATTCCACTCATTACGAAACAATGACGTATTTAAAACACCAATAATGTTTATATTCGCCGAATATATGTTCGTGTTTTTTTTTACGTCGAAGATTCGCTGGCTTTTTCTCACAGGACAATTGAATAGCCGAGCGCACTACCGCCCTCCTGTGGGTGGAAGTCGCACATGACAAGATATTTGCACAGTCCAAATGATCAATTTAATTACAGTACAATAAATCACTGTTTGTCGAAAGATACATGAAAACTAGCGATACTTCCGGATTTCTTTGAAATAATAAAACTAAAAATAAACTACAACTCAACCACGAACAGTAATGTTATGAGGCCTGAGTAAATCTCCAACATTTTAATGTAAACGATGAAACAAACCAATTATGCACAGTGTGAAAGAGCATTGGTTTATTTTCCACAGGTGTTATGCCAGAAACGATTTATTATGTACAAAATCTGGAATGTCGCGTGGATGCACGTCTGTGGTCTTTAGAAATACGCTAGCTACATGTGAACACAGGTGCTTTCTGCATTGGAACTTATTGCTGCGTGTGCAACTGGAAAAGAGAAAAAAAAATCACTGTGTGCGTATATATTTACACATTTTGATTAGTAATGCCTAAAAAAAATAAAAGACAGAATTGGCCTGCTAAAAATAAATAAAGACGTGAGCATCCCAAACAGACCCACATGGATGACGATGAATGATTTCCCAAGATTGTCTACAAAAAAAGACGACAGTTTGACATGAATATGAACGTCACAATTTCAAACAAACACAAGATGCCAAACATGCTCACCGTTTCATCATTTACCGGCCCGTCGTCAACTACGACAAACTCATATCAACGACCATCTAATTGACAAAAGTGACACTTTTACACAAAACGCAGAGACTATTCTTCTCCACACTATTGTCGACATATAATATATAGATTTAATGTGCTATTACAAAAACTCTCTTGTCCATATATAAAATCATGTAAAATCATTGGTGGTGTTACTAAAAGAGTTTAAAAAAAAAAATCTTATGTGGAAAAACAAAAAGGCTTTATTGCTGTCAAGTGTGAATATTGCTTGTCGAAACAGTTCGAGGTCTTATGGCACTTGCTTATCTCCCCGGCATGAGTCAAATCAACAGGACTGGGCCCGAAAAAAAAAAAAAAAAAAAAAGGCAAAAGAGTGGCGCTCTCCCAAATGAATGTGTGAAGAAACATTAAAACAAAGGCAAGAAAAAAAGATGAAATATGGACCCGGCTTACTGGAACACTCCCACAGCCATCCTTGCTTTGGTCACATGGAACAAGAAGCAGAGTTCGGCCGAGTGTCTCACTTTTACGTCCACTCTCCGAGCGCATAATGTCCTACCGCTCCATTGCTGCTTCAACATGCTAAAACAAAAACAAAAAAAACAATACAGGCAGAAAAAGAGGGTGCATCCTGCTTCCCCTAGTGGTCACGAACAGAAGGGGAGCTCAAGCCTTCAGTGGTTTTTTTTTTCCCCATTGAAAAAAAATAAAAATAGAAACCACAGTGACAGCCCGTTTGTCCACCGCGTCATCTCGCTTACATTCAGAGTGGCATTCACCCCCCCCCCATGGATTGAATACAAAAATAAACTCCCCCTCAGTTGCTGTTTACGCTTGCACATCTCTCACGATTGTCAGATCCACAGTGCTGGGGAAGGTCTTGAGGAGGGACACTGCGTTCCCATGGTCGATATTCACAAAGCTGTAGCCGTTCGCCTGGCGACACAAAAAAATAAAATAAGATCATTGTGCCAAGCTGCTCCCATCATTCCACACCAAAAAACATTTTTCCATTCTAACCACTCCTACACATTCAACAAAACACATATTTCAAGTTGAGCTTCCACTTTTGTTGACAGACTGGAGGCATCCAAAAATACTACAGGCGCCTATTGAGAACTCTCTGTCAAACTGGTATGGTGACATACTTGGAGAATTTTATCACCGGGCTGAAGAATTTTAGATGCTGGCCCTTCAGGCTGGACTCTCGTCACGAAGATCCCCTGAAAGAATGGATCAGACCGTTAATGTGACTCTATTTTTATTTTAGAGGATCTTGTCGTTGGCAAAAACAGGATGGAATTAAGACAAGATAGTTCACAAACTGTATCGGGGGAAAAACCTTACATTGTCATCTGGACGAAAAGGGTTTCCGCGACCTCCCACTCCTCCGGATATACTGAACCCAAGTTCCGGATTTTTCTCCACCTTCACGTGGATCTGAAATGCAATGTAAATGTCAATTTTGAATCTCCAATAGAAACGCCTCGTTGTAACATCCCGACTGACCTCGTGCGGCTGCCGCAAGGGCCCCGGGGCCTGATGGGAGACTTTGAGCATCAAGTAATCGATGAGCTGCTCTCTGGAGGGGTGTCGGGCCATGGAGGTCTGACTCACGTGGGGACGAGCAGACGAGACCGCCTGACCGTTCATCAGAGGCACCTGCCGCACCCAAACGCGCGCTAATGTCAAAGCTTCTTGTCGTTCATGACGGTGGAAATGAGCGAATGCGAGGAAAGTCCACCTACTTTTCTGCGCGAGTCCATGGTGTAGCTCTGCTGCCCCGGTGGACCAAAGACGTCGTCCTGCGAGAGACACACACGGAGGTGATTCTTCACACGACTCGTGGATTAAAACAACGGCAGCAGACAACGTGGAGGTGATTAGTGGAAAGTTATTTGAAGGGAGCTACGAGCTGAGCGTCTGGATTTCATCTACAAGCTGAGGAGCGCGCTACGTGTATGCATTTCCACCACAGGAAGCTTTGGAGAACTTACGAGGGAAGCCTTCGTATGGTTTTGAGATCATTAATGAGAGCCAAAAGTTGAGAAGGATGTTTTGGTGGAAATGCAGCTGGATTATTGGAATACTATTAAGAGGATATAAATCTCTCCTCTACTGATTCTTGAGGCCACTTACCTTCCACAACAAGTCACTTCTCAGGCCAAAACACAAAGGGGGTGCAAGTGGACGACCAAGCAAGCAGCAGAGGAATTTAAAAGACAATCATGATGATGTCACAAGACGGTGAGACAATGATGACATCAGCCGCTACGAAGAATGATTATTAATTTGAACATGAAGGAAAGCTTCGTTATCGTTGCTTTGCCGTGGACAAATGTTCTGTCACCCGGAAGTAAGTCTTAACCTTCAAACGTGAAGTAAGTCAAGTCAATCTCTCTTGCCGAGTAAAAAGACACAAATCGTAAAATAGGTGACTTAAGCGTGACTCGAAAGTTGAATGGCGGGGGGAGTGCGTGGCGTGCTCCAGAGGCATGCGCTGGTGATAAAATCAAACATACTCTCACTTGTAGTGTTACAAGTGTCAGATGCTTGCGGGGTGAAACGGGAAGAGGGGAGACGGGTCAGATTTGTGACATTGCGGTTCCGGACGGTACTCACGCTGAAGGCGGCGGCGGCGGCGTAGGGCCCGAACACGTCCCTACAGCTGCCGTAGTAGCAGTCGCCGTGGGGCGCGCAGCCGAGTGGCGCGTTATAAGAATTAAAGGAGCGGGACAGTGCGTTCTGAATGGTGGCGCCGGCCCATGACGTCAGCGGCGGCCATGCAATGCAACCATGACACGCACGTAAACATGCAACAAAAACAAAGACTTCATGCGATTGCCGATGACGCCCTGCCTGTTTGTAGATTTTTTTTTAAAATGTAAAACATGTGCTTTGGCGCAATAATGGTTGTGAATCCCTGGGCGAGTGTTGTGTGTGTAGTTCTGCCTTCATTGTTTTGGTTTGTTTACCTTTTCCATCTTCTTAGCCTCAATGTGCCGCATCACCTGGTCCCTCCAGTCGGCCGGCACCCTTCCCGCCGCCCCCGATACAAGTCCGCCGGACCCGTCCAGGAGCGAATGCTCCGACTTGACCCGGACGTTCTGTCTCTTACTGGGGCTACTGTGAGGGTAAGGGAAGTCGCTGACCGACATGGTCCTCTCCGGGAGCTCGTGAGGCTGCGGCCAGGCGCCGGACGCCCTGGTCGGAGCGGCGATGTCGATGCTGTACGTGCGGTTAGAGATGGGCCGCTGCGCCGCCTGGCTCATGGCCAGCGGGCCCCTGGCGAGGGTGTGAATGTCCCGGTAGGTAAGATAGTCGCCCTCGGGCAGCTGCATGCGGCGAGGCTCGCCCACGGAGGAGGTGGAAGTGGCGCTGCTCTGCCGCTGTAGAGTGCCTCCCCTGGACTGGTTGCTGGTAGAGTGGAGTCTCTCCTTGGTCCACATGTCCCCTGGAGTTTTAGATCCCACGGGGGGGCCCCTTTGCTGGGGCTGCAGCGGGTACGGCGGTGCCTGATTGCGGTTGGAGTAGTTGGTGTTGGCGAGCGAATGGGCGGCGGTGGGGAGGTAGCCTTGGTGTTCCGGGGGCATGGGCATCCTCTGGGCCCACATGCCATCTTTGCTTGATAACTGGACGTTGTACTGAGGCGGGGAGGCTCCCGTGGGCCTGCTGGAGGCCACCGGGTACCTGCTGGTGCTGGTGGGAGGTATGGAGGAAGATAGCTGCTCCGAGCTTGGAGAGACTTGGAGGTTGTGATCGTCCAGCAAGGAGGCTGACTTGCTCCTCACTATACTCTGGCCCTGAGCCGTGGACGTTGGATCGGGGCAGCTGCCACTCGCCATCCTATTCTCTGCTGCCGCGTCGCCGTCAAACGAGTACATTTTCATGCCGCCCACGTCGATGTTGCTGACGCTCTGAGACTTGCTGACTTGGGAAGGTTGGCACCTCCTCTCAGGGGACAATTCCTCAGTGCTGCGAGACATCTCGCCGCCGCCCGAGGACCCGTCGCTAACTTGCTGGTTTCCGTTCTGGAAATGGTGGTTGTCGAAACCTCGCTTGCCGTCCGATTCCTGCAGTCCCGCTAAACCATTACGAGGCTCCGCCATGTTGTCCGTCGCCGGGTGCGAAACGTTCATGTTGATCTGGTCCCACTTGGTGTAGCCGTCTCCAAGGCCATTGTTGAGTCCCTTCTCAATAAAGGCCAGTCGGGCTTCCATAGTCAGGTCGTAGTCACCCGCCGGCTCCGTGGCTCCTCGCTGCGCCCTCAGGAGCGCTTGGAGGGAGGTTTCCGAGCCGTTGCGAAGAAGCTCCCCGGCGTCTTTGGAGGGGTTCATGTTCTCATCCTCGTGCCTGGAACAAAGACAGCCCCAGAAATCAGAAGCGGAACATTGTGAGGATCTCTGAAGAACATTCGTCGTATTGCAGACCTGCTCTTAGGGAGGAAGGGCATCTTGGCTTCTCTCTCAGGGGTGCACAGAGAGTTGTCCTGGCTGCTGTCGGTGGTCAGCGACACGGAGTCCGACATGCGTGACGGCGACGAGCAGTTGCTGTTGTTCTGGTTGCTGTTGGCCACCGTGTCATCAAGCAACGAGTCGGCGTCCTTGCTGTCATCTGTGTGTTCACAGCAACACGTCGTCACTCATCCTTTTGCTTTGCATTGCTTGGGGGATGCTCAAAAGAATTTGTAATAAATCAATAATACACACAGTGAGCCAAAATGTTGGAGAACCACTGCTTGCAAAATGTACCTTTTTTGTCTTTACTCAGCGTCACCACTTTGGGCTGGTTAATGGAGATCTCGATGAGAGGAGGCCTCATCTCGGCAATCTTCATCTCCTCCTCTTCGTCAGACAGTTCCTCAGAATCCTGGACAGACAAGAAAAGTGTTCATTTTCATCATATTGCAAGTAAACATTGGATCTAGGTAAATTTGCCTTGCTGCACTTACCTCCAGCGTGTCTTCGTGGTTTATGGTGGAGCTCTCGGACGATTTGAGCGGGGCCTGTTGGGAGCTGAAAGACTCGGACTCTGTGTCCCTAGATACGCCTTCTGGAATGTTTGGGATGGTGAAGGTGGTGTTGCAAGCTTTGGCCTCCAAGTCTGACGCTAGGCCATTGGGGCGGGGAGCGTCGATCACCTGCGCAAAAAAATATGACTGTTAACATGTTATAGCCGTCAACCAATTATGTTGTGTATCGAAATATTCAAAGACCTTGACTCCCACGTCCTGCACACCAATGTGGTTCCTTTCCGCGGGGGTCTTGGGGTCTCTACCCGACTCTTCGCTCGACTCATCCTCCTTGAGCCGGTGCGCCACCGACTGAGCCGTCTTCACCATGTTCTTCAGTTCGTCGGGATACGGCGTGGGGTAACGCTTCAGGTTGCCCTCCTGGCAGAGAGAAGGTGTTCATTCAAAATATTCCCAAAACGGTATGACGACAAAGGAAGGCTGCGCCGTACCCTCGGAGGAGTTTCCCTCTCGTCTTTGTCCTCGTCGCATTCGAAGGCCACCTGAGCTCGATGCTTACGCTGTTCCTCCCACAAGACCGGATTGAAGCTTTCCGAGTCGGAGTTGGGAATGTCTGGAAAACATGCGACAGAGGGGGAGAGATCTCTGTCAAAAATGATTTATTCAACAGTACCTTGACTAGTGGGACGAATACATTTGATGGCCACACTTGTTTTTTTTCCAGTCATTGAATTGTGACCTGAACCGTTAACTTAAAACCAAAGTACTCGTCTGCTCTAACATGACTGAAAGGAGAAATACAGTCTAAAAACATGTCATTTTAAATTTATGAGGAAAAATAACAGTAAAGCCCAGATGTTGGGATTAAATTGAAATTTTCAGAGATAATTAAGGGCTTTATTTGTATCATCTTATTTAAAGCACTTCTGGGTTTATCCTCCTATATTGAATGTGTGCCTGTCCGACCTCAACCACAAGGTGGTGCAAAAAATTTCCCCTACTTCTCAAGCACAGCTCAATTCAAACATAAAACATCACTTGGATGATCGTTATATTATGGGGAGGTCAAAGAGGTTACAGCGAGGCTCGAGAGAAGGTCGGTTTGTGCAGCATGATGACAGGAGACGCCACCTGTGTGGCAGGCAGCCCCTATTAAACATGCATTCGGGTCACACTCACAGTCTTCGGTTCGGGTCTGCTGTGGGAACATGTAGTTGGTCAGTACGGTTTTGTGGGTCTCGGGGTCTTCTTCCTTCTGCAGCGGGATCAGAGGTTTGGACTGCGGGAGATTAACCAAGGTAGAAGATCACTCTGAATTAGTCTCCCAAAGAATAAACTCAAGAAGTCTTTAATGAAAAAAACAACAACAATGATACAGGGTTCTGGGCCTTTACCTGGTTTTCAGAGAGCCACATGGCTGTCATTTGGCTGAGCTTAGTGAAACTGTATGGGAGGTTCTTCAACCTGCAGAAGAACACCAACACTTAAGTCACAGTCAAGTAACTGTAAAAGCCTGAGAAACACTCTAAGAGTCAGTTGAGCGTGACAGTTTATTGAAAAGGGGGGGGGTGAATGTAAACAAATACAAATTCCAGAGTTTCTGTCATGACGAGATGGAGGAAGTCAAAGAGCATCTCAGTTTACAGATGATTGTAGGCTAATGAAGGTATTGTTGACGTCGTCATTAAGTGTCTCCGCTTCCAAAGGAAGAGGCTGTCTGGGTGTAATCACAAATACACACAAACACACTGGAGTTGAGTGCTCCACTCACTTGTTGTTGCTCAGATTGATGACCTTCAGCTTGTGCATGTCGCCCATCTCCTCCGGCAGCGACTCCAACTTGTTGGAGTGCAGGAACAGCACGGTGGTGTTCTTCCAATTGCCCATCTGTCACAGCAACAGATGTTTAGATGATCACTCTCAAACACGAGTGAAGGGGCTACCAATGTACACTCGCCTCGGGGGGAAGCTGGCTGAGGAAGTTGTGATCGGCGGCGAAGGTGCGCATGGCCGCGCACTGGCCGATGGACGGCGGCAAGGCTTCGATCTCGTTGAAGCTGCAGTCCAGCTCATCGAGAGAGCTCAGCCTGAAGGGCGTGAGACAAGTCAAAATGAGAAAGTGCCCAGTCGCTATAAATTCTGAGACTGGGATGTTTCTATTTTATAGCGACTGTGTGAAAACAGGAACAGACACGGCAAGGCGAATTTCCTGGGGTAATATAAGAAAGAAATGGAATAGTGGCGATCCGGAAAGGGGGGGGCGTGAAGTTTAACATGACACTCCTCTCGCCAGAAACCAGATGCTGGCATCATCTAATTACCAAGGTTGGTTTCTGTGTCAGCTGTGTGAAAGCTGCACGAAATGGCGGTGCAAAGGCAGGTCAAACCTGGGGCTCTGACGTTGGAACTTGTGCAATCGCTGTTGGAATGACGTTCCTTTGTTCACCTGCGCCTTTGTCAAGTAAAAGGTAATAATGTGGTGGGGGGGGGGATGAAGTCTATCCACCAATTTATTACCATCTTTGGCGATTGTTTCAAACACGACACACACTTCCTGGCTGTTCCCCGGCACAGCGTGGCCGCTAATCTCCTCATCTGACGTCTAACATATGGAGTCATCTTTAAAAGCCTTTACAGAGGGGAGGCTTATTATAAATCCAACAACAGCATGTGTCCGTCCCAACGCAGCTTTCAATCCTCACACGGGATTAAAGACCAGCCATAAGGGTTTTGTAATCTGCGCCAGGCGGTGTACTCTTAACGCGGCAGATAATTGCTTGTTTGGAAGAAAGTGAAGGATTAAGAAACGAGAAGGAGGATGATCCTCACCCTCCGATGGAGTCGGGAAGCTCTATCAGTTGGTTCTCATCTACCTTCAGAGCTGTCAGTTTCTTCAGCGAGCCTGAGGAGCACAGTGAGCGAGAGAGAGTGTTACACAACAATAGATCAGAGTTCTTTTTTGGGGGGGGGGGGGGGGAATTGAGGGGTATACGTGCTAAAACATCCATACCGATAGAGCCCGGCAGTTGCGTGAGGGCGTTGTTGGACAGCAGCAGGTCCTGCAGACTCTCGCAGCCGCAGATCTGCTCGTCCACCATCTCCAGGTTGTTCTTGGAAATGTCCAAGTAGAGCAGTTGCTTGAGCGTGCCCAGCATCTGACGACAAGTACAGACAAACCGGTGTCAAGGAGGACATGTTGCTCACATTCCGGGTAAAAGAGCACACGTTGATAATGATCAACCAGATGGCAAAAGTTAAGCGACGTGAGTTTCGATGCGTAACAAACAAACTGTGCAACATGTAAAAATTAAAAAAAAAGTTGGTTTGAGTTGGCTGTGCCACTTTTTGTGGATGACGTGTGCATGTCAGTACCCCAGGCAAAAAGGTCAGGCGGTTCCCGTCCATCCAGAGCTCCTTGATTCCAGTCAGCTGCTCCAATACCTCAGGCTGTGGACGGCACGGTGAGAAAGGCGGTTAAAATGTTTGTGCGTGGGAGAAATGTTCCGTGTGCCAAGTGGAGCTTTGGTAACAGCTCTCTTGAGGCCGCGGGGACACTCACCACTTCAGTGAACTCGTTGCTGCCCAGGTCCAACCTTTCCAGCTGTGTGAGCTTCTGCATGCTCCTGTGGACACACACACACATTCATCTTGAGGGTCGTAAAATGTGTCAGTGTGGGTTGGAAAAAAAGCCGAGATTAGAAGCAACATGTCCGCGTGCGTTGTTCTTGGCTCACTCTCGTCCCGACGCAAAGCAGAAGCCCACAGACGGCTTTGTTTGGTTCTGAGGGGCTCCTCGTAAAGCGAGAATGGAAGCGAGGCAAAAGGGGACGCTGTGGCTAACGACCTTTTAAGTCCATGAAAATTTGGGAATATACAAAAAGAGACTTTTGAGAGTGTGAATGAAAAAAGCGAGTTCAGCGGAGCAGTATTGACTTTTTTCTCAAAACAGCTCAAAGTACACGACAAACTGTTTTGGGAATTCTTGATCTGTGAGCTAATAAATTAAAACAAGATTGGTGTATTTCTAATGAAATACAGCAGTAATACATTTTCATTATTGCTCGAATGTGACCGACACTGTTGTCAATGGTGTCTTGTGCTTAAAATGAGCGGCGCAGACTTTTCCGGACTGACCGGTGCGGCTTGTGACTCCTAAAATGCAACGGGCCCTGCTGTGTGAGAGCGAGTCGCTGAAAAGAATTTCTTTGTCCGCGGAAACATTTGTTGACATCTCCAGAGATGCCTGCCCCGTCGCTCGGGGCAACCCTCATCATGGCCGCTGCCTCTCTTTGTAAGGTCGGCCGGCTTTCTAACGGCTCTGGCGTCTGTCACGTAAACAGGTGGGGGTGGATGTAAAATGGAAGGCAAAGGGGGAGGCGAGTTTCCCACCCATCAAGAGTCAAATTAAACCACTGAGTAAATCTCTTTGTTGTCTATTTCCCCAAAATACACCTTTGACCAAATTGTGACATCACAATGTGGCTAACTGCCGCCCTTTTCCGTCTTCATGCTAACGTGCGCACAAAGTGCTAAACGCTCATTCATAAACACAGTTAGTGTGCTCAATTTAATTAATTTCCCTGACCAGAAAAAAAAATAAACATCTGCAAGGTTTCCCGAATGAGCACCAACAACTTTCTCAAATGTTCTCTGAGTGAGGTCCAACCCTCACCTTGTCGTTACATCAAAAAAAGATTACGAAACCTGTCAGAGCAAGCCGGCGGGAAAGAGAAGTGGGGAAAGGGGGGGGGGGGGTGATCTTATGTAACGTGATGGGACTGAACAGTGCAAGAAAAGAGCAGGAGGAGGGTGAGGTTTGTTCTCCTCTTACTTACTTGGGCAACATCTTCAGCTGGTTCTCTCTCAGCTCCAGAATCTGCAGCTTTGTCAGCCTGTAGCCACAAGAACAATGCAAATGTCATCATTGTCATCATACAAACACGTACTGGAACTCACTGTATGTTTTGACTAACGGTGCGTCACCACAATGGGTCGGCGCGTCACACGCGTGAACCGCCAACAGGCAAAACAGAAGAACCAGTTTAGCCACAAAATGGATGGCTGGAAATGGCCGGAACAATCTGACTGAGCGCGATACAGGTTGGACTATTCTTGCTTCTCACGTTTAACTCGAGTTAGTTTTCGGAGATCCCCCTCCCAAACAGACCTGCCAAAACTAGCTGGTAGGAACTCCAGGAAAGCGTCGTTCAGGTAGAGCTGGCTCAGGCTCATGAGCTGGGTGAAGCCATCAGGGAGCCTGAAATGAGATTAAGATGAGTCACACCAGCATAGCAAGATCTGCGTTTAGCTATTTTCATACACACTTGGAAATGGGATTGACGCTGGCTTCCACGATAGTGAGCACTTTGCAGTTCTTGATATTCTCCGGAAACTCCTGGATACCTGCAGTCACAGAAAGACAGTCCAATTTATATCTTGTATACATGTATATGATTTTTTTTTTTACATTTTTCAATCAAAGGTGAAATCCCAATTTACTGTTTTTGCTGACGTCAAGCTCCCTGAGGTTGACGAGGTTGGCGACGCCCGGCGGCAACACCGTGACGTCATTGTCAGGCATGCTCAGTCGCTGGAGCAGCTGACAGTTGAATAGTTGCTAGTGGCACAAAGACAAATTGATTGACTGGCGCTCAAGAGTAAAAGTCAAACTAGAAGTCGGCCGCGGGCTCACTTTGGGTAGATCTTCAATCTGGTTGGCATCGAGAAAGAGCTCCTGCAGCGTCTTCTCAAAGCTGAAGATCTCCTTGGGTACTGTCTCCAGGCTGCAGTGGGAGTAGTCCAGTGATGTCACCGCCTCCTCCTCGCCCCGCAAGCAGCGGCACGGCACTAGGCGAACGAAGAAGCTGCGCTTCGACATCCTCAGGCACTGCAGGGGACGACAAGAAGAAATCAGTAGTTTATATTATTTCAAAATAGATTATCAAGGATAAAATTCCTAATCATGTGTTTATGTCAGACTTGGATATTTTTGCATTCAAGAACTAAAATGTATATTTTTGGTGTAATATTTTGTACCAAACATCTTTGTTTTTCATCTTCATATTTTTTCTAATATTTCAAATGTTTGTCTTACATTTTTAAATATTTCCCATATATTTGTGTCAATTCTTTTTTTATTAAGTTTTTAGGTTTAGTGGAACATTTTTTGTCGTAGTTTTCATCATACAAGGTCACACTTCCACAACAACAGCATGGGTGGTGAGGAACTTCCTTAAAAAGGTTGACATATATGCACACAACCACACACGCACAGATGCCGGAAGTAAACAGATCAACTAACACAAAGCCAGAATGAAGAGACTCAAAGGTAGACATGCTTTGGCAGCTAGCTCCATATGTGCATGCGGTTTGAAAACAAGGTTTTTTTTTTCCTTCTTCAGTTTTCAACTTTCAAACCAATACTGTATAAGAAGGTACAGTAACAACATCAATAGAATGAAATCACGATTTGGCCTACTTTTCCCACACACGTGTTACGATTGTGAATGGTGGCCATGTGAGTGCTGCGTTCCTGGCGGCAAGCCCCGAGGCCTGGCAGCGAGCCCTGTGGCTTCCCCTCCATGGCGGTGAATGAAAACGACATTCTCGCTTTATTTTCCTGGTCAGAGCTCCTGCTGGGTCAAGGCTGTTGCCATAGAAACCGTTGGACCATTCCAGAAAAAGTCAGAAATGTCAAACCTCGGTCTCGGAAACTTTCTATGGAATGCAGCTCGGGGTGTCAGGGTTGGGCTAAAGCGTAAAAATACTTGAATTTAGGGGAACATGTCATCAAATCTACAACAACCAAAGTGTTTGCAGCGCCGGCTGTACTATCAAAGCAAGATCAACATTTCCTCAACGTGATTGACAGCAAACATCGGACAGACGCTTTTTGCGGTCTGTGTTGAGCGTGTCAGCTGGAGCGCTTATTTTGGTTGCGACATGGGATGCAAGGCCGTCTGGCAGCATTTATTTCCCGTCTGCTAGCGTCTGTAATCTCAGTCAAAATGCGCTTTCAGTCATAGCAGGGGCAATCCCGGGAAAAGCCATAACAATCTGGATGAAAAGCTGCTTTGAGGGAAGCAAGGGCTGCCCCGCGCTAATCATATTGTCACATCCAGCAGACAAGCGCCGTTTCGCTATTAATAACGCAAGCTGCCGCTGACAACTACTTGGCTCTGAGCAAAAGGCCAACAACCCGGAAGCTTCTGTCTGATGCCTGCTGTCAATCATGGCATGTCGGATGAGTGATTATCATCCCTGAATGATGGAGCCAGCTCAGCCATGCACTGCGGCTACAATCTTGGGGTCCAAGAGTTTATACCAAGGGCCTAAGTGAGCAGAGAAAGATTTTACACGTCTTTGTAGTCTGGAAATATTTCCAGTGACAACTGGTAAGATGCTAAAATAGGAACAGAATTTCTCAAATGCTAGCATGCTAACATATGATGTAAACATATAGCATAGCAACCCCTGTTTTTCGTCTTCATCACCCCGTGCAAACACACAAAAGCTACCGCGTGACCTGAACCGACAGTGAACAGCATTACATTGGAATCTGAAGTTCCAGTTTCACTCTGCTTCTCAGCGAGCCTCCGAGCTCTCAACGGTCTCGCGTGACGCCGCCGAACAAAAAGCCTGATTGTTTTCTCAACGTTTGGCCCCAAATGAGGGCGAGTAATCTGATCTGAGGACGAGGACAAAGTGGCATCTACGCACGAAGATCGGCGCACGTGAATCCTCTGCGTGCGCATGCTATTACTTCTCAGCACCCCGACATTCAACGTGCAAATCTCCTGGAAAGTCACTTCCTGCCTACGTGATAGTTGACATTGACTCTGCAACAGCAGCGACGCCGCATAGCTAATATTTGGCGTCTTTCAATTCAGCAAAGCATCACTGCAGCTCCTGGTTGCACCTGTGTTGAGCAAACAGCGGCGGCGGGATGGGCATGAGCGGGTCCGCATGTTTGCACAGAACGTTGCGTCATATCCAAACATCTCAGGGACTGATTGCTGCCCCACTGCCTTAAAAGAGCACGAGTACAAGTCGAGCACAAGACAAAACAAATTAATAGATAACTAACTAGGATTTGGTCATGTGCCAACTGTGAGGTTTTCATCAATGTGAAGATGCCACCATTTTGTGTTGTTTTAAAAAAAAACTGCCACTTTGAGACCGGTTGGAATTTTCTGACTCGGACAATTAGGTCCGGTGCAAAAAAAATCTATCGGCCTGAATTCATGTGAAAAGACCCAAGCGGGTCAGGCAGGCCTGCTAGTTATAAATAGAAGAGCCTCCATGTTGCCTGTAAATTGTTAATTAAATATGAGCTCTCGTTAAGGACGAGCCTCTGGGATTCATTTGTACAGGCCGGCGAGCATTAGCACAGCAAAGAGTCGGGCTGCCACAGACAATTAGAAGAACAGGGGGGGGGAAAAAAAAAAAGAAAGTTGCAGAAACAAAGTGAGAGCACACGTCTTAATCCCAGATGCTCACGCAAGGCCAAAGCAACAGTAACAGAAAAAAAAAAAAACCTCATTTGCGAGCATCACGATCAACAATGTTGACAACAACTGCATCGTGAGACAGAAAGCGCAATAATTACCTTAACTAAGGTTTTAGCATTAGCTTGGTGAGTATTTGAAGTAAAATAAATGACAAATATCATTGTGCATTTTTCACATACCTTGTCATTTAGGACTCAAGCGCTCTGGCGGTGGACGGCGGGTAATGGAACTAGCAGCAACAACACTGCAAGAGAGAAAACAGTTATTATTAGAAGTGTGATGATACTGAAATTCAGATTAATCACGCAGACTATGTCATGCTCTACGTAAACATATACAATGCAGCTCAGCCTCTGGCTAGCGGATGTCACAGCCAGCCATGCGCTTTAGGCAGTAGGTCAACGTAAATATTCTTTCTCCATTAGGTGCTTGTCCTTATTTAGGTCACGGGTGAGGTCGAGTCTATTACAGTTGACTTCACGGCAAGAGGCACCATGAACTTGTTGCCATTTAATCACACAGAGATAAATAAGTATTTACACACTCGTGGATAATTTAGATGCTTCAAGGTGGTAGGAAAGTCAAGAGTCGTTGGAATAAAGCCTCGTAGGTAGGGGAAGAACCCAAACACTGCACAGGGAGGCCAGAGCTGCCATCGGAACCCAGAACCATGAAATGTCAGAAAAGGCAGTTGTGCGAACCACTTCTTCAAATCAAAATCAATTTAGGCTTTGTTTAAATAAATAAAAAATTAAAGCATCAAGGACAATTCTTGTTTTTCTGTAACATCAAAGATAATTTTGAGTATTCGACAAGCCTACCATGATCAATGCATCAAAGAGATATTTTTTTTAAGGTGGTACTCACTGCACAAGAGAAAAGCTCTTATGTTTCGCTGTACACAATGTCCACAAAAAAACACACCAAAGCAAGGTAAGCGCCAAGATTTTCACAAGCTGTCTGCATTTGGCAAAAAAACACAACAGTGGCATCTCGCTGACCCGGGCAAACAAGGGGCCGCAAGCAGATAGCCACACAATGGCGCCACAGTGCAAGGCCTTGGCCGAGACAAAAGAAGCCGGCGAGCGAGAAACATTCTCACTTGTTCATCACGTCCCCCCAATCAGCCGCAAACAGTTTCTGCTCCACTTCCTCTTCGCCGTCTGACACCAAAAGTAAGAATACTACATGCAAATGGTGTGCAGGTGGTGGTTTTAAACATTGGAGAATATTGTAGCATCCTCTGAGTACTATGGGATGGCAAACATCCGCTGAATGGGGGCTTCTTCTCGCTGGTGGAGATGCAACATGTGGCCGTCCTCTCTGGTCAAGGGTTAATTCAACCGGGTCAAGTTTTGGGATCCCAGTGGCCAGACGCCAGCCGGTGTTTCTTTGAGGGGTGTGAGGTTGGGGGGGTTTCATGCTGTCACAACAAACAAAAACTTTTGCAGACCTCCAGTGAAGCAGATGGTCTTCCATGTTCTTGCTCACATTCCCAAACAGGGAAGTCTCAGATTGCTGGAGAACACACATCTAATCTTAAATGTCTTAAATTACGCCAGCTAATCTGATGAGTGGACTTGTCATAAAATGAAAACGCACATTTAAACGCATAAAATAGTAAAAACAAGAATGAGACACGAAAATTTTAAAGAATAATCAGAATAAAGGGAAAAAAATAATTCTAACAGAATAACGACACCAGACAAGAAGATCAACAAAATAATACATAGGACACCAACAAATATAAATAGGAAAAAAACGTGGAAACAACAAGACCTAAGAAGAAATGCAAAGAACCAAAAGAGGAATAAGAACAAAATGAACAAGCACATTACGAACGCAGGAGGCCCTGGAACATGGAATGTTTATGAGCAGCCCTGGCTAACACCAAAATAAAAATGACACGAAACAAATCGTATAACTCTAAATGTAATAATTAATGTATATAACATTTTATGCTGAGCATCTTGTCCGGGGGTTCCCTAAAAACACCAAACAGCTGTGAACACGATTTACTGTCGTCCAGCTCACGAATATCGATCATTACAACCCAAATTAAACATTTATTTATTTACATTTTACCTTAAATGATTTTCAATCATCTGTGTATGGGGGGAAAAAATCGGAATGTGTCGTCTGCTGTTACTACTCCGCCGCGACTAGGACTGTTAGCATCGTTAGCATGTCGTACGCTACCCCCCCACCCCAACCTCCGGGTGAACAGACGCGATAACAAGGAGGGGAAGAAAAAAAAACACCCACCTTGGTGCCTTGCTGGCGGCACTGCGTCCAACCGCGATGTCCACACACGATTACACTCCGATTTGACGCCGAGAGAAGAGCATTCAGTCGGCTAGAAAAGACAGCATTGTTCGACGGTACTTCGAATGGTTCCGAGCTAATGGGGCTAACAGCTAGCCCCCCACTTAACTCCAAACTGGCCGTGTGGGCTCATATCGGCAACAAAGCCGTCTTAAAGTTGTTTAAGTCACACTTGAAACGGAAAGAATATCCTTTAAAAATTACACAATTTGAGCTCAAATATAGGTGCTGGTTTCACGTCGGAGGAGATGGAGGAAAAAAAAAAAATCCAAAATGTCCACACGATATTCAGCGAAGAAATACAAAAGCGGCTCGGCCGAGTGGAAGCTTGACGTCCAGTGATGAAGTGTACCGCGCCCAGATGTTTCCACTCATCGTCTCGTCCACCCGTAGGTGACTTCTTTATCCGTCGGTCGATGTGAAGCAAAGCAGGTTAAGTTTAGTCCTCACGCTATCCTCTTTCGGTTCCTCACTGAGGACCGAAGCTCCACGCCGACTAGAGGTGTCTCCGCCTCCAGCAAACAGAGCGTCCGTCTTGATGCTTGCCGGCTGAGTGCTCCACCCACGCACATTTATTGTAAATACACATATTCAAATGATATACCTACACCAAAATGCAAAACAGCCGAATAAACAACCATTTACAACGCTAAATATGCATCCAAAATAATGTTTCAACGGCGTTCTATCGGAAAGGTCAACAGAAGATAATAAAAACAAAAATAGAATGCAAAGGAACTGAATCATTGAGTTCTTAAATTAAGAACCCTTGCTGACAATAAAACTACAAAAACTATATTTTCTTTAGTCGCCACTAACAAGTGTTTGTAATGCAATAGCGCCCACTAGTGGACAATTGATCTCCCGTACACTTTGACATAAACAACCTCGATGACCCCCGTTTACCTGGGTTGGAAGGGAATTAACGCAACTGTATTAATAGAGCATTTATTTATAGAGCATCGCTGCTGTAGTCTTTTATTGTGTGATTTATACTTGGTAAGCGCGCCAGTCTGCGATGGCCCGTAATGTAAGAATGATGCACGTAAAAGAAAAAAAATAGAAAGGGAAAATGAGAAAAATAGAAAGGGAAAATTAAACAGGCAACTTTTATAATCTATAGCGGTCACTTCTGGTATCAGCGCTCGCGCATGCGTAGAGGAAGACCAAGCTAGCTGGAGCGAGTGACGGCGACTGCGAAGCGGCCGCGTCTCAGGTAAGAGGATGCTGCTACATCTTTTGACGTCATATCATTCACAATACTGCCATTTCTATACTTATTTTTGGCGATTATATATTCCTTATTCGTCACGTCTATATCGCGTCGCTAACAATCGAGCTCTTTTGCAGAAGAGACGGACGCCCATTTTAGCTACTCAAAATAAGAATTGCGCTTCAACCCTAAAATGACCAAGATGATGTGACGTCACAGCATGTTTGTCAATACTCGTTGGGGGGGGGGGGGGGGGGGAACGGGTACGTCTGGGTTAGCACGTGACCGTTTTTCCTGCGTGCACTGTTTTGCACCTGCTACCCGTGACGTCATCACACGCACCTTTGGACCTCACCGTCTCACCATCAATAGCAGCTCAATGGATTGTTGATTAATTGTGGGAGCTATTACGTTTAATTGTCGTATATGGATAAAAAACTATTAGTTAGCTTCTGTCACTGGATGACTGAGTAAGGAGGTAGCCGATTGAGTTAGCATACTGCACTAGCATAGTTGCCTGAATAATATTTGAAGGTTGTAAACAACAACTACAAGAACTGTTCAGATCCCCAAATTAAAATTTGCAGATTATCGTGACTTGGATGACTGATAATTTAACAATGTAAGAAATTGTTTTGGCATTATGTCACATACATCTGGAGTCGGTCCAACTTGGAAAAACCAGTAAGAAGGCAATCACAAATCAAGTTACCATTGTAGTAAAATTTGAGTCAACTGTTTGTTTGTAGATTGTAGGTAACCATGGCGGTGGACAAGCGCTTGGCGTTTTCTATCGTACAGTTCCTACGGGATCAGACGCATGGCGGCACGTTGAATTCTGACGAGCAAGAGAGCCTTGAAGGTATGTGAATGTCAGGTAATGGTGGGCAGGACCCATATGAATGTCGGTTTTTGTCACAGTTGCAATCCAGTGTCTGGAGACCACCTTTAAGATCAATGCTAGCGACTGCCACCTGGCGGCACCGCAGCCCCTCATGGAGATCTTTCTCAACTCTCTGCTCAAGGTGAGTGGACATTTGAATATTTCAAGACTCTGTTGTCTTAGATACATGGAAAAAAAAAAAAATATGCCCACCACCATATTTCTCGCAGAACGACAACCTGCTTTTGCCGGCGACAACTCCTTCACCCGAAGACGCGGAACGAGCCGAGCAGCTGAAAAATGAAGGTGTCAAAGATCATTTGACTGGATGCATCTGATCAAAGGAGTGGTGCTATGTCACAATTATGTTTTCAGGAAACAACCACATGAAGGAGGAGAACTACAGATCCGCGGTGGAGTGCTACACCAAGGCCATAGACCTGGACTTGAGGAACGCCGTCTACTACTGCAACCGGTATTAGCCACGAGCTAGGTCGTATTAAGGCTAGGTAATGCTAGATGATGCTAACTAAAACTTGTCACGCAGGGCGGCCGCTCATAGTAAGCTGGGCGACTACACGGAGGCGACGAGCGACTGCGAGCGAGCCATCAGGATCGATCCCAGCTACAGCAAAGCTTACGGAAGGATGGGGTAAGTCAGCGCAACATTGCATACCCAAATATATTAAACATATATTGAAATAAATGTTTGGGATGCTCTGTGTTCGCAGTCTGGCGCTAACGGCTATGAACAAATACCCCGAGGCTATTTCTTACTTCAAGAAGGCACTGGTGCTGGACCCGGATAATGACACATACAAGTCCAACTTGAAGGTGGCTGAGCAGAAGCAGAAGGAAGTCAGCAGTCCCGTGAGTGAAAGAGAAAACAAAACAGCAGTTCTGACAAAAACGAAACAAGACTACGGCGGCCGGTTATTAGTTGGCGAACACATATTGAGTAGTTGTTCAATATTAAAGTACAAAAAATCTGGCATCCCGTGTCTCATAATGCAGATGGGAGCCGGTCTGGGATTCGACATGGCCAGTTTGATCAACAACCCCGCATTTATCAGTATGGTAAGCGCAGTGCTTCCTTATATGGTCCTTATTGATAACCACAAAGCAAAACAATGACAAAATTGCTTCCTGTGTCTGCAGGCAGCCAGTGTGATGCAGAACCAACAGGTGCAGCAACTGTGAGTATCGACGCTAGCGACGTGTTAGCTTTGAAATTAGCTTTGCTTTTTAGCGTTTTTTTACTTCCTTGTTATGATTGACAGAATGTCTGGGATGATGGCCAACGCGGTGGGAGGACCAGCCGCCGGAGTGGGAGGACTGACTGACATTTCCAGTTTGATTGAAGCGTAAGTACGACTTCTTGGCCAATCGTGCGGCTTTTGTGAAGATTGAAATTTAAAAGCAGGCGCTATTGGGTTTTCGATCAGGGGGCAACAGTTCGCTCAGCAGATCCAGCAGCAGAACCCGGAGCTCATCGAGCAGTTGCGCAATCACATTCGAAGTCGATCGTTCAGCGGCAGCGCCGAGGAGCAGTCATGATGCTTCGGGTTGGTGCGAGCAGCTCACCACCCCCCCACACTTGTCCCCCCCCCATTTTCCAAAAATTAAACTCACACCAATCTGAGGCAACTCTTCTAGGATGGACCCCTCAGAGGATTGACAGCTGTGAGGAAGACCCGACATGAGTGCAGTGGCACTTTGACTTTTGACCTGTGAATTCAGTTTTTCTCCCAATGTATTTTGCAAGCCAATATTTGAGATGCGAGTTCAATGGAGGCGACAAATTCGTCTCGTAAGTCAAGGTGCCACTGCCGTCACCTGATGTCCGCTGTTGCTTTTTAGTCATGTGACTGACACGCCTGCATTGTGACATTGTCATTGCACTTTAGCGCCACTAAATAATAAAAAGTATAACGTTATTAATGAACACTTAAAAACGATGTGTATGTTGTATAAGTGTAAAGTTGCTCCTCCTGCATGCTTCCAAACGGGTATCAGGCATCAGAAGCTTTATGGAAACTAAGTTTGATTCCGACCAGAATTCAATTTATGCCTTTTCTGTATATTTCTTAAAAGCGGACAGAGTTAGCTCACTGACGCTCAAATTAGTCCTACTGGGCTAGGGAAGCTGCTTCCTTCCAATGACTATAAAAATAAAATGTCATGAAATCAAACTCTTTTGTCATGTTTTATAAAACTATTTCAAAAAGACGTAAAAAAAATATTAGTGTGTTTATTCACATATTCACATTATTTTCAAAGGCTTTCATTATTCACAACCATTTGTATGAGCATTAAAACAGCGTGACGTGTTGGTCCATTGTAAAGCCGATTTAAAAAAAAAAAAAAAACCCAAAAAAAAACAACAACTAAAAAGTCAAATGCTAGGACGGACAAACCACACATACTTGAGCCACGTCGTCGTACTCGTACGTACGTTTCAGGAACGAGTCTGTAAGCCTCAGACCGGAAATACTCTGAAACAAACCAAACAAAACCTAATGTTTTTCAATGATGACCATTTAAAACGAATTATCGCTTAGTATTCATTAAAAAAAATAATTAAAAAATAAAATACTAGTAACTAGGAGATTCTGGATCAAGGATATGGAATAAATGCTCAAATGTCTTACCTGGAGACCCTGGACGGACGCCAGTAGCGTGAGGGCCAGCGAAAGCGACGCCCCAGGGCTTAGTTTGCCCAGAGCTCGGCCGGACACGCCGCACCAGTGGATGGATGACGTGTTGATCATGTCCACAAGAAGGTCCATGGTCCTTTCGCTACACGCGCACACACAGGAGAAGACGTGAGGTGAAACGAAGAAGCAGGGCATTGTGCCTGACTGTTGCTTGCCTACCTGCAATTGGTGATTTTACATCTGATGTCAAACGGTTCTTCCAGGTTGACTGTGTCGGGAATGACCTCCATGGACAGACGGATGTCTCCGTAGCCTGGAGCCTGTCCACACACGTTCAGTACACAATTGTGATGGAAATGTCCTACACTAGACAAAAACATGACATCATCTCTATAATTTTTTGGGGGGGTTGGGTCGATTGGGGAATACCATCCTCTGCAGCTGGCTGGTCTGCAGTCGTCCCCTCTCCCCCAAGTTGGTCTTCCACACGATGTCCAACTTCCCGATAACGGTGACGCCCTTGATGACGCCGGCCTTCTCGGCGTACTCGGGCTTGGGGGTCAGGCAGTAGAGGTACTGACGCGTGTCCATGGGCTGCAAGTATGACATTTTGCCGAAGGTGGAAACCCTAACGGGAAGAAATATTTTTGTGAATGGACTTAAGTGGATTTAGGTTTAGTACCGCAATGTCTTTTTAAATACAACTACTCCAAGTAGGGCGTACCCGTGGTCTTGGTGGGTGACGGTGTTGAGTTCGGTCACGTTGTACATCATGGACGGCTCCAGCGACACCTTCTCCATAAACATGGGCGACGTGGTGATGTTCTGGATCTGGGCCTCCAGGAACACTTCGTCCGTCTGAGGCGGAGAAGAGGTAGCGGCAGACGGTTATGGGGAGGCGGAGGGAGTGGATTTGGATGTCAGGCCCCAAACCTCAACTTACTTTAGGTAATCAGCTTTAATGCAATGTGATTGGGACAGATTGACATTAGCTCAGTCCAAAAATATTAGTAGTATCGTGTGTCATTTTTTTTTGCGTGTTTGTGGTCAAAAGCAGCATTTGAACACAAAACTTGTCAGCCAACGCGGATTAGCTCAGTAGCATTAGCTCATTATCTTATGCCACCAGTTGCCACCCCCCCTGACGGTCCATGCAAAACCAGCCTGGCCTCACTTCTTCAAACATTGTTTTCATCATCAGGATTTCACATTTGGCTCTGAACATAGTGATTTTCAATTAATCAAAATACAATGAAACCCCCCCCCCCACTCACGCTCTCAAAGACACAGTCAGAGATACACAAGCACCACATGCAAAAGGAAGTGTGGCAAGGAAGTGTCCACAAGCAACAACAATGGGAAGCTTCCTAAACTAAATACCATCTTTAAATGTTTTTATCATTAAACAACGATCTAAAAATATTACGATGAATAAGAATAGAGTATACAACTCATGTTGCCATTGTTGTTGTTTGCGTCCACCTGCAGGCGGCGTGAAGAAGAGAGGCGATGAGAACAGAAAAATGAAAGCGATTTACCACAGAACTGAGGTCACTCTAATGGAGAAAATGAACATAAAAGGACAAAATGAACACATGCCAAATGGGATGTGGGCTCACAAAGAAACTAATGAGATGAGGAACGTACCTCGGCATTGTAGAACTTGGTCTTGACATCCAAGGGCTTGAGGACCTGATTGAAGAGAGAATGCAGGCTGAATGTCTCCATTGCTCGCCAGACAAACAAAAAAGAAAGCCCGAGCGGTACGGCAGTGTAACGGACGAGCTCTGTTGGGCGCTTTTGACGAGTGCTTACGACATGTCTCGAAGGCACGATAAGTGAGCTGCCTCACCTGGAATTTGAAGAACTTGCGGAAGTAGAGCTTCTCTCCGTGCTGTGTAGTGTAGCTCACGGCGCACACCAGGCTGCATACAAACGCAAAGGTCAACATTTTGCCAGTACAGTGAAATGGGGGGAAAAAAAGTCTTGAATTTTATTTTAAGGCCTCGGAGGGACTCACATATGTGTTCCAATCTCTTTGACTTCATGGTGGATGACATCATCGATGCAGCACTCGGGTTTGAGTTCAGCGACGGCCGAGTTGGACGCCGACAGGTTAAGTCTCTGAGAGCTGGTCTGCAAGTCAGCCTACAGGGGAGGCACAAGGAATCACGTGAGATTTAGGAGGCCCCTTGCTTCATTTGAACCGTTCTTGCCATTGGGTTTACCTTAACCAGAATGTCTTTGACCACCTGACTGCTGTCATTGTGCACGCTGATGTAGCTAGAGAAGGTCTCACCCAAGAAGATGTTTCTACCGGGATAGGACAGATAGGACCGTTTCAAATGAATTTGTTTTAAAAGTAATAGGAATATATTACAATGAAAATCAGATCAAAATGTCACGGTAAAAGGAAACATTCAGACGACTCACCCGAAATTCTGTGGCAATGTTAGCATCTCGCCCAACATTAGCGTCTCTGCGCCCTTGATAGTGGACGGATCGTCTCGCATCAGGCGCCCAAAGAGGTCACCTGTCAGCACAAACCATAGTGGGACGCTTGAGGAACAAATTGGATTTTGGGGGGGGAGATTTGTTTTGTGTTTTCTCTTTTATTAACTATCAAATATTGTCTACATATTTGAATACATTCAAGTGGATGTGTATGCAATTTCAAATAAGGTATGATGATCACCTGGGAGGTCTCGCTCTTCACATGTCACTGGCAGGTTGGTAAACAGAGTTGGTTTTGTCAGCCGCATTACTAAAAAAGAAAAAAAAGAAGACATTTTTTGATGCATTACATAGCCATAGGTCAATTGCTTATCTATAGTGATCAGTTCAGGGGTACATTAATGACTGCTTTATAAAACGAATGCATTGGTCATAATTATTAATAATTTATATTTCTATAGCGCCTGACAAGAGAGCCTAAGTACACTATATAATGTAAATATAACAATACCAACGGTTGAGGGTAAAGCAACCCCAACAAAATCAATAGCACACACAAGAAACACTCATAAGCATAAATGCACTCGTAGATGAGATTAATAAATGAAAAATAGAGCGGTAACGATAGCAAAAAATAGCGTTAGCCGAATTAACAGCGAGCAGCATATGGTGACAAGTCTACTTCTGCGACGTTTTAAATGAAATTCACGCAAGAGGTGTACACCTTCAAAGTACTAAAGAAGACAAAGTACCTTTTAATGCCAGCAGATGTTCCTGTTTAGCCTGACTTACATCCATTTTGACAGAAAACGGCTTTAATTCGGGGATGCTAGCCCCGGGGAAGCTAACTGTTGTGACAGGAAGCAGACCCACGTGACCGGAGGTACGTGTCTTCTTCGAGGTTTTTGGTTGCACGCGTGATGCTATGCTGCCGTGCTGTGGACCCGAGTGGTACTACCACAATAACTAAACGTCATTAACGGAGTAACGTCGATTTTTTTGTTTTTATTTTATTTTTTTTAAATTTCAAAACTAGAGAAGAAATTGCATGTATTTCTATATTGTTATTTGAATGAGCTTGAGCTGTTTTATTCAAAAAATTTAATACATTTAGTTAGAAAACTATTCATAAAATAAACAGTCAAATTGGACAGAGTATTGTTTATTAATTCAGGAATCATAAAGTGAAATATATCAATTATACATGAGTGATTAACTGTTTTCACGCCTTGTTTCTTCTGAACTGTTTATCCTTAAATAGGATAACTGTTCATGTGTTTTCTGTCCCATTCTGTTGCTGTGTTCCTTAAAAGGCTTCTTCTCTCAGCAAAATCTGAAAGCAATAAAACAAATATGAATATGACAAATTTTGATTTATGCTAATAATAAAAAAAAATTACTCACTGGAGTTGCTTCATCATTGGTATTGGTGTTTGGACGTTGCCAGTCGGTTTTGGACAGAATTCCAAACACGAGAATACTGAACACCACCGTAAGGACTCCTAGCATGTTGCCAAACAGCGCCTCTACAGGAAGGGAGCTGTAAGCACTTGCTGACACGCCATCCCTAACAAACACCATACAACAAAATAGTGACCTTAAATATGACCCATACAGCAATTGCCCCAGGCAACACAAATTATTACATACACATCTATGTATACATATACAAATATCATTCCATGATATCCAGTGAGGTTAAAAAAAAGTCATTGAGAGCCTCACAGTGCAAAGAAAAGCTGTTCGGTGATCCCACTGATGCAGGCGGCCAGACTGAGCATCAGCACCGCTTGTCCCGTCCACACGTGGATGCCCTTCAGGGCCCCGCCCAAACGTGGCGCAGAACACGGCAGCAAGAAGCCGACCAGGCCCAGGAACCACTGTGGATTAAAGGAGACATATTATGCTAACAGAGATTAAATGACGTTATCCTCGGTCTGTCTTGACTTTTCAGCGCATATGGCTAAGAATTTGTCAAGTCAGCGTATTTCCTACCTGCCACGCAAACGTCACCACGGCGCTCATTCCCACCCAGCTGTGCAGAGAGTACAATGCTGGGATGTTCAGGTTGCGGTGCACGACGAAGACGGCGTGCAGGCCGACGACGGCGAGAATCAGGGCGGCCAGCATCAATCCTGCGTGAAGAATCTTCCATCCGCGCTTCTTATGCGACCACCCCCAAGGCACACGGAAGAGAACGGCGGCTGCCCAGAATTCGAGGAAATAAGCCATTATAGTGTAATGCGAAAGATTCACTAAGTTCAGTTGTATTTAACTTTTAAATGACATAACATATATACATTTTAAAAAGTATACCGTTAATGTTTTTTGAGCCGAGTCATGAAAACTTAAAAAAGATATTTTCACAATTGTCACTGGACAGTTGGGACTCACCAAGGCCATAGAGGACCAGCAGTCCACTGATCATGAGTACGGGATGCCAATTGAATTGGGCCTGGGTTCCATCCCAGGCAAATCCTCCATGCCAATGCCAGTTCCAGTAGACAACCAAGACCACGCACGCGATGCCCGTATTGATGCACAGACACCAGGACATGTAGAAAGTCGCCCTCGATCCCATCGAAAAATCTCCGCTCTGGCACGTCTTTGCTCGGACTTGGCAATAATGGCACAACCAAAGGATTGTCACAGATACATCAGATGTCCAACAAAAGATGTGATAAGCAGTCAGGAGGGAAGACGCCATGACATTTTCATGCTTCCTAATGAATTATTTCCGTGAATTTACACTCTTAGAAAACATACTGAGTTATATAGCCAACAAAGTAGCAAACTACTTCTAATATTTTGGCCAGTTTGAGTTTCTTGATTGACATTTTCCAACGCCTTGGAATTGTTTCTATCACAGTGACTGATGAGGTTCCAAAAGTTTCAGAGTTAGCGGTGTGAGCCATTTCAATTGTCTGCTTTCTATTCTATGGATAGTTGGCTCCATGACAGTTTCCTCCCAGACATCAAATAAATTCCTGTAGCTAACGAACTAAGTACCCTCGCCGTTTCCCTGAAACAAAAAAATCACGAGGTTGCTTGTCATCTGACTTTTCCAGTGGGAATTGGAGCCAAGTTCCCACAGCTCTGGTGACACTAAAGCAATTTTTTTTTCAGGCTTTAGGGCCGCCTGGACAATGATAGCCTCTGACCACAAAAAAAAAAAAGAGCAGGAGACACACTCATTATACTTTATGAAGCTTTCATCAGGACTTTTTTGTTCAGGAACAAATCTTGGAAGAACGTCACTTTCAAACCAAAACGCCCGCCCACCTGTGTTTGACAGTCTTGCTTCTTTTAATGTATTGCATACAGATAAAAAAAAAGTCATATTCATCATTTACTGTCTTAATAGAATAAATAATTCAAATGATCCAAAAAGGTGTCTGTACAAAATATTTATTCCAAATGTACATAAAAACATACTTCTCATAACTTACATCTCAACTTCATTTCTTTCATCAATAGGACTTGGACGTCATTTAAATTTCTCCTGCTTCTCTCCTCCAACCTATATACAAATATGACAAAATGTCCACGTAATGTCACCTTTTGAAAGCTTTGAAATTGATGCAGGATGAATTGTCTCTTGTCAACCACCGGATGGCAGCGCCAGCACTGAGCATCACAATACAGTAGGACACAAACAATGGCAGACAAACACACACACACACAATTATGCTCACAAGCACACGTTGTAGACCCCCCCCCACATACACACACTCACTGCAAACACACAGAAAAGAGTTGGGCAATAAGAGTATAAATTTGAACTGTTTAAAAAAAAAAAAAAAGAAATAAGCGCACTTTCCTTCATTAAAGCTAAGCTGCACAAAAAGGTTCCCGTACCTGTCGCCAAGTTGCCGCCGTCATTTTTGCTGAAACTGTGAATCCAGTCCAACAACAAGCAGCTAGGCAATTTCTTTCAATTGGCCCATTGATAAAAAAAATATGAATTCTGCTTAGTAACAAGTACGAAGGGTGGCGGGGGATATTGCTTGGGTGTTTTTTTTTCCCCATGCATGACAGTATGGATACCTCAGCCTCAATAATCCATATTGATAACTTCAATAGAGAAGTGAAATTAATTGTAACAATGTTTTAAGAAAGTGTGGCAATGCTACGAGGGTTTAAATAAGTAGCGCAAAAAATAAATATGACAATAAATAAAGTGGAAGGCAGGGACCAAAGTTCTCGTGGCAGACAGTTGTACGTTTGTGACGGTTTTAGCTATGTCACAAATTTGTGTTGCATGACTTCATTTTAGCATAGTGTGTTCACGGACTGACCACCTCCGAAATGTTGGCAAAAGAAAAAAACATTCATCCAAGTATGTAGCGTAACTACATCATGTAGACGACAATTTACTAACTTTAAGAAATAGTTGCTTAGTTTAAGAAATTAATCAAAATAGTGTGATTTTTCTTAACAAAATACTTCTAAAAATATTTTTAAAAAATTGTAATCATACAAGAATTAAAATCTATTCGTTAGATTTTTTTTTTTTTTAGCAATTTTTCTGGGGAAAAAGTTGTAATCTTAGGAGAATTGTCATAACTTGTATTTTTGGGAATACTTGTACTTAATAATCTCGGGAGACTATCCGAGAGGAAATTCCTACACAGAAAAGGTCGATCAGCGGTCATCATTTTGTTAACACGCACGCACACACACGCACGCACGCACACACACACAAAAAAGGTCTACGCAACTACTAGCAAAATTTTGCTAGTGGGAAGAAGTGCATCAAAGATAACCCAAAAAAATCATACAGCTAGCGTGACGACATTGAGCCAGTGGCGGAGAAGGCGCGGTAAGCGCCAGACCAGTGTATGTGCTTGCCACCAGGTGGCGCTGAGTACTTTCTTTCTTCATATTATGTCTTCTTTTGTTGTCCGTCGGAGCAAAAACCATTGAAAAACATTTTTGTTGCTTATGCATCTTCGGAAGAAAAAACTACTGGCTCTCGATACGAGGTAAGTCCAACAAGGAGATGCGATGACCTCCCTCAGGGAGCGTGATCGTGCTTGTAGTAGCCTCGCCTAAGCGCCTCGGAGGCGATGCTCTCGGCAGAGCGTCGTTGGTCTAGGTCCAGCAGGGCTCGCAGCAGGTCGTTGATGTCGGCCTTCAGGCCCTGTCGCTGCATCCAGCTCTTGAGCAGCTCGTAGACTTTGTCGCCGGCCGCGCCGCTCTCCGCTTGGCGGATTTGATTGTCGCTCACGCCGATCATGCGGAAGAACTTGTTGTGGATCGTCACATCCAGGTACTTGTCGAACAGGTCGAAGCTCTTCTTTAGTGACTTCTCGGACTCTGCCATGGAGAAAGTTGCGTTATTTGGGTCAACTTTCAACTTCGGCATTTAAAAAAATACCCATGACAGCGATTATTCTTGTGTCATAATTTCTTTTAAATCAACTTTCCCATCTGTCCACCAGTGTCATTTTCCAAGAACAAAAGCCAATAAAGGCTTTTGCTAACCCAGTTTGAGAACCACTGACTTACACAACTTGTGAACTGACATGAACTGTTTAACTGATTGAAAACAAGTCTTAAATTAGCTCCCTTATTCGCTTGTTGTGTCTTTGCTACCCCGAGGGCTTGGAAATGACACTTAGCGTGAAGTGCCATTCTGAGAAATGTCAGTGCTGCTTTCCTTACCTTGCAGTGGCACCAGGCGGTGCTGCAGAGGATCCTCCTGAGGACAAACCAGACACTGTGAGAGAACGCCACAAAAAAAAAAAGAAGATATTTCTGTCTTTTTGATGCTCACCATCGCGGAGGCGCTTATCCTGCAGGGGGAGGGGCTCTGCTGGGGGCTGTTTCCGGACGAGGTGGCGGTGGGATGCGCCGACAGGCTTGTCTGGGATGAGTTGGTGGTGTTGGACAAGCTGTCGCCCAGCCCGCGGTCCTCGTCCTCCGGAGACGGCGATGCCTTGTTGTTGGTCATGCCGGCCTGAGTCTCCTGCAGCAGCGGACGAGACTCCGGACGGGAATGGTCGCCCTCCAGGCCGTCGTTATGAGTGTTCTGGCACTCCTCCGCCGTGGGGGCGCTCTCGTTCTGACAAGAGAAAAAACAACAACATTATTTGTCATCAGTCTATAAAAAGATGACACCATGTTCAAAGGACAGATTTTTATGTCATGAAAATCTTTTTTCCACCATTATGAGCAATAATCCATATAACTGTTAAAGTTTATAATAAACGTTTAAGTCATATTTAACTGAGACAATGTGGTTGCAAAAGTGTACACACTCTCATAATAGAGGATGTCAAGTTTCTGTTCAGGAAAAAAAAAGGTTTTTTATTTGGGGAAGAATTTTTATTTGGGGAAAAACAATGGAAGTTGTTGCACAAACTTTTTTTTTTTGCTCTCCATTAAAATGCCACCATGTTTTTAAAAATACCACACTGCATTCTATGAAACAATCAAATGTTGGAAATATAAAAATACAGGGTATGTTTGTTTAAGACTTACGATTGGAATCTTGATGATTTCACTGGTGTCACAGTGGCTCTTGGCGCCTGTCAAAAGACGGCCTGTTAGTAAAGCCATGTTGTCGTCACGGAAGCGCGGCCGAGCCGTGACGCGCACTCACATGTTCCCTCGAAGGAGCCGCGCTTGACGGCGAACCACACGGCCAGCGCGGCGGCCACGATGACGAAGAAGAGGCAGCTCAGCACGGTAATCCCTGCAATGTCATAAAGGACGGTTAATGATTAAGGTCATAGGTCGCTGGGGGGGGGGGGGGGGGGGGGGGGGGGAGGAGGAGAGGCCTTACATGTCTTTGCCGGTGAGGCAGGGGTGGGCGGGGTTTGGCCTGGCGGTGTTTTGGTGGGAGACGGGTCTCGCTTTCGGCACACCGTATTGGAAAAATGCGTGCACTTCTTCACCTCTTCCTCACCTGGCTTGCACCTAAACAGTCAATTGATCCATTCAGCAATTGCTGCGTTCCTATCGGTTGATTGGATTGGTTGGTGACTCACTTGGCGCAACGTTTGCAGACCTCGCAGGCCTGATCCGGCACGCAGAAGGTTTCGGCTCGGCACTGACATTTGGTGTCCGACGTGGTGGTGCAGGGCGCCGTTTCTTTCTCATCTGCACGTTATACACACACACACACAAAGGTTTGTTCAAAAATCAAAACAACACATGCTTCATCTAGCCACAAAGATGTTTTCCCAGACAGGTTTAAAGAGAACACCAGGTAGTTTGGGTGTGGAAACATTCCGAGTCACGGGAAAAGAGGAGCGATTATCTTTAAAGTGCGAGCTGGCGTAACACGACCCCCCCCCTCCCGCCTCTTTCAAGCGGGACACAAAGATACTACGCCCGGACCGGGTAAGGTAAGCCCCCCTCTTGGGACGCTCTCTCATTGAATAGTGGCAACAAAACCACAAAAGACACGCCCTTTTTCCCCGAGTAACTTCATCACTTGGCATTGTCGCTCAGGCGTCTCGAAGGGGAGAGCAAAAGAGAAAAGAAAAAAATAATTTCCCTAATAATCCAGCGAGTCCACTGGGATGACTTCCCGCTAAAGATTAATGAATTAATTTGGGAATTAGCATCACTATGACATTTAGTTTTTGGAGAGTCGTAGCTGGATGTCAAATGATCAACAGAAATCCAAGTGTAAGTTGTAAACGGCTGCATTTTTATCTAATGTTTGTTTGTTTGTTACTTGGAGCTGATGATTCAGCGTGACCTGACTGTGAGAAGCACGCTGCTTCTGATTGGTGAGCTTGGGGGGGGAGTGAGATAAGAGCACTAAAAAAAAAATTAAAATCAAATCAAACGCTTTATCTTAATCTTGTATCTAAAAAAAACTTTGGCATTTGAACAAGGGTGTATAGATTTTTTTTTTTTCTGTCCGCTCCAAGTGTTTACCTTCTCGACAGTGCGTGCAGGGTAGGCATCTGTGCATGCCGTTGGAATGTTCCGTGTAAGTGTGGCCTTCCTCGCAGGGAGCGCACACCCCCTGCTGGTAATCACGCTCGCACTCCTTCTGCACAAACGTCCCTGATGATGACAGAAAAACACAAAACATAGCCACGGTCAACCATTTGGAAAGGATTTATGACAAGATTGGTTTTGATTGCAACGCAAGCTCGTTTGGATCAAAAAGTCAAAATCGAACATATTTTCTTGGAGATTTTATCTGATTCTGTCCTCAGTTTTCACTTAAGTTTTGAGTCAATTTGTTCCACTGAGCCTGTCCAAATTTATTAAAGCCATACTGTTTTGGTCTGATGCTTTAGTTCTTGTTTTCACCCCATTTGACAATTTTTATTGTTTTGAAGTTTTTCAGCTAACATTTCTGTGTTCTAATTCTTTCATGTGTTTTTGTATTATTTCATCGAATATATTCGCATTTTTTTCTGATTTTATTGTTTTAAACGTAATTATTTTTCCTTTACCTAATATTTAATCTTTTTTTTTTCTTTTTACCCACTAAAATGTGTTTATTTTCCTTTTTTTTTTTTTTCCTTCCACAAAGCACATACCAGCCTGGCAGTTGAGGCAGCAGAGGCCTTGGTAGTGGTACTGCTGGTTCTCCACGCAGGTCCTGTGGCGGCGGAGGAGGGGGGTGACGTTCCTGAAGTCGTTATCTGAAGCGGCAGACCACTGGGCGGCTGGGGGCTGCTCGGCCGCTCGGCAAGGCGAGCTCGCGAGGAGGAGGAGGAGGAGCGTCGCCAGCAGCATCTGTGAACCCAGCAAAAATAAAAATGGAATCAATAAAAGAAACCTTTGCTTTATTTACACGGAACATGGTTGGACAGATCAGTTCTTTCAGTGGCATCACATCAAAAGAGCGAGAAGATTCTTCATGGGTCGCCTTCTGTTCGCAATCTGCACGTTGATTAGGAACATCTGACCAGAATATCTGCCGTGGGATTGCAATTAAAGCGTCAGCACCCTGCCGCGTGTACAACGCTGGATGCTAGTGCACGTTGTCCATCAGGTCATCTGTTTTCGTTATTTGGGACCTGGAGCTCACGGTTACATATGGACACCAACATTCAAACCTACAAACGATCAACAATCTTCAATGAAGCTAATATGAATGTTTTTGAGATGTGGGACGAAGCTTCAAGCGAGTACGGATGCAGTCGACGTCAAACTACAGCCAAGAATATTTATTATTCTGTGTTGAAAGGCTGATATTTAAAAATAAAAAGTGTTTCCTCACTCCAAAACCGCATTTTGAATTTTTCAAATCAAAATGCTTTTGTTTGAAGGGGACACTGTTAGCTAAAAGAATTTCGATTTTCCTTGCCTCACATGCTCGTGACGATTTATGATGGCGTTCAAATGAGTCTTCTATTTGTCTCTAAATGGTCACTTTGTTTTTTTTGGGAGTTTTTAGAATAGGAATACAAAAATTCTTCATGACCTGAACAGCCTCTTGATAGAGTGCCGGTGTTAGCTAAGAGCGGTGATAGCACAGCTATCTATTCATGCGGCAGATAATGGCCATCTTGTGTAGGTGGGCTTGCCAGAAGAATACTGGGCCGTGCCGCTTTAGCGAGGGCCCCCCCTCGGGGCAATGCCGTTTTTCTTCGCACGCTTTTCAGCTCGTCAACGTGAGAAGGGCCCATTCACGGTCCAACAACAAGCTTTAGTGTCTCGACTTCAAATGTCCCACATTCTTCCAACGCAGATGCTTTGAACAGAGCGACATGCGACACCGACGCAACGCGACACCGCCGGGTTAAAGGAGAGGCTGCGTTGGAGGATTTGGGCTCACGCAGCATCACCGCATAGAAATACGACATTTTGATTTAAAACCTATTTAATAGGTTCTCAATATTACTTAAAAACAAAAAGGAAAACTGTTCTTCGGTAAACAAAACGTGAATATATATATAATACGTAAAAGGTTATATCATCCAATTTTCACTCTTAATTATTTGGGTTCTTCAAATAATCTTTGCATCACTAATTTAAATTTTAATATATTTTTTTTAAAACTCTGCTTTCTTTACACTGATTTTAAGAGTATTTATACCACACACAAATATTTCATAATCATCCGAGTTACAAGAACTATATTTTCACACTTCGCTCAAGTAAAACAATTTTGGGGATCAAAGGCAGCACTTGTAAGCTGCAGAAGGGGCCAAGTCAAGATGGAGGCCATGTGCGAAAAGCCAACGAGGACGTCGACGGGGGAAACGAGCGGGACTCCTGGATGGTCGCCATGCCTTGTTGTTGGGAAGAACTTTTCCCTTCAGTCTTTCGTCTCGCGAATCCACCCCATACCGCCACCTCTTCCCCTCCCCTCCTTTCTCGTCCTCCTGCTCACGTCAGACTTTCCAAAGTGGCTGCGAGCGGTCACAATCAGGCCTTTTTACATCTATCCAAACATTGGACGCAGGCAGAAGAGAGAGGAAAGGCGGGCAATGGGGGGGCGGGGCGGGTATGGTAGCGAGACTTAAACACAGTGCGTTTGTGTAAAAGCACAGTGGGAGGTGAGGGGGGGTCAAAAACACTTGGTGAAGTGAAGGCTTGCGTGAAAAGATCTGCGAGGAAGCACATGTGTGCCGCGGACGCAAGAAGGAAAAAAAATAAAAAATAAATTCTTGGGGGGGAAAAAAAAAAAAAAAGAACTTGAGATCTGCAACGCTACACCAAAGTGCGCCATCGCAGGAAACGGTCAATAATGCAACACGTGGGCGTCCAACAACTGTTTGGTTCACTCAAGCATGATGGGATAAAATACGAGCAATGACTGACGGCAATAAAGTTGTTCACGATGTTACGGTCACTTGGTGAAGCTACTTTAAGCTAGCCTAAACTCCGCTAAGGCAAGCAGCTGGTTAAGGTTACAATGGTGATGTGAACGTCTCCAAAAATGCTCAATCAGCTTTTAAGTCGTCGCTATCCTGTCGCGTCGACCGCAGACGGGTAACGTTAAGAGTTGAAAAGTTCACGGACGTCAATACAGGCCGCTGCAAGTAGGTTGCGATAACCACGCTAATGTCTAAGCTAGCGTTCAAAGATTTGTCATTCTGATTAACGGAAAAGGAGAAAGACGAGACGTGCAAGTAAAAGTAAACAGCAGCCGCGTAAACACGACTCCCCACATGCAACATCGTCTAAACACAGCTTGGAAGTTGACATGCACATTAGCGCTGTCAAGTTTGATTGCGCTAGCAAAAACAGAGAACACGTGGGCACTTTTGGCTAGCCACAATGCGGCAGCACCAAAGGCGGCGGTGGCAGCAGGGGGGGGCGGGGGGTGACCCTAACCTCGGTTCAGAAACCACAATCCCTGGAGGAGGTCCAGTCCACTTAGCACAGAGCGCCATTGTGATGACGATGCCGTATGTGTGCGAGTTTCAAGCAATTAAAGTCACAATTAAATGATGGACGCCTCGGAAAAGGTTGGTCCACGGAGGACAGGACATCCGCAGAGCTGCTTATCAATGGGCCATTTCAGCGACTTGACTGTACCAACGGGGGCGGCTGGCGGTAAACAAAAGGAAGGAGACATTTATTCAATATTGTCCAGAGGATTTTAGTCAGAGCCCAGCCGTAAGCAGGGACGATGCGTTCCATATTACAAGGCCGCATCCTGGCCGTATCATGAGTCTCTTATTAATCGCTAATCATCCAGAAGCCGTGGCTTCGAGTTAGACCACATGTACACGGATTACTTTTAAAAGGTGTGTTTTTTTTATTTTTTTTTTATTTTTTTTTTAACAAGCGCAAACTGGTCATGTTTGGTAAAGCGTTTTTTTTCCTGCATTTCTTGTGTGATTTGTGTTTGAGATTCACGTCCAATATTTGAGTTGTATTTTTTTGTTTTATGATGTCTTTGCATTCTTCCTTTTAAATGTGTTTTTTCTTTGTATTTTTCCTCCAAAATTTTATTTTGATCCTGATATATTATTTGCTCTAGATAATGTATCTATTTGTATTTTTTAATGAATATATTTTCCATCTATTTACATACATCCTTGTCTAATATTTTTGTATTTTATTTGTCTGATGTATTTTCCATCATTTTCCCTCATATTTATGTGTTTGTAGGGTAAACCATATTTTAAGCATTACTGTTTTGGCTCTTGTCTTGTGGCATCCCCATTAGTAAATCCCTGACGCCGTCACTTTGCTGACTCGAATGATGATAGCAAACTTTCCTAGCGTTTCATCTGCAAGTCAAACAGCGTTGGAAAAAGCGTCGCGAGTCTGCGACTGCAGTTTATGCAACTCAGTTATCCTTTGAGGCCTAGCCAAACAGCATTAGCGGCGTGATTTGTTGCTCCAAGCTAAACAACTCCACTGGATTCCAAACAGCAGGCAGCTGCGCGGTCAAAGTCAACAGCGACTCAACCCAACCACTAATCACCAAACTACGCCTATTTTACACACCAAGGAGTTCAATCTGGCCGAGAACTTAACGAGTGCCTCGTAAAAGACGATGACAGACGAGCGACTTGCCTCGTCCCGCCATTTCTACGCGCGCCCGTCCTTATCGCCGTCGCCTCACCAGAACCGCGAGCGCGGCAAGCATCCAAACGTCCCCGCGGGCCAAGTGGCGGCCATGTTAACACGTTCCAGCTGTGACTGACAAGCTGACTCAAAGCGGGATTGACGTGCGCGTTGAATGACGACTACGACCGTAACGAGCGTAACGGCGGTGTGAGTCCAAATTGTAACATGTGCTTAATTACACTTGGCCGCGTCCACCTCGTCAAGGCCGACGAAACGACTGTCACTGGAAGTCGATTGGCGCCAAAAATCCACCGAGCGACCTCTTTTTAATGACGATCTCAAATCGTAGCAGCTTTTGGTAAATTGCCCGATTCAAAGACTAAATGCCGGACGCATGGAATTCAACTTTTTTTTTTTTTGGCCCACAATAAATCATCCCATCATTCAATTCAGACGATAGCTCCCATGGTCCGTACACAATGGTCCGAGTTCCCGAGTTCAGAAATGGGCGAGCATTTATTGACTCTCAGGGCTAAACATGGACAACACTTCATGTCTCAGTGGCGACTTGGACTCTGAGTGCATCTCCCGCGGCGACTAGCTAGCGTAAAAAAGTGCGGTAAAGTGTTGAAGTATGCATGTTCAGTACAATGGCGTGGAGAAGGAGAGCATGAGTGGGAGCGTGTGAAAACCAGCGGCCCCCTCCTCTCAGGGAGAACAGGAAGCTGAGACAATACAGGGGCTTCATGCGGCAGTCACCCCCCCCCACACACACACACTCACCCCTCCTTCCAAAACAGCCTGCACATTGCGCGCACACACACAACATATCCGCCGGGTAGGATATTTTTAACCGAGCAATACTCGCAGCCCCGCGACACACATTCTTGAGTTTCCTCAGGAGGTGCGCGCACACGTGTCGCTTACAGGTTAGGCGACGTGGGGAAACAATCGACGCTAATTGAACGTCCAGGCTGGCGCGTGACGCCCCCGCTCTGATGTGAAACATATGAAAGCCAGCAAAGGCTGCTGGGAAGATTGGGAGACTTTCTGTTTTCCCAAAAGGACTGCTGACCAACGTAGGCACACACAGTCAGACATGTGCGCGGCCCGGGGGGCAAAGGGCGGCGCCTTTTCCAATCTCGATTAGGCCCGAGCGGCCGCTCACAAGACGACTGGCGGTGTCGAGGAGGAGAATGAGAAGAGGGAGGTGGGCGAGGACGCCAACGTGAGGGGCTGACTAATAGATTGAAGAATGCGCACGGAGACTCGGCTTTGCCCTGGCAAATCACATTAGCGCCATCAAAGTGAGCCTTTGTGCCGGCGCGGCTGACGCCACAAAGGCATCGGAGCAACAATGTGACATTTTCCATGAGAGAAAATACGATTCTATTGCAGAAGTTTTTTTAGGGATTTCTAAATACTCCCTCCGGACACCTTCGATTCCAAGAATGGACACAGAAATGTGTTAAAAATTTCTATTTTTTTTATTTTTTTATTTGAGAATCTTGATCATCTTCAGCCCTGGCCAAAATAATAATAATTTGGGGGTTTATTAATATGCAAGATTTTTTTTTACTGTATTTCATTGGATTATATGCATACTCAATAAATTCTTTATATTTTCCCGATGATATAGTAGAGAGGTGGAAAAAAAAGGATGGCGAGTCACAGTGTCATTCGTTTGATGGTCCTAACGAATGTGCGACCAATCGTCAACAACAACAGCTTTTATCAACAGCTACTAGCAAAGCATTGCTTTCTACGCTGACCAACAAAACAATAGTAGCGCTTCTATATAGAACTGTGAAAAGTCCTAGCTTGTGTTGATCATTAACAGCGATCAGTACATTTCACGAATAAACTTGACGCGTCACACTGACTAACATTTCAACGGGTCAACTGGTTGCTTCACTTGTTGACATCCTTCCGCCTTGCTCTGGAATGTGCGCTGCCGCCGTTGCCCGGGCACACCTGAACAGGTGACGCTTGCTAGAGTGAGTCAGCCCTTCTCTGATTGGCCAAACAGGTCACCTCAGCAACCGTCCCGCCACTACAAATCCACTCCATTGACAGAGCACCTGTGCCAGACGTTGCCGGCCGGTTGCATCATACTACGCGGCGCCGATAAGCTAGGCTAGGCTTTGGCCTGAACTTGTCCCAGATGTCCGTCTTGCCCTTTTCTGTACCGTGAGATGGGGGTAGTGGACATGTGGTGGGGGGAGAGAGAGAGAGAGAGGGGGGGGGGGCTTCATTTCCTGTGTGAAACCACACCCAGGCAGACACAAGAGATAAGCACCAAGTTTACAGTTGCAACTGATGCCCCCTAATATTGTGGCATGCGCGTACAGGAAATGGACGGGACAGGCAAGCACGTAGGCGCGCTATCTGTGTGTATGTGAGTGGGTGGGTGGGTGGCGGGGGGGAGATTAGCCTGCCGGCAGAATCGCTGTGTGTGGGTGGATCAAGGGTGGGGGTCCTCTTTCCTCGCAGTAACACCCCCCCCCCAGCAACAAGGCCACTTGGCAAGGCCTCTTCCAGAATGTACTGAGGTTTACACAAAAGATAAACAGTGACGTTGCTGCCTGACATGGGGCTGGTGGGGGGGTGGCGGGGGCAAAGGGGTTTTGATGTAGGGTGGAAAGTGTCACAGTGTCACAGACAGTCCACTCAATATAATGTAGCCATTAGCACACACTAATCTGGCCTCAAAAGTTGCAGAGTAACAATGCATTAGTCGGAACAATGTGAACGATTGTTACAATTGTTTCACGTTAGCATCATTTGCAATGTGACACTGTCACCGATTATCGTTTGTTTTGTTGTATACAAATAAAGTCAAAGAGAAATTGCTTGCTCAGGTGAAGCTCATTGCAACCATGTATGTTACAATGTGGGAAAAAAACAGTCGTGACTTGTTGTGGTCTGTCATCTGTTGTTTCAAATATCAGAATTTTTTATGCTTACAGTTGAGGTTAACCGTTACTCATTCTCTATAGATGTCTGTTACGTCAGCAGTCACCAACTATGGGTGACATTTAAATGTTAGAACAAGGCATTTATCACTTGCTACAGTTAGCGTTGGTTGTTAAGACAAAAGTTCCTCACGGTCGCAACTTGGTTAGTTTGTGACCAGTCGGGATTTGTTATATTAGTCATCCAAGTCCTGGTTCGCTATTTCGTTTTATGTCAACAGTTTATTATGGATTATATTTATGTTAGACTTATGACTTGTTAAATCCTTGTTCCTAACTTTATCATACGTAATTACTAAAGATCTTTTTTTTGTTGTTGATTCTCACAACTAGCGTATCCGTTTATTACATTGGACTTCCCTTGTTGGCAACCACCAGCTACCAGTTGTTGCGTTCAATTTTTGCTTTAGGTCGATCGGGTGTCACGTTTACTTTTATGAGAATTGCTGGTCGTACGACGTTTTTATCTTGCAGCGTGCCACAATCAGGTATTTAGTTGACAATGACAATTTGAACAAAACTTCAAATCCCAGCCCTGGTTTTTCACTGTACTACATTCACACAAACGTGAAATTTGCAGGTTGACCTCAGTCATCCATTTTGTATGATAGAGAACAGCAATCCAGGCGATGGAAAAGTATAATCTTCAATAATCTATCTTTGCTTGGGACATATCATGACTGGCACAACAATTTCAATGCTCTTGTTGCATTAGAGGGCAGAAGGTACACTATCCACCTGTTGCCATTCATACAAGTCATGGCGTCCTGCCAGTATGGAGAAGAGCGTTGTGTTCTGTCAAACAAGCCCAGATTTTTCACTGCCAATCCTACTTTGTGACCACACTGAGATGAAATGATTATTATTTCAGTATTTATAGTGTTTTGGGGTGACATTTTTGTTTGCTAGTGTGGTGTCAAACACCGTGCATGTAACGTTCTACAAGCTAAATGGCTAACGCGAGAAGGCGGACGACACTTAATATTGTCCTAAATATTCTGGTTAAATGCTGCCGCTCTCCTAACTTGACCTTTCACCCCCCGTAGTTAATTTGGAATACTTACCATTAGAACACAAACACACATTGTACAGCATTTCAAGCGTTTCTACTTACGCAGAATTTCCCGACAGCTGGCCCGGTGTTCATGTCAGAAACCTCCGTAAGACCTCAGCGTGTGAAAGGATCTTGAACGAAACACGTCGTGATAAAAAAAAAAAAAAAATAGCGAACAAGCTAATCCGTCAGCCGACTTGTCTCATGAGTATAACGCGTGAGCGGCTGTCTTTCAAACGTCTCGACTGAGAGCCAAACTCAGTTGCAGTGATTCTTGCCTCTGGCTCGTCTGAATATCGTGACGTCAGCTCATCCTCAACCAATCACTGCAGGTTATTATTGAATATTTATGTTGCGCACAGCCAATCGCTGTAAGGGATCCTAAACATTAACTTGGTTGCAAGTCAAAGGTCAAGCTCACTTTTAAGTAGCCAATCACGGTGAAGGTAATTGAGGTCAAAGATTTTAGCTATTAAACATGTTCACACAATGTAATTCCCAAAAATAACAAACTTTTACATACATCATACATTGTTTTCATAACGCCTTGTGCAAAGGAATACATATACCTCAAGCATTTCTTCCACTGATTAAAAAAAAAACCTATTCGTCACCTGCTATAATAAATAAAAAAATTAGGATTACATAAAATAATGAATAATCTGTGTCACCATCTTTCTTATCTTATTGTCTGTAGCTTTGAGGGGGGAAAAAGTTGCAGAAAAAGGAAAAAGACATGCAGAAATAACTGAGGTTTCCTGCTTGGAATAAACTTTAATTTGCTAGGCATTATGACACAAATTGTAACAAAGGGGATTTCATTTCATATAATAATAATAATATAATATCATCTCATATGATAATAAGCATTATGATACAAATAAGAGACAGATATGTCCAAGCACCGAGCGGGAGAAAGTGTGGTTGAGTTTTTGAAAGGGTAAAGTGGATTGTAAACAGTCACAGTTTTTAATGCAAAAATACAGATTTTTAAATCAAGACGTCGGGAGTGGAATGTGTGCGCTGCATTCAATGGAATGGTGTGTTTGTTCAACATCAAAAGACATAAACATCCTGTCCAACATGTCTCCGCCCAATGTTAATCTAATCGCATGGCATCTTAAGTGCTGCTTGTCTGTGTGTGAATATACAAAGTGTACATATCCCTGTTCAAATGGCATTTTTCCACAATATACAAAATGAGATCAAGATAAATCATTTTCAGAACATTTGACACCATTAATGTGACCCTTGACCCATGGGATTATACAGTGGTATTACATATCCCATATCTTTTGTGTTTTTAAAAGATTTTTTTTATTTATATTACCACTGCATGGTATACTGAACTGTTTAAAATTCTTTTCACGAAGTCCGCAGCTCCAGGTGAAGAAAAACAACTCCAGATCATGATGCTGCCACCACCAGTTAGTGTGTATGTTCCCAGGAAATGTGGACAAATGCAATTAAAGTGAAGAATGCAGGGGTCAATTTACAAATATAAATAAACGTGGCATCCCAGGGTGGTGTGAAGGAAGCAATTACAGCCATTTTGCATGCGCCGTCGCCAGAGAAGATGAAACCGCATGATGTCCGTTTTGATAGCTCGTGATCGCAGGCGCAACGCAACAAAGGCTACAAAATAGGATTTTGATGCTTTGTCAATCTTCTTCATGAGAGGTAGACGTGCAGCTTTCCTTCCCGCTTTTCAACATTCTTCATACAGAAACTGGCAAAACAGAACTCTCTCTGCTATAAGACAGGGGAGGGAATAGCAGAAAGCTGTCCATATTGGCAAATAGCACAGTGGCTAACGCTAGCTTCGAAAAAGCTGATGTGCAGTGAAACACTGTCGAGGAAGGCGCATGTATATGTTATGTGAGTGAGTGTGTGTTTGTGTCTTGGGAGAACATCCTGTGCTCTCCTTCAGGAGGTCAAGCACCGAGGACGTGCTGGAAAACAGGAAGTGCGCTTCGGATTGTTGGCGAGCTCATCCTGAGCTCTACGACACTTCGTGGAGAAAAGATGCAATCATTCACTAGCAGCACTGCACATGAATGTGTGTGTTACTGGGTAGCAGATCTGTGTGTGTGTGTTAGCGGCAATACACAGCTTGACCTGCTGACCGGCGACGGAAAAGGCCGACAAAAATAAAAGGAAGAGACACCTTCCTGCGTGACGTCCGCCGGGTATTGTTTTAGCCGGCTCTGTTTAGGAAGGTTTGAGGAGGGAGGAAGCAAAGAAAAAGAAAAAAAAAAAAAAAGAACAAACTTCAAGTTCACAGGTGCAAAAAAATAAATAAATAAAACACTACAATGTTGACACAAGGTAGCTGGTTTTGTCGCTTATGTCATCCAATAATGTTGGCAAAAGCACGTGTGAGCGAGGGCACAAGCGGCCTTTACATATTTGTCTTATCGTACAACACTGAAAAGGGCCTTGACTGATACATAGCTGAGGGAATCATTTATAAATATATTTTAGACTATCGGATTTCATTTGACATCTTGTAGCCAACAGCGTTGGTGTCTCTGCTAATGCTTAAGTATTTTTTCTCAGATTTGCATCTTCAGCTTATTTTGTTAGCATTAAGTAGCTATTAAAGATAGCCTCTTGTTGATTTAGGATTTTTTTTTTGTTTAGCACGTGGTTAGCGCCGTCTTGTCGTCGCGTCACGGAACCCACCGAGGCATTAGGAGGATTTGCGAAGGATTTTTGGGGGGGTCTAGAAGCTGGCGAGACTGCTGGCGAGAGCTTCTGGAAAGTCTTCTTGCGCACTCAGCAGCTCCTCGCACCCCAGCCGGCGGTTGGAACCGGCAGAGGTGGGAAAGGAGCCCCCTCCATACCACTTAGCTTGTTGAGTCTGGTTGAACATTAACGTAGAGGATTAGCACGCCGCGCTGGAATGCGGCCTTTTGTCTGAGCTCAGGTGATGTCATCGGTGTGATGAGTCACATGACCTGGCATGGTGAAATGTGGAGGAGGAGGAGGAGAAGGAGGGACAACAGGATGAAGAGTAGAAAGAGGACGGGGTGAAGGTCAGGGCACCACCTTTTTTTTTTTTTTTTTTTTGAAACCCTACTTTGAAGGCCCTAAAAAGAAACTCAGAGTGTCATTTGATAATTTAAACCCGATTGGCCTGAAATTGTGCTACTAATTGTGAACGGGAGCAGACGATTAAAAATAGACACGGAGGGCGGCAGGAGAAATCCAAACACTTTGGTCTTGGAAGAATTCAGACGACTGCTGATGTTCGCTGTCTGATTCCAGACGGCAGCAGACGGACAAGCGCGCCAGCCGCAAGAGTGCGCTAATCCAAAGCATACCACAACGCTCACACACACACACACACACACTGAACAAATGAGGAATGTTTTGGTTCATTCTGATCAATTTGCAGACAAGCAACGCATTTCAGCTACTGTCATCATTTCAGCACTTTTTCCAAAGCCAAACTAAAAAAACTTGAATTTAGAACCCTACCACAAGCTTGGATGCCATATTACGCTTGTTCGAAACCCTAACAGAACTGTAATCTTTGACTAAACCCCTAATCCTGATTTGAAACCGTCATTTTAAAATCCTAACCGTCGTGCAACCATAATTTGAACACCTTACCCAAATTTGAAACCTTACCCCTGATCTAAAACCCTATACGCTAAACTCAATTAGCACAATAGCGCCACATCATTAGCCTGGGAATGAGAGCGTCGCCGTGGCAACAAGTTAAGGCCCAGTTGTCCCAAAGCAAAACAAGTTTGCCGCTTGCTTTTTTTGTGTAGCTTTTAGTTCTCATGAGGCGCACATGACTTGCATTTAGCGCCCTCCCCTCTCTCAAACACACACACACACACACACACACACACACACACACACACACACACTTCCTGTTTGTCCCAGCCGGAATGCTGAAGGGGGGCAGTGATCCAAGTGTGTGGGGGGCATTTTTTTTCTCGTGGGGTGGGGGGGTTCTAGGGACATTAGTCTTGATCACACTTTACCCAGTGAAGCGAATAAAGCAGATTAATATTTACCCAGCATGCCTTACTACTTATTGAACAGTGGTCTGGTGTGTGTCTGCATGCATGTGTATAGGGTGTGTGTGTGTGTGTGTGTGTGTCTGAGAAAGGGAGTTCATAGAAATTGTGTGAGGCCAAGCGCAAAGGACACAAAAACGTCACGGTGAGAAGGGAGGCCCACAGCACCCTCTGTTGGTATCCCATTGACAATGCACTCTAAAGGGTCACTTCATTAGGGACACCATCCAATCAGTTGTATTGCAATTTATAGCCAATGTGGTTAGTGTAAGATGGCTCCTAAACTAGTTCCGTTTTACCATCTTCTAATTAGGGTAGCTTGATATCTTAACGAATGGTGAGAATCTGCAAGAGAGGCCGACACAGAGTTGGACACAAAGCCAGTTTATTTTGTTGGGAGCGATTGGACCGAGTTGTGGTCCAAGGTAACTTACTCTTCCGAGGGTACCACACAAAAAAAATCTTCCTCATGCCAACTTTTTTTTAAGTAGGTGTAGTAGCATGAAGTCTCCAACATTTTGCGTTTTGTTATTACCTCCACTTTTCGCACATTTAAAGACACGACGCAAAAGCAAGAAAATGACAACATGACGTCACACTTAAAGTTTGGCGCGGCCACAGGAAGAGGAACAGGAAGTCATCTCTCCAAGATAGACGCTTGTGGTCCGTTCCCCCACCGACAACCCAAACCTCACCTTGACGTTTGTTCCAGTCTGAAACAAGCTTCCGTATTATTCCGGGAAGTCCCTGCTAGTGTCCTCAGTGTTCATGCAGTTGTCCGGGATTTCAATCTGCAGTCCTCGTTGAGTTTAGGGAACCCCTCATATCGTTGCAGGTGGACGACTGTACCCGACCGATCTCCTCCAGAGCGCTGGCCAGGGAGTCCAGGTCGGCTGAGTCCTGCTGCTGCGCCTCCCACAAGCTCAGGATTACCGACGCGGGACTTTCGTGGTGGGCGAAGTAGCTCAAGTTCCTGCGGGGCGAGAAAAAAAAATTGTCAACATCTTGAAAAGTTTCCTACAGAGAGGGGAAACACCGTGAGGCACAACTCAACCGATCACTGAGTTGCGACTCTAAACATGAAAAGAGGTAGAAAAGGAATAATAGTCCACCAGACTGTCGTTCTCCACACTGCCACTAAGGGGCAGTGTTTCATCACGCTTCAATCTCATAAGTTCCCCCCCCCACCTCTTGGTGTTCTTCCTTGTCCCTCCCAGTGACCATCTGCAAATATTTGCTGCAATAATTGCATAAATCAGCTTAACGAACACAATAGACCTCCAGACTCTCCTATTTTCCCAGATTTCCCGACCTCAGAGGTCATCGGGAATCATCAAACGTTCACATTGGTAACGAGCAATCGGGTCGAGGTCCCAGACCTTCCCGATCGGAATCTGCCACGCCAACCGGAACGCCGTCTCGCTTGCTGTCCCGCACGCCTCCGCATCTATAATGAAATCAGCAGCGTGGGCGCGACGAGAGGCTTTGGTAGCTGATGGCAGATTAGTCCCGACCGGCCAGGTCGCATGTATGCCACACACTAAATAAGCGTTTGGAATTCAGCTTGTACCGTCACGTGGGAGTCTATTCAGAATTTAAATGGGAGCTTTCCCACCTGTCCACGTGTAGCTTTTGGGCTAAGAGGCGCCAGTCCTTGCCCTTGGCGTTGGTCCCGTCAAACGTGGCGCTGATCCTCTGGCGGATGGAGGGCGGGATCTTGAAAGCCCGTGATCCCGCCTGGGAGGTGATGGAACAGCCGGACTCACAAGGGAACGGGACTGGTACCTTTGGGTTCTGGCAGGGGGAGGGAGGAGAAGACGTCGAGCCTACTTGACAGTGACTTGCGACGTCATGGACTAAATGAGCAACAATTGTTGACGGTCTCACCTCGGGCTGCACTGTGGTGTAGATCTGCAGGATTTGCTCTTCACCTTGAACCTGACGCACGCTGATTTTACAGGAGAGAGGAGATGAGGAGAAAGAGGACGAGGAGGCGTTGTTACGCTCCAGGGAGAAGGCACACTGCAGGGGGCGCTGTTTGCCCCACCACACCTGACAGAAGGAGAACTCCTGCGGAGGGAGGAGGATGAGTGGGTGGGGAGATAGTGAATAATCAGGAGATGTGACAGAAGAAGGAGGATAGAGGGACTTTATATCATCGAAATCAACAATTACAAATAATCAACAAAGTACATAAAATAGGAATTTACCTGACAGGTGGTGAAAGGCTTGATGTTCCACAGCATCTGTGGAACGTCCTGGATGTTCACCTGCAGGCTGAGCGCGTTCCCGCGGAATGACAAGACTTTGGGCTCCTCTAGCAGGCGCCCGCCTCGGACGCGTTCGCCAGCTGCCACCTCCTGGGGGCGCCAGAGGGAGCACGTGTCACGATAAAAAGTTCAGGCGACAGTAAAACAAGAAAGTTACCTGGAAAGCGTGCGGCGTGTCGTCCACGCAGTAGACCCTGAGGATGAAGCCCATCGGGTTGGCGGTGTCCGGGCTTCCGAAGGCCGCCAGTCGGAGGCGCTTGGCGGCGTCCGGCCGTAGCGGCTCGCCCGCCAGGGCGTAGCGGCCGGGTCGCTCTAACAAAATGTGGCAGCGCTGCGCCTCCAGCAGGCAGTAGCAGGAAGTGCAATCCTCCTGCACGCACATCACTTCCTGTCGGGAGAAACAAAGCCACTATGACTTTGAGAACGGTAACTTCCACCTACGGGGAGCGATAATGGAAAAACGGGATTGGATGAATATCACTGACATGTTATGGGCAAAAGATGAGCTGTGCATAAATTAAAACCTTTGAGGTTTTATTGGGTCACTAATTATTAAACGCAGCGGAGGCATAATGAAGGTGGTCCTTACTTGCCAGTCTCGAATTAATCCACAAATTCCAAAACATAAAGTCAACGGCCCTCTTCTGTTGCTCCACTTGTCAATTAGTTATGATAAACTGAAAAGAATCCACAAAATAAAAAGAAAAAGGCAAGTTTGGTTGTGATGACTATTTATGCAAACTACTCATTGCAAAATAGAAATTAGCGTGACAATTGGAAATAATTCAATTAGGGGGAAAAAAAATGGAGCAATGTTGGATGTGATCGCGTTTCTCAACAGTTATTTCCAATAAATCCACACAATGAAAAGAAAGTCTAGCATTGTGTTGGAAAAAAAAAAATCTTTCGGAGGTTTTTCTAGAATGTACACTAATGATAAATCTACATATATTTCAGTCACCGAGGCACCGAATAAAATGTGCAGCGGGGAAGCGACTCTGATGGCGCTTTAATGGGCGACGGGGACCTCCAGTTGAGTTAGGATTTCTAATTCCCAGAAACTTTTGGTTACATCAGACATTTTTCTCGTTATCTCACAGCGGTCAGACGACGACGGTGCCGCCGTCTTTTGTGCATGTATGTATCTATTTTTTCGCCTCAAAGGTGCCCGCACAGCCCCTCCCCCACAGTCCCTCCCCGCATGAGGTCTCCGCTGATTTTGATGAGGTCACCACACCATTAAATGAGCGTTATGGATTTGTCGTCGTGATAGATAGAAGGTGTTGATGTAGATTCTACATTGTAGAGGGTAGATGGTAGGTAGGGAGGGTGTTGATAATGTTGGACGTGGAGAAAGAAGGTGTTGGGATTACATTTTTCTTTTTGTACCCAAAATGCGAATAATTAAAGTGGGGGATGAAAAAAAACAAAAAAACAAAGTCCAATTGGCTTAACTTCTAAAAGATTCCAACCAGATACTTTTTATGTTAGTTTTATATGATTAGAATTCTTAAAAAATAATAATATAATGAATGATTTGTGGTCACATCACGCAATCACAACAGTGGAACCAACAAAACAGTGATTTAGTTTTAGTCATGACTTTTAAAAGCAGATACGGATCAACTTATTGGGAATAAAATGAGCTTGGATATAAATTTGATTTGAAAAGTCCTAAAAAGTCTTGACTTGACAACTTGGAAACTTTTGCGTAAACTAATCAAATGGTTTTATAGCAAGTTAGTGGTGCAGCACAAAATAAGGACACGAACAAATTACATTGAAATATTCGATTTGAAACCAACTAAAATCTAAAAGGATAAAATATGGGAAAATTCACTTAATCCACTTCTCGAGAACTTTATAGTCAATAAATCAATTTCAGTGCAACATTGCGGAAGTAAAACTCGAAAGTTTCACTCCACTTCCAAGAAGTAACTTTGCATTGAGTGAAAAATCTAAACTCCGAACCCAGATGGGGGAGGTCGGACAACTGACCTCCCATTTGCGGTCCTGCGTCTGCCTCTTGAGTCGAGTGATCCATCGGTCGGCGGCCTTCTCAGCGCAATGTGGCACGGTCAGGACCACGGGGCAGGAAAGCTCCAGCCCCGGCGGGCCGTACGTGACGGCCGGACTCAAGAAGATCTCCGATCCTTCGCCCAACGCCTGGCTGCGAGCGCACAAGTTGCAACGTTCTTTTTCTGACACAAAGACGATAAACAGTGTGGAGCAATAACGGCGTAGGAATGTCATTAGTAGGATTCCATCAATAAAGGCGTGTCACGCCACAGCGGGCGCCTGTCACTCGTGACCAAAATATACGAGGCTCTCGACCAGGTGAAAGTGAGCCGGGAAGTCTCATTCCGCCGACAAGAAAAGAAAGGAAATCCCATTTCGCCGTCTGGCCGGACTTTCCCACCGCCTTTTGGGCTGATCGCGGTTGATTGACAGCTCGGTGCTACGACTCGGGCAGCTTCCTTAAGCGGCAAACTGCACGCGTCTTATCACACCGCCGCACAGCGCAGACGTAGCACAGATGAGCGGCGAGCTGAGGCTCAGCGGCGCTTGAATCTAGAGGCGCTTACAAGTCATCTCTGGGTCAACTATAACCTTCAAACTAGCCCGAGGTGACAACTGGTCTGGATGTAGTGTTTAACCACGAAATAACGCAATAAACCATCCACAACAATAAACGGCTGACTCAATCATTCAAAACTACGCCGCTAGCTAGCCAACTAGCTAGCCAAGTCGCTACAAGTCTACTCACCTGCTGTCCTCCTGGTTGACAATGACCGTTGTTTCCCATGTGGTGTCGTGAGCGATCCCCCCGACCGGCACCAGCAAACTCACACCTGTAGATGACGGCCACGTCATTAGCACACCTAAGCGCCATCATCGACGGGTAGCAAGCTAACGATCCATTTTTAATGCGTTAAAGCCAAAAGCTACTCAGCTCAAGTATGCACGGTATGCTAACTTATATATTTTTTTTATTTGCAATTATTTGATTTCTATGAAGCTATTCACGCTGTTCGTGTTTTTTTTTTGTTTTTTTCCGGAGATGGTGGAGGCCGAGCGAAGCGATTGCGAGAAGGCCATAGCTGTCGGCCTTCATCTGCGAAGTGAATGAAAAATGAATGTTCTTTCTGGATGGATGACATTTTCTCATTCTTGCTGTGGGCCAATAACGACAAGGTCAAACATTGCCGAAATGCCCGCCTCGCTCGCTAAGCGTTCGTGTGATTTTTTTTTTCTTTTCTTTTTGTTTTTGCCTGGGGGAAGGAAAGAAGGAGCAAAGAGGTAGAAGGAGGAAGGAGGAAAGAAGGACAGGAGGAGAGAAGAAAAAGGAAAGGTGAAAATAGAAAGAAAAAGGGACGAAAAAGGAGAAATGGAAAGAAGGAAACAAGATGGGAAGGACAAAAAAAGGAGGAAAGATGGAAATAAGCAAGAGGAAAGGAGTAAATAAGTTTACCTGTGTTTGGCACCAGCAGATGTCCCCCGGCGTGGCCCAACACTGCCGTGGCTTTGTGGCGCGGCCTAACGGCGGGTGCCGCCACCCGCTGGGGACCAAAATGGTTCCTTTCTCCTCGTCCCAGCGTGGCACCCACCATGACGCCCCGGTAGTCTGGGGACAGACCCCTCGGGAACGTCTGAGGGTGGAAGTCGGGTCCTTCTGTGATCCCTACACGCATAAGAGGAGTTATTATAAGGCGTAAGTTCTTGAAGTAAATATGTGGCTCACCTTTGACCTTGAGATCGGGCAGGGGGTTCAAGAGCTCCTTATCCATGGCGTCGTGGAAACACATGGGACTGGTGTACGTGCGAGACACGCTCAGGTCGGGCTGCAGTGACGAGCGGATCAGCAGAGGGTTGCCTGTGGAGAGCCGCTTGAGAATTCATTCCCGATCCTTGTTATCCGACTTATTACTGTTATTCATTTCGATAAACCAGGAAGTGGCGAAGACATGAAAATAATTGAGTGAAGAGGCAACAGAACCCGACCGCACCCGTCACAAATGTGACCTGCCTGTAATGCCAACCCTGTAAAACAAATTTACATTAAGCATCAAAGATAAAACATTAAATCGCATGGATGAATTATTCATACGAGAAGGCATACATGATTCATACGCGCAATGTACAGCGCGCGCACACACTTCATGTTAAGTAGAGTGTAAAATTAAATATTGTATGTATTTACATTTGCATATGTTTATTTTTGATGTTTACGTTTACGTGTCACCTTGCCGCGACGTCTTGAAATTGAACGACTGGAAACCTCCAGCTAGGGCGGATGAGTCGATGACGTCCACGCCGTAGTCGCTGCGGCTCCGTCGGTACACGGTGACGCCCACGATTAGCAGCGCCACCGTCGCCACGCCGGCCGCCAGGCCAGAGTACAGCGCCACGTCTCCCCCGCCGCCGCCGCCACCAACGCCGCCGCCGCCGACTCCGCTCTCCACCACACCTCAAAAGCACAACAGCAATATTTACAAACAACCTTCAAATTACGAAATAAAAATGAATATGACAAAAGCGTATCTTGTCTCGAGCAGAAACAAGGACCGAGGACCAAGTGCCGAGCACTCGCAACGGGTAGCTGGCTTGTTACGTGACGATAACAAGATCCAAGAGGGACATTGGGAGAAATCCTCTCAGCAGGATACAGCGTAAAATGGGGAAAATAAAGAAAGCTGATTAACATTTTTTTTTTTTTCAACTGGCAGGTTAATTGAGGGCTTGCAAAGTTTGGTAGAAACTAACAAAGCCGAGGACAAAGTATGAAGGAATCACAACAAAGACTCTTAAGCTCATTTACACCTAAAGTCACTGGAACTTTTTGCTCTTGGAACTATTATGTCTGGTCAAAGAATGTTATTTCCACCCACAGCTTCAGGAACTTTTTGTTCGGAAATTTAGAGCAATCAGATATGTTCAGCGGACACAACCTAAAAGCTTCTCGGAACCTGAAAAAAAAGCTAGTTTGAAAAGGCTTTCCAGGTTTTTTCTTTTAAATGAGTTCTTTGGATTGATATTTCTTGGAATTTATTTGTCAAGTGCTTTTTTTTTTTATATAGAAATAAACACCAGCGACTCATAGGAGATGGTACCTCGACCTCTTAAAAGTGGAGAAGAACAAAATACACAAAGCTCACCTTGTGGTTTGGCATCACGCAGCAATTTTCCATCTGAAAACATCAATAATTTCATCCATGTATATCCATGTATAATATTTATAAATATATATATATTTTGCATATTTCATACTTTGTGTGCAGAGGTCTCCGGTGCAGTTATCAGTGGCAAGCGCCACGCCGTCACATAACCGTCCGCCGTGCTTGGGTTCAGGCGCCGTGCACTCGCGGCTCCGCCTTCTCTCGCAGTCGCCGCTGCACGCCGACCATTCGGTCCACGTGCCCCAGCCCCCGTCCACTGCTCAGACCGGATCACAATAACGATGTAAGCGTTTATGCTAGGTCCACGTCACGTTTTGCTCACCTGGACACGGTGAAGTGCAGGCGCTCTTCTGCACCGACGCGCCGTCGCAGAAGGAGCCGCCGTTGAGCGGCGCCGGGTTGGTGCACGTGCGGGAGCGTTTGTGGACGCCGCGACCGCAACGCACGTTGCACGGTGACCAATCGCTCCATGTCGACCAGCCTCCGTTGACTAGAAGACAAAGAAGTCATTAAAACATGAGGTGCATATATTAGATATCAAACGATACGGAATGATTAAGCTCACGTTTGTTGACTATGTGAAGCGATTTATGAAATATACACCCAAAAAATGATATCGGTAGTAAATTAACTCAAAAAGCTGCAATATAAATCCCATCTTGATGTTCATCTGGAAGACAACGACGATGATCAACGTCGCCGACTGTCACATTTGCCCGTGATTTGCGACCACCAAAGTGACACATCATCTCATTGGCTGTCATAAGACGGGAAGAACGAGTTGTCGGGCCATCATGATTATTATTGATGGTTCTTTGTATAAAAAATAAAAAAAAGATTAATTCCTGCGGTGGCTCCGCAGCCTGTCGCTGTTGACTAAATCAAACAAACGCACTAAAAGACGAGTTAAAAAAAAAATGGGGGTTTTATTAGCTCACCAAAGACGACAACGGCAGCTGTGGAGCTGCGGCGCTTGGCCACAATGTTGCTGGCAACACACGTATAGTTTCCCGAGTCGGAGAGATGCGCCTGAGGGATGACCAGACGGTGGTCGCCTTTGGGATCCGTCACAGCGCCACCAAGGCTCAAAAGCTCGTCGTTTTTCAGCCATTCCACCTAAAAACGGCAAAAGCAGAGATTTGCCTTTGAGGGAGAGCTGCCATACTTCAAAAACACAAAATGCTAATTTGAAGCAATTTAGGATCTGTTCAGTAAATGGTTGGAATCACGGAAATATATATGATTTTTTTTGGTGTGCATCTATTCTAGAGCTGCCACTATCGCATATTTTATTATTCCATCGATGAATCGAACATTTTGCATGAAAGTGTACAACAAATTTACTGTTTAGTTGGTATTTTTAACTGAACTCTTTCAATAGTAAATTAATTCTTGATTCATTTATTAATCGGCAACTTGACGATTAATTGATTGATTTTGGAAGCTGTCGTTGACTCATAAATATTGTTCAATGAGACTTTTGGACTGGTTTTGATTTTGTGAGATCCCTCAAAATGGCAATTCCTTTGGTACTTTTTTTGGGTGGCGCTCTGTGGACGATGGTCTTTGCGCATGAGCACCGCTGTAAATTGACATTAACATCAGGAGCTTTTCATCCATGGGGAGCACTCTCTGATTCATGCCGCTCTATTTGAGGATTAAAAACTCCATCCCGCTGGGAACGCCGCATGTTTGTACACCGCCATGTGTGTGTTGGTGTGCGCCTGAGCACACGGCGTGTGTGTGTGTGTGTGTGTGTGTGTGTGTGTGTGTGTTTGACGGCCAGTTGCTGAGGGATTAGAACAGCAGCCAGCAAACTGGGTGATTGCTTTGCTCTTTCCAAGCAACCCCAGTTGAAAGGTGCAAAATAACACAACACCAGGAATCAATACATCGTGAATCACGTCATCACGAAAGCTTTTTATTTTTTATTTTTGTATTTTTAATGCACTCCACACTCCTTTAATTTGGTGGCCCGCGCCGCCAATTGGGCTGAATTCCTTAGCCACTACTGACTTTTACTCGCCTGGCAGTGTAATCAAGCTTTACGCCGCCAAGCGTGCGATATTCGATTATTCTTCGACCCACACAATTATGGCGACGGCGGGTTTATACCGCACGTTGGGAAGTCTCGGCTGTTACAATAAAAAAAAAAAGAACAGAGAGTATTATGCGGAGCGTTGCCACGGAGACGAAGGTCAACAGCTTTTGCCGCAGAGAGCGTATCCTTGTATATGGTTACCCTCGTATGGCTGTGAGAACAAAGCAGGAGTTAATGTGGCAATGTAAAGGCTTACAATTTCGCCAATTATGCTCAGAGGATTCAAATGCGACCGCAGGACAAAACGTCCATCTTTTCAGGGTGAGCATCCTATTACTTTCCTCATTCATTATTTATAGCTGCGGAAATGTCTGACTTTTTCAACATTAAAAAAGATTGCTTTTAAATGGAAATGAAAAGTGATCCGAGTACTCAAACGCAACCATTGGACAAAAGCTGCATCTTTTTTTTTTTTTTTCAATGAATGCACTAGTATTACTTATGTTACTTCTAATAATTATGAGATATGTCATTCTTTTTTGGAAAGAAACACAATCACATTGTTAGCGTGTGCTGGTCTATGTGCTATTTGTCTTAGCATGTACTAATTGGAATGTGCTAGAATATTTTGGTATTTATTTGCCAGTGCCAGCATGTGATAATATATTGACATATGCTAATATGTGATAAATTACATGAGGAAATGTGTTGTATTAATACTATTTTACATGATTATATTTATTTGCATGTAATTGCATGTGGTACATGTGCTAATGTATGCATTAGTCAAAGTCTGCTTTATTGTCAATTTCAATTTAATTTGTTTTTGCGTGTGTGGTGAATAATTGAGCATAGCTAAGTAGCGCCGCACTGACGCATTGTGGTCATCGGCATGTCAACGCATTGATGCGTGAAACAAAGAGCAAAGTGCAAGTAAATAATCCATAAAGTCAAGTGAATCCCAGAAGTAGCAAGAAATAGCTCATGTCCATATATGGAAAGCTTCTCTTTTTTTCATTTTTCATGATGTGAGGTTGGAAAGGTTACGACCCGCTGTCCACTGCAGTTTTTTGGCGGTCGAGGTCACACAGCTACGAGAGCGCTAGCAGTTAGCATTGCAATCCAATTTAGGGTGGAAAAACAATGTTTTGTTATTTTGTTTTCACTTGACACGGCTAGTACCATCAAGGCTGGCAATTTTGTATTAGGATCACATTTGATAGAATATATTTTGTATATGATATTAGCTGTTTGCTTTAGCGTTACATTAGGCAAGAAGTGACAATATTTGATGAAGTGCAAACTTAAGACACAAACTGTCACTTGAAGTCCTGTTGTGTTGCCACTATAAAAAAAAAAAAAATACAAAAAGAGCGTTTATCCAGCTGGAAGCCACCCGGAACGGGACTGTGGCGTTATGGCTGCTGTGTGACGTTAATGGAAAGAAGAGGCGTCCATGTTATCTGCTGCCCTGCTGTGATAGCAGCAATAAGCTTAGCACGTCTGATAGCAAAAAGAGCTTACGTCTGCTTTAGTCTCACTGAGGAGACGACACTTTTTTTTCTATTAGCTTTTTTTTTTTTTAAATACACAAGCCAGAGAGAAGTTTGAAGATACAAATATTATCCGTGTGATTGTCCCACACAAATCCCTTAAAATAAAACACAAAACAAACACAAAGTCAAAAAGTCAATGAAGCCAAACTAAGAAGAGGAAAAACACTTTACACAAAAGAAATTGGGGTCGATAGCCCATATTGATGTGAACATTTTAGTATTAGCATCAAAATTTCAGTGACAAAATATACTGTGGTTGCCTGGTTCTGTTTTACTCTACATTTGCTAGTATCGTTTTTAGCGTGTAGCTGAAAATCAAAGAGGAAACAGAAGGCCTGACTTTTGCATAAACTTAAGCTTCCGACTTTGACATCGATGTAGTGCAGACGGTGGCTCAGCGTGACGCCGCCTGACTCAGTGTGACGGCGGCCAAGCTCGCCGGTTGCTATTCTCATTGTTGTCCGCATTGATATTCATTTTGATATTCATGAGGGAGAAATTAAAAAGGCCGCGTGTCAAACACAACAGCACACGCTCGCCGAGGGAATTGATACGAGACACCTGAATAAGTCACAGCGGGGCGTTGAATTTGTTTTATTTTTTGATTCTCTCTTTTACGCTCTTGTCATGTTTGCTCAGTTCAATGAATGAATTGCAACGACCATTCGTAAAACCTTCTGATTATGAAGCCACGATTCCATAAATGACCAAAATAGAAGTCATTTCTTCTGCAGGTGGGTAAGAAATGCATCCAAAGGGGGTTTATAAAAAAAACAAATTGATGATTACCTGGGCTGCCGGTACGCCATCTGGTGGACGACAATGCAATACAATCATGCCGCTCAGGGGCACCTCCAAGCCTTGAGGGTCTTGCTCAAAGTTCTTCCTCAGGTCTAAGGGTAAGGGCGAAGTTTTAGAAGTTCTAATCGTCAGCAAAATCATATATTGAACAAATGTTGGGACTTACAGGCGATCCGCACGGACGCCTTGCGGCTTTTGGATGTTCCCAGGTGGCTCCAGGCAACGCAAAGGCACCAGTAATCCTCGGGACCGTGGAAATCTTCTACCTGCTGGCGGGACACGTTGATCATCACCTCACGGATCTTCAACCCTGGTGACATACAAGATGAGCCGTTAGTTGGTATTAGAATCAACTTTGGGATCTGAATGTTTTCTTTGGAACACTTTTGACAATTTTCACCATAGAGAGCAAGCTGCTAGGAAGTCCTCATCTTTCAGTGATGCCGGGACATGATTTTTACAAAATGAAAATGCTGCATTTAAACGAAATGGAAATTTCATATATGAGACACAAAAAAAAAAACCAATAAAAAAATAAAAAAAAAGCACTTTTACTTTGGGTCAGCCAGGCGAGCTCAGTCATTGTGACCAGACCATCAAAGGTATCCTATTATTCTGGCAAATGTATTCACCAGCCAGACGCTCATCATCCCGTGGCGGCCCGAAGCCGCAATTTCCTGCGGGTCCAATAAGCTCGTCAGCTATTGTGCGGCGTAATTGAAGGCTTTTAAATGTCCATCGCTCCTCTGACAATTACGCATTTGAATGCAGCGTGACGTGATGATTTCATATTTCATTTCCGGACGTGTTTAATCGTCACCTTCCTCTCATTTGGCTTGTTGCTGCTGATAGAAAAACTCATTTAATACCGACTGAAATTTGAGGAGATGTATTAATATGCATTGTTTTGTACAGTTTAAAAGGCCCGATTATGGAAAACTGACTTTTCTAATGCCCTGTAAGATCTTTAAAGTGCTTTCCCACACATCAAATTTGATTTAGTTGTCTGGATTGTGATTTTTTTTCAAAATGCATCTTTCAGCAGGCATATGTGAAATCCAAACGATTGTGTTGGAACAGTGGAGCAAAATACCTCGGCACGAATTGACAAGTATAATTTTGTGGCTTGGTGATGAAGTGCTGCCTTCACCAAGGAAAATACAACCCACTCTTCAACTGTCTTTATGGGTGCATGTGAAGCATGCAGCCAATACATGGCACCATGGTTAGCTATCAGCAGCTAACACTATTAGCTAATGCTAATCTATACCAACACGGTGGGTTGGCTAATTATAAAAAGTAGGCTTACTGCTATGTAACAGATTTGAACCCAGGACCTCTCCACTATGAGGCAGAAACCCTAACCACTACTACACCATGCTGTTTCTTAAGTGTCCCCTTTGAATGATACCTTCTATACAGCCAATGTTAGCATTGTTAGCTTCACATGACCTCGCTAAAAATTCAGTTTGCTTTGTGACCCCGTTGTGACAAGAGCCTCAAGCTCAAAGCATGCTGCGAGGCAATGCGGGCGGGCAGGCAGGCCCTGCCCTCACCTCCTCTGCCGCATCATCTTTATTAATGGCCATGCAAAATAACTGATGAATAAACAACAACACGCACGATGATGTAGCGAGTCACGCTGCAGGCGCACAAGGTGACCAGCATGGCCTGCAGCGCGCGCGCACAAACACAAACAAAACCGTAAACTTTGGCTTGAAAGGTATTTGTTTTTCAAAAAGGTACTCTCATACGGCAAATTTGAGCTGCGCTCCGAGTTTCCGAACGGTTGGAGTGAACCACCGTGCGCTCGGAGCTTATTTCTCAACGCATCCAGTGTTATAAGACATTAGCATTAGCATCAAGTAAAGGGGTCAGATGACAATGATTTTAGCTGTTAGCATTAGCATACCTTTTAATGTGGTGTTGTACACTTGCGACATCTTCACTTTGCTTCCCACGTGTGTGTCGCTCTCGGGAAGATATGACACACAAAATCTTCCAAATTCTGTCATTAAATTGCCTCAAGTTGCTCATTTGACTTGGTGATGTGCAAAAAAATGTGAGCGCGTGCTGATTAAGAGGCACTAAATGCTCACTGAAGACAACCTCATTAATTTATTCATAAACTAACATGCTAGCTCACTAACACGCTAACCTACCTCTGAGTGTACACAGTCTGTTTTTCGACCTAAATTGCATTATTTTAAATTACAAAATTGGAGCAGTTCTTCAAACAAATAAAATACATCATCATCATCATCATCATCAGAGCACATGCACAAGCACTTCTCTTCTTCCCCTTGTCTCCATTTCCATCCCCTCTTCTTCCTCCTTTTCATCCTCCTCGTCTTATCTCATCTCATCAGGGTATCACTTTCTCCTGCCTGAACGAAAGCTTCGTCCTTCAGTGACCTCCTCAACTTAGATGTGCTTATGTTCGGCTTTCAGTTTGCATTAGCAACAACTACGACTGTTCGACTTTTGGCATACACGGTACATGTTTGCTCGAATTTTTTTTTTATCAATAACATCGAGTTTTGGGTCCAAAGACAATATCAATACTTATTTTTTATAATGTTAGAATATCAGGTAGGATTGACGTACAATCTTAATAATGATCGACCTTTTAGGACTGCTACAACTTGTTTGTTGTGTTTAGAATTTTAAAGAAAATATTTGATTTCATTTAGAATTTTAAAGAAAATATTTGATTTCATTTTGGACTAAAGCTGTAACAAAATGTGGTAAATATTCAAATGCACTGTGCATGGTCCATCACACTCAGGGGGGCTGGCTTCCGCTGTGACAGTCACATGTTCATCCTTACATCACACTTTCAAAACAACTACCATCAAAGCATCTTCCTGGAGCACACACACACATACACAGACAGCGTTGTTTTATTATTTTTATGGTGGGCGCATAATTGTGTTCTTCCCCCCTGGCCAAAACATTGCGGCTCTACCACTGCTCATCTCTTATTCATATACCTATACAATGTAAAAATAAATAAATAAATAAATAAAAAATAAAATCCCACAGTAAACACGGTTCCATTCTACATTAGGACCAACAGACGGTCCTCAGCGTCCAAATTATTAGGTACACTTGCAGCTTGTCAAGAGAAGAAGCCTCGTAAGTGGCCCCCGAGGTACGTGGAATCAAAGCCTCGGTGCGTACACTGAGAGACTCCATTCATGTCTTCATCGCCGGCGTATGAAATATTAAAGGCAACACGCGTTAAAAGAGATCATCTAACTTGGACTCTTGACAGCTGCCGTCGCTCATGAGAAATTCTCCGTGAACATCTTTGTGTTTGCTGCAGTGCTCTCGCCTCGTTGCCGGACTCGCTCGAGCAAATTTGTGTTCCAACTCGCTTGACTAAACCTGTGTAAAGTGAGTGTTCCTTGCTAGCTAATCATAAAAACCACTAAAGGAAAGCCCTGGCACACTCGATTAAGAATGGACACGCACACATGCCAAATGATGAATACGATACAAGTCAACAGATGGACTTGAAGTGATCCACAGCGTAAAGAAAAAAGTGATTGTGATTGAGCTTCTCATTAGTTATTCATGATGAAAGCTAGCTAACACAATAGAAAGAGACACAAAAGGACAATCTTTTGAATAAGGCTTTGCATGAGTGCCTTCGCTTTTAAAGGACGTCTAATTCAACTTCAAAGGACAAACAATTTTAGGATAATTGAGTCGGAATCAAATCTTATGTTCCGGATGCAAGCGCTTGAGAATCAATGTCATTAATTTGGCATTAATTGGTTAGCGTCCGCTCCGCTCAAGCATCGCAGGCAGCTAGCTCCTTTTAACGGGATGTTTCAACTCTCAACATTTTTGTGTTCTTGCGTAGGGAATGTGGAGAAAAAGTGGATTTTTTTCAGCTAGTTAGCTCGCCCGTGTCGTTAATTAACGAGGCGGACCCAAAACAAGAAGGAAAAACATCCTCGTTATGAAGCGAGAGCGGAAAGAGCATCTGACCCAAACAAGTGTAGTGATGAAAGATCACCCTTGAGGCTTTTGGAAATGCTGCCTGGTCCGGTTTAGAGAGCGGGACTGGGTGAGTTAAAAAAAAAAAAAAAATAGGCAAAAAAACAGATTACAAACCATAGATATCAAACCTAAGGCCCGGGGGCCGTAACCGGCCCACCACATCATTTTATGTGGCCCGCAAAGGCAAATCGTGAGTCGACTCAATGTTTGTTGTTAAGATACCAACATTATAAATTGTCTTTCCTTTTAATAACAGTGAGATATTGCAACATTTCTTTAAAACCCCACTTTGAAAATAAATTAGAAAATTATTAAACTTTTTTTATGCTGGATTCTGTTGTGTGCATGCAATAATATAAGAAAAATAAAATCAAAAAAAAAGTTGACACCTCTGCCTTAAATCATCTTCATTTAAACATTATAGCTTGATGATTTTTTTTTTTTTTGGGGTGACTGTGAAAAACTCCAGGGTAGAAAAGTCATAAATGAGTTACCTGTTCCCAGGTCTGTATGCTCACGGGACGCGTGCTGGCTCTGGTGGACCCACTCGCCGTTGCACTTGAAGAAGATTTGCAAGGCAGGCCGGGCCTGGCAGCGCAACTTGATGGGGTTGCTTTTGATGATGTACGCATCCACCGGTTCCTCCACAAAGCGCGGCAACGTGCTGGATGGACCATGCTGCTGGCTCTCACCGCGGACGCCTGCACGCAAATCAAATCCAATCACAGTCAGGCTCCACGGAAAACGCTTTTGCACGACATCAAATGACTCGAACGCTTCTGACACACGGGCTTTCAATGCGCCTCTGCGTTGTCAACGTGTTAAACGTCTCCATCCATCAAATTCACATCCTCCCAAAATCCGTCGCCATCGTATTCATCCGCCCTGCGACCAGCTGCCAGCTAATCGCCTTACACATTTTTTTTTTACAATTCTCGAAATGATCAGCAAACGATTACCCCAAAGATTTGAAGGATTCTTTCTTTCTTTCTTTCTTTCTTTCTTTCTTTCTTTCTTTCTTTGTCCACCTTTGACGGACATGCCTACAAAAAAAATGACCTCAGTGAAATTGGCAAATTATTTATGCCACTTTGGTAAAAGTCTTCAGCCAGCACATCATGAATAAGCTTTTATTTTAAAAATCAATAGGATTCCTGCAACGACACAGCAATTATTCTCGCCGTTTGATGAAGACAGATAGTGAGTGTCAGAAAATGTATTAAAGTCCCCATTGATCTCCGCTACCTTGTCCACCAAGCTTGAAATAAAAAAAAATAATAAAAAAATCAGTAGGACATTAAAAATCAATAGGATAGCTCAATGACAGGTTCAATAAAAACAACAGCGGATGTGTAAGCCCAAACAGGAAGTGGAAGGAGGCGGTTATCAGATGACCTCTAACAGGGATATAACGGTGGAACGGCCACAACTTAAACTTTGGCATCCCCACAGAGGCCACACGCCATCTTCACACACACACACACACACACACACACACACGCGCGCGCGCGCGCGCGCGCGTGCGCGTGCGCACACACACACACACACACACACACACACACACACACACACACACACACACACACACACACACACACACACACACACATTTTCACAAACACACAGACTGCAAGCAATAATATCATGTGACACACGACATCCACTCACATGACTCATTCATAGGCGCTCCGTGCTTTGCCTCTGTCAAAACTTGCAGTACACACTTCCAGTAGTGGATTTAGGCTTGTCTCAGAGGGGGAAAAAAAAAAAATCCTTCAAATCAAAGAAGATGAACAAAATGGCGACAAGATCTTTGTTTCCGATGTGATGAATCGTTGAGTGTTAATGATTAACAATTAATTAATGATCATTAACACTCAACGTGCTTTAATTAGCACGAAGCAATCCATTCCCGGGGGGTGGGCGAGCACCCTATAGTGGTTGCGCAACATCAGAAAATCAGCTCATATATAAGATTTGCCATAATCACTGGCTATGAATGAATAAGAAAAGGTCCTTTCTAATTAAAGATTAATTGACATGCTATAGTTGAACCTTTGAGCTGCTTCTCGTTGGTATCGCACAGCTGCCCCGCAGAGACGTCGAGATGCCGGCTGACGCCAGCGCAAACAGGCGGCAAACGGGGTGGCGTTTGTCATTGCTGCATTTATTAAATGCGCGATACGTATGGCAGATGGATGCGGTGGGCGGCGGAGGTGAGGGAGCATCTGCTATGACGATGTCACCAAAAAAAAAAAAAAAAAGGAAAAACACATGCACGTGTTTGTGACTGATTCCAAATCCAAATAATCCAAAGTCGAAATCATCAAATTCAGGGCAAAATATTTTGAAATCAGTTGTTACAAAAGTGACAAACTTTTCGTGTCTAACGACAGCAAGCGAAACTTCAAGAGAGATTTTACTTGACGTAGTTTTAAGAAACTTTTCTCCTCAGGATGCTAAAGTCGGAACGACGACGTCTGTGGCGATGATCTTCTTTCTATTCCTCTGCTAAAAGCAAAAAGATGCCACGGCGCTTTGTTCAAATATTGATGCAAACCTCTCGTCTGTCGTCTTGCACACGCTTGGAAGCTTTTTAGGCTTTTTCATCCCATCCAGGCACACTTACAACATGAAATGGATCATCAATGCCCTTTCACAAATACATCAACAACAAAAAAAGCCAGCAGGTCACAAATCATGGTTTCACTGCAGGCTATGTTTTTGTTGTTTATAAAAAAAACATCACTCAAGACTTAATTGAGCTGAGATGTTTGGGGAAACACACAATTCAAGATTCCAAACCATTGTGAATGCTTACAAAAAAATTTCCTTGGCACTTTGATGTTGGCAAAAAAGTGTCCTGAAAATTCACCGAAAATGAAATCATCCTCTTTGCTCACAAAAACCCGTGTGAACAGAAGTGCGGTACCCGCGGCCTCGGCTCCAAACCCCCAGGTGGCGCCGAGCGCGTCTTCATCGCGATGGCGACAGCTTGCCAACCTGCCAGTGGCAGACGGACGATGGCGCTTCCCTCGGCACCGTCGCCATCAAAGAGACGAGAGTCGCGAGCAAAAGTGGGTCAGTCGCCGAGTGTCGACGTGACGAGCGTCTCCCGTGCGACAAATCATCGATCTGTACGCGTTTGTTTTTCTTTCTTATGGAACATGACACCTCATTTATCTGTGCTTGCTCCTTACATGTCAAACTAGAAGACACAAAGAAAAAGACAAACAGAGATCAAACTTCACCAATATAAACCTCCCGTTAAGATCTGCAGTTATTCCTTTCAGATTACAAAAAAAGTGTGAAGTCGTGATGATTTAAATCGGAGTTAGCTGTGAACTCACGAATAGTTAACTACCAGTGAGGTCAGATGTGAAGTTAATGGAAATTTATTGCAAAGTCCCAGATGTGAATCACATTTTTAATTTATTCATTTATTTTTCTTTATGTCGCAGTAAAAGTCGACGAACGATGCGTAAAAACCATCTCCGGATGGAAATGGAAAGCTTTGATATTTGCGAGCTCAACAAAAACAAAAGTGATGACTTGTGAGGTATATATATATTTTTTTTAAAGGCTACTCGAATCTAACTTGTGTACAGATGATTAATGACATTAATACATTTTCAGGATATTAACTTTCTTTATTGCTTCTCATTTCCCTGCCGCCACCAAGCACGTGGCAAAAAAAAGCTGCAAGGTGCCACAAAAGCTTTTCTCACGTTAAAGGCTAGGCTGCACTTTCATTTATTCATGCCTCCTCTTTATTTGTGTCCAAAGTGTGACGTTTGTTTTAACTTATTTATCGAGCCCTCTCGCGTAGGACTTTCATTAGAGAGAACTGTCGACCCGCCGGAGTAAGGCAGCAAAATCTTCAATTATGCCGCCGTCTCTTCTTGTCACGCGGATCAAAGGCCAGATGGAAAGCAAGAGTAAGCAAAAATTTCTTTCCTTTGTTGCCATGGCCATTGCCAACAGACTTATCACTCTGGGGAAAAAACCTAACAACCAACAGAAACATATTTGACAAAAAATAAGAAAAGTAGCAATTTGACGCCTGAACAACAACGGAAACAAGTGTGTTGAGGTTACCAAAACCTAAAAACATGTCGATGAATAGGTTAAGCTCCTCTTTCTACCTGAGAAGATAGAGATGGCTGTCGTAATCTCGGAGCGAGGACCTCCTGCCGATAACATTCCTGAAGAGTGTGTGCGGGCGGATTAAAAAGTAACGGCATACGTAATAACGCGGCGGAAGATGGAGGCGGGCAGCGGCCCGGCTTCTCCGCATTGAAAATTCATGACCGTCAAGCAGTGCTTTTCTGCGTGCCAAAAGGTGGCTAATGGCGCCTGAAAATTGCCCGAAAGCCTAATCGGCGTAGCAAAAAGCAAAATAGAAGCAAAGATGATGAAACTCTTTGAACACAAATTGTAAATGTGTTTCAACTTGACAAAACTACAGGTATAAAATGCACAGAAAAAAATAATAATTCATCCATTACCGCCGTAGTAGTGTCGTATAAGTAAGTCGAGGTTCAGAGTCGCAACCGATACGACGAAGCGCCTGCAGCCGAGCTAAGCTAAGTCATTGTGCGTTGCTAATCAGCTTTTCCCTTGATAGCCCTTAATGACTTATTAAAAGGCGCAGCATGCAGCGCCTAGGATTCCCGATGAATAATTTAAATCACGGAACAAAAAAAAAAAAGAAGAAGAAATTAGCCATATGACAAGAATCGAGATCTTTCCAGGCTGAGTAGCACTATGCTAAGCGTCCCGCGGCGAGTCTTGGGCACACGGCGGCCCAGATTGCGGATTATGTAAGATCATTAGCAGAACGGAGTGACTCAATGAAAGTAATATGGGTTTCAGGTGTCCACATGTGAGCTGAACAAAGGACAGGAATGCTAAGTACTAGCTCATAAATCAAGATACTTATTTGAATTGTTATGATATTTTGTTCATTTGAATACTTCAATAGACCTTTCAGTAGGATATACAAATAGCAAAATATTTGACAGCTATCTATTGTTGAGACAGTTTCAATACTTTTGCATCAATCAACAGACCGAAACCCCATAGAGGATGTATTTTGTTGGCTACATCGGAGATTGAAGCGGTTAGCATCACGCTAACAACACTGAGTAGAAGTTGATCTCGCTTTAATTTTTTACGTTCAAGCCATCATTCATTGATGACTCGAGAACATGATCTCACTCACATGAAGACTATCCCCACCCGGCCGCCATGTTTGTTTGTAGAACAATGGAGGGGAACGCGTGTCAGCAGGTGCAGCCACTAAGTGGATTGCTTTGGCCTTAAAGCTGATTTATCTGATGGATGGTTGCAGCCGCTTCACTGCGCTGACCTCTGGGGCGGCTTGAAATTACATTTTTTTTTTCCCCCACCTCTCCCAACCAATGGGACCGCTGTCGACCCAGTTGCTCACGTGTTATGAACTCGGCCTGGATGCCCTCCTGGGACCACGGGGCCTCGGAGTAAGAGGAGCCGAAGGTGCGCCGTGATAGATGGCGCCACGGAGGTAAACGGCCTGCACGGTTGTGATGCCTGCACGACATCACTTTCATCTATCGAGCTTTCCTCTCTCGATTGGATGCGTACCGATTGAAAAACCCAGAGCGGATGTGGTTAAGTGTTGCAACGTGTGACTGACAGGTGTGTCATATTACATGGATCAATCTGACAATAAACCGAGGTGGTAAAAGCACTCACGACCTGCACTTAGAAGTAAAAAAAAAAATACTCTGTACTTACTCTACCAGTTATCTTTTGCTTTTGTGGTGTTTTTTTGTTTGTTCCCTGAAGAACTGAGCCCTCTGGAGAAGCAACAAGACTTCAAATGAACCTTTATGATTTGAAAAATGATGGTGGAGAGACAACGGTCACACGACGCAAAAGGGTTCCGGATGGCGTTCCGACAGATTCTAATAAGGCCTGTGCGAGGATTAAGGGGGTCTGTGATGTTTATGAATCGTGGCGATTAACTCCTATTGATCCCGCTCTCGTTTCTGTCGTTCAAAGTGATTACAAACGCATTTGTCTCGCCGCTAATTTCCACTCTTTGGGATCACGCCGTGTGTTAGGATTAGCTGTAATCCCCGATACGCCTCCCCCCGATTCCTTTGGCAAATGGAAACCCAGACGTCCTGATTGGTATTCACACGGCCGTCCGGGTCAGGGTTCACCCGGTACGTGTTCCGCGCCGGTGCGCCCGCTAGCTGCATAAACAGGAGGCCGGGTCGCCGCGTCCGGCAGCTCTCTCTCATGTTTTTAAGATGAAGATGGCGGCCTCACCTTGTACTCCCGCCACCCCCGCCACACTCTTATTAGTTCGCCTGTCAAGTCGAGCGGCGTGAAAGTTTATTAATGCGCAACGTAGGGAGATGGAACGCATACAAATGAATGCGAGCTACACGCTAACAGAGTCTTTACAACCAAATATTAATTCCTTAACACTTTATGGCGATCTGTACCAATACTTTTGCCCCATCAATCTTCAGACCTAAACCCTACAGAGTGTGCCGATAAATCATCATCACCATCAGAGGCGTATAATCACGTCTCACGGTTCTCGGAAAGAAAGTCGGCCTGAAGGCGTCAAGTCCCGAGGGCTCGGTGAGGATTTGATCATGAGAAAGCTTGTTGAGTAAAATGAGGAAAAACAAACGACTTCTAGTCGTGTTTGTTTGCTGCGTCTTCTCTTGAAATTTAAAGGAAATTGTACTAACAGCTCCCAGGAGTCAACGACGGACCCCCGGAACAAAACCGCTTCGGTATCCCATTTACGAAAAGTAAGATGCGGTGGGGAAATGATGCCTGCAGTTAGCGTGGAAACGAAACGACAAATATGATGGAAGGCAAGTTGTGCGTTACTCCAAAACTATTCGAGACCATTATAAACCCAAAGCACAATTTAAAAACTCAATCTTTCTATGGAACCCCCCCCACCCCCAAATTAAAATGCGGGATTGCTGCAATGCCGTGACGGGCGGATAAAACGTGTTTTACGGCGTCGGGGTCGTGACACCTTCCACGCTGACACCCGCGACACTATTCCTGTCTTGCGGCGCTTTTTCAAAGACGCGCGGCTCTATTTTCTCGATACGGCGCAGCACGTAAATCAGCGGGCCCTCTTGTCCCGTCTCTCCCTTATCATCCATCTTTCTCAATCATCTTCCCGCACGGAGTGCCGCGCCGCTACAAATCTCACGGCGACTTGACTCCCGCCGCTCCCGCCCACGCTCGTGTTTATTTCCCGTCGTCTCCGATAGACGCTGCATTTCTTTTTTTCCTTTTTCCCCCCGCGATGAGTCAGGTTGTGTCATTTGCATTTGGACACACGGGCGGGGAGCGTTTTGGTTGTGCGGGATGACGTGCTCGGAATAGAAAAGCTCAAGGGAGGTAAAGCGGCTTGTTTGCCGGAGAAAACATCAGACGGCCAAAAGCAGAGAAATACAGAAGACACAAAAGTTGGCTTTTGTTTCAAATCCTAGTTTGAAATACTAGAATTCAAATGACTGCCTTAAAACCCCGATTCAAACTCGAATCAACCCAAAACCCGAATTCAACGTAGGCTTAAATTCCCCCACCCTGTGTTCGAACCTCAAGCCGTGAAGCACACAGAAAGCGAACGTGAGCTCTTTTCACGGGCCATTTAATGCTTTGCGTTTGTCATGTTGAATATGAAAATGTGCTGAGTCGGCCATGTTAGCACGTGGCCGTTTGGAGCCAAATGAAACGCGAAAGCCAGACAAAATGAGACAAGCTCAAGACGGACGACAAGCAGATTTTAATTTCCTCCGTCGCTCGCTGATGGACTTTTCCTAATTATTCTCCGCCTCGCCTCGATGGGCCGCAATTACAATCCGACATTAGCAAAGACATTTTGTAGCGAGCGTTTTTGCTTTTGTTCACACTCGGAATCTATTAGGCGTCCCTCAGCACATACGATGCATTATTTACCATTTTTATCTTTACTGTGGAGGCTTGAGATATGAGTTTAAAAGAATATTTTTTCTTACATTTTATTTCCATTACGATTCGAATTGCCGTTCAACAGAAATGGCGTTCTCCGGTTGCGCTTATCATTCTCAGCATAGCTGCCGGACCACATTGCGGGTCAGCGAGCCCAACGGCATTGAAGACCTCATTCCAGATGTGAGCGAGTCTCCGCCGGCCAATCCCTCAAGGAAGTCCGACCGAGATTCGGAAGCTTAAAGGATTCCACAGAAACGTGGAGAAAAATAAAAACGCAGGAATAAAGTGGTGCGCCGCTATCCGGCTTTGCGAGTGCGACCGTTTCAAGGTGCGTGCTCCGCTGAGGGAGCGCTCGCTTTATTTACAAGGACCTTTACGATGCTCCCCGTGATGGCGCCGTTGACCCCGAGCAGCCTGAAGGACCTTATAAAAAGCACATAGCGATTATTACCGGCTGAAGCTTATGCGGGTGTCTGTGTGTGCGTGAGGAGACAATGCGAGTGCAAGTAATGAGTGTCGGTGCACTGATCCGAGCCAATTATCCTGACTGGCAAAAGGTCCGGTCCCTGTCTTCTTCCCGAGGGAGGAGAATGACGGGTGGATGGCGAGGGACCGAGGGGGGAGAGCTTCCTTGTTAGAGGACTCGCCGGGGACAAAAGCGAGGAACACTTTCCACATAAAGAGTTGAAAGTTTTGCGGAAGAAGGTCAAGAGCGTTGTTGTATCGCGAGTTAGCGTCGCTGCTTCAAGGTTCACATTTAGAAGATGAATCACATTTTTATCTGCTATAATTTCACTGGTATTATTTTTTTTTAGCCCCCCCCCCTCCCCTAAAAAATACACAATTACTTTTGTTGTAAAAAAAACCCCAAAAAATCAATTTTAATTACTAGCTTCTCTTCTGTTATGATGCTATTTTTAAAATAAATAGCCCCCTTCAAAAAAAAAAAAAAAGGTTTAATTTTAAGCGTGTCGATCTTCAATTGTGAGGTTGAAAGTTTGGATCCGGACTGAGAATGATGTAATTTTCTTTTTATTAATTACACAAGTGTTGGTAGAGGAGCGCAATGCACACAGGCGAGCGCAGACAACTCAGTGTTACATTAGCATAAACTGAGAGATTATTACAACAAAATCCACTAATTTAGTGGAATGTTTCCTCAACACAGATGCGCTAATTCCGCCGCTAAATATTCATAAACGTCCTCTCTTCATCTCCCCCACGCTCACTATAAATTCAAGCGCCCTATGCATCAAAACAATGAATAATCCCGGCCGCAGGCCCTTGAAGATAAATAAATGATTAGTGCCTTCACGTGCCTCATTACAAAATTAATCTCGAGAGTGTTTTTCCACCTCAACCAGGCAATAAACTTCGCTACTAATGAAGCGCCGAGGCGGTACGTGGCATATGGCGACTTGTGTTTTGTCTCCAGTGCAACAAACACAACAACAAAGACTTAACGGGGTGACAAAACATAAACACAACTAGCAAAACAGCATCTTGTGAAAATCAACGACAACACCGGAATGGCAGCCAGCTAAATGCAAATCTGCCAAATGATATTAAACATTGCGATGATGCTTTCGAGACAGCTGGGAAGTCGGAAAACATCCAAGTCAACCGCGTTTAACTGATATTTGAATTCCGTACGATTGTCAACAATACAAATTGTGACACAGATACTTGATGGTGATTCATTCCTAAAAGGAAAAACAAACCATTCATGTCGTACGACTAGCGATTCGCATTTGCATTTTGTTTTTGAAAATTTCACGTGTCATTAACTATTTTCCTATTTGCACAAAAGAAAAGAAATGTATGTGTGTGTGTATTTGTCCACCCCATGTGTGTTTGCTTTTAATTACATTTGGTCTGCATCGATGGAGCCAATTAGGACGTTCTTGTTGCCACTCTTTAATGTTACCGCGGCGATTGCAAACAGCTTGTGTGTGTCAGCGTGTGTTTATGCGTGTGTGTGTGTACAGAAAAGTAAATAGTTTATTTGCTCAAGTGGCACCGAGCCACTTTCTTATTGGCGACGCCTCGACGGACCGCGTCTAACTTTTTTTTATTCTTTAATGAGCAATTTTCCAAGTGACTGTGTCAAACGCCAACATTTCAAAGTCAGCAAGTCGCTGGCTTTTAAAGACACGCTCTTCCAAAGCCTTGTGGAACCTTTGAATATTCTAACTGGAGTTAAACAACAATGTACATATCCCAATTTCAGTCGAGGTTGTCTCTAAGCAGTTTCCTAGATTTACAACAATACAGCTTGAAAGATCGTTTCCTTCACCAAGCCACTGAAATCGGTAACCCGGCGCTTATTGCGATTGGATGACATTATTGCTTGCAAAGACGCCATTTCTTCACCAAGCAACTGAAATGTAATCACATCCCGACGTCCGTAGAGATTTGGTCGCATTATGGAGGCAGCATTTGATCAGTAAGCCACCCCGCAATACACTTGCCACATTTCCATAATATCTCCCCTTTAAGATTGATTTTTCATTTTGCTGGCTCTAAGCTCTAACTTCCTTTCTCTGTCTTTCTACCAGGAGACTCATCAGTGCTCAGGGTGGATGAAGTGCGGCTCGTCAATACGGCAAACAACCTAACGACTTCCTGGTTTGCCGGAGGATGAACGTGCACCTGCTGGGATTTAGCCCGCACCGGCTGTGTTTGGATTGACCGACTATGCAAACACAAAGGAAACGACACACACAATGACTTGATGGAAAACGGCCTCCAGTGGATGATTTCGCTGCATTGTACCAGTGTTAGGGTTTTAAATGAGCTGTTGTGTGTGGAGATTGTGCAGCAGGAGTTAAATGCTTGCATGTGCATTTTTTTTTTCCCTCCGGAAAAAAATAAATAAAATAACACACTCCAGAACAATTTATCTCCCGTCCGGGTTACAATAAGAGCTTCGTGCTCTTTGGAAATGATGAACCGTGCACACACAAAAAAAAAAACCAAACATACAAACGAAAACGATTTAGATGATTGAAAAGGTTGTAAAACATTTTCAGCGATTCCAAAAACGAATCAGCTTCTATGAGAATCTTGTAGAAAGGACATTTAAAGCGTAGAGAGAACACAACAGAGAAGGAACTAGAGAAAATGGAATGAATCGTTTCGCATGGGCAAATAAGTCAATCTTATCGTATTCTGTGTATGCTGAATTATAACTTAATTAAATCATATCACATCAGAATTGGAGTGACTCATATATTGAAATTGGAGTATATTGTATCGTACGTCAAAAGAATCGCATCGTGTATCGAAGCATATCGTAACATAATTGTATCCAACTGCAATGAATCACAATAAATCGAGATTGAATCTTGCAGTTTTGCATTACAATCGAAGCAAACCCTATCACCTCAGCCCAAAATTGAAATGCATCGCAGAGTAACAGAAGTGAATCTTATCGAATGGAATTGTTATTGGAGTGTACGGTGTTTTGATTATATTCCAACGTTTAAACTGGAGTGTACTGTATCGAATCGCATGTACTTAGCATGAATCGTGTCAAATCGCCTCATAATTGAGAGGTAATGACACCGCCAACATGGTCCTCTATTTTTTTGCCCAACTTGTCCACTGAGCTTGCCTGAAAGCGTAGGGAGGACTTTGCTGTGTTATTTACTGCTCCAAATGTCAGCGCTGAGCAGTCTGGACGTCTGCAAGTCGCTCTCACTTCCACAAACCGTTTCAACAGATCGATGTTGACCAGCGAAGGCGCTAAAAAGCCGCCGCTCGTTTACTCGACCACGTCGGGAGAAAAGGTCACCGGGACGGGATCAATTTATGCTCGTTCTCCACTGGAGCCTCACGGAATTGCCGTCAATCCTGTCAATATCCTTGAGCTTAACGTCAATTAGCCGGAGATAATTCTGACAACCGTATCGATCTGGAGCTTAAATACGTGTTGCAATAAAGTAAATGTGCAAGATTTCCAAAAAGAGGATAAAGAATATACGCATGTGTATTGCATAGTCCGTCTGTGTTGCTTCATTTGTGTTCAAATCGGTTGCTTGAAGTCTTTCTCTGTTGCAAGTACGACGCTATTCGTGCGCCTTTGTATGCAGTTTAGCAATGTTTGTTAGCATTAAGCTAAGGTGGCAGTTATGTTGTTGTTTTGAATACACGACATGTAATTCTATTTAATTTATCTTTGCTTGGACAGTCAACCACGAGGTACTGTACATACTAAAACAGGCATATGTGTGCGTGTCCGCATTGTCAGTCTCGACACGATGTTGGGATGTCACCTTTCATTTCCTGTGAGGAGATGACGAGATGTGCAGCAGCTCATGACGGCGCTGAAGCAATTCCAGCATGCAGGCAGGCAAGAGCTCATTGAATGCCCTAAACTTGACTTGAAACCGTGAGCTGTTTGAAATCTTAACTTTGAAACCCCCCGAATCAGGCTTCAAACACAAATTTGACACCACTCGACCGAGCATAAAACCTTAATTCTGTGTTTACCTTAAACCAGCACTTAAAACTGACATTTATAACCAAATACTTTTTTTTTTAAATCCTTGAAAAGAGACGCACACAAGCTTTCCTTTCCATGTCACCACTTTCTTGACATGTTGGGCTGGAGAAAAAAAAAAAAAGAAGTCCCCTAAGGATGGTGGGTAAATTGTTGTGTTAGAAAGCTGGCGGCCATTGTGCTCTCCACACACACACACACACACACACACACACACACACACACACACACACACACACACACACACACACACACACACACACACACACACACACACACACACACACACACACACACACACACACACACACACACACACACACACACACACACACACACACACACACACACACACACACACACACACACACAAAAGCAACAAATTAAATGGGAAACTCGAAAAATGTGAAGCCAGGCCCGGCGGCTTGGTGTCATCGCAAGCTCGACAGGAAAGCATGCGCCAGCGAGCCGTGACATCACTACCGTTGTCGGCCAATCACGCGGCACTTTATCACCTTCCTTTCATTTCACCTAAAGCCTGACACGTTGAAATCATGTCAAAACCAAGCACGAACTTCAAACTCTCATTTGAAACCTTAATTGTCTTGAAGCCCTACTTCCCAAACCCACAAAAGGCTTGAAACCATACTTTGAAACCACAACCCTATCTCGAGACCTTACTTGTGTGAAAGAGGTGGGAAACAACAGGATGAGAGAGGGGGGGGGTGTAATTTACGAGGTGTGTTATTGTTGGGAAATGAGAACGGAGGAGTAAATTGCCGGCGTGCCAGTCAAGCGGCGGCGGCGGTGGCGGGGAGGACAAAGAGTAAACAGAGACGCTGACTGGATGGAGACGGATGGCGGCTGGATGATCTCTGACCGCATCTGCCGGGACGCTCCCGCTCGCAATCCCCCTCCCTCCCTCCCTCCCGCCCGCCGCTTCCTCAGCCGTATTACGGCGAGATTCATAAGGTCGTCCGTCCGCCAGTCAGATGCAATATGTGATATATGGCCCGGGTCGGCCGGCGGCTTGACACGGGGCTGCTTTGCTCAACCGTGACAAGGACGGGAGAGGATGCCGCGGGAAGCAGGGGGATAAATTAGCGGCGCGTACAACACGTTTTACTCGGGTAATAAAACTATAAATCGGGATGAAAGCGATTTGAAAACCAAACCCTGACTTGAAACGCAAATGTAGCTTTCTAAGCAATCTTAATGATATAAAAACCGAAACACGACTTTTAAAAATCGAACCCAGTCTCAAACTTTCCTACGTGTCGACCCCTGACCGTTGCGTCTTATTTTTAACGCCTACCCCTGACTTGAAACCGTACTTTGAAACCCAAAGCGTGTTTTGGAACCTGGGGTATAAATTATCCGCAGGTGAAAGATGTTTTATTCAGATAATTGAATTATGTATTGGGATAAAAGGTTTCTCGAGAGGGTTCACAATGCAACGTTGAGACTAAAGCGCACTTATTTTTAATTAATTATACATTTGGGCTGTTTGGGAAACTGCATACTTTGGAACCTATCTTCACATTTACAAGCAACAAAAATCACTTTAAAAAAGAGTCAATTGGGACTCTTGTTGGGAAAGTTTCATGTCTTCAGTCATTTTAGTTACTTAGCAAAGCATGACAACAAAAATACTTTGGTCTGGTCACACGTCGGTCATTGGTTCCATGGGTTGCTTGGCGGACTTTGGGGCCTTTTTCTCATCTTATTAAAAACAAACAGCAGTTACAATTCAACCTAGAGACCCAGTCAACCCAATTTAAGAATCCAAATTACTTGAAATCTTCGTCTCGAAACCATTTGTAATGACTAAACCAACGAGGCTACTTTCACAGCTAGCTTACAATTTGTTAGCATTAGGCAGACAAGCGCCCACACCGAGAGGATGTTTTAACAAGCCACCGGACGCTCCTCAACGATCCCGACGCCCACAATCTCCATTTGACTGGCGCGTCGCCGCGGCTAATCGATTTATATTCCGATGACGGCGCTCGTGTTTCATATTTACCCGCCGGTGGCGATGAATCCTCCTCTAGAAAGCTGGCTTTGGTACAGTTGCCATGATCTACCGCCGGAGCTCATGATGCATCCTGACAGGGGAAGTCTTCACCACCTTTGCCAGGTCCTCCTGCGACGTCTTTTTATCAAGATTAAACGGCTTTCCGGCAGCCGCCTCGCAGCCCGCCCGCGGTAATGACTGCATCCATCAGGCTTTGCAGTGTCCCGCTTTAATACCCAAACAAATGGACTTGTCTGCGTCTCGCCGTTATCATCTCATGGCAAATATCACACTTCTTGACGCGCCACCTACATCCGACACCCCCGAGGGTGGCCCTTTTAACGACAAAGGCCCCATTTTTTTTTTTTTTTTGGACGCTTAAAGTGTCTCTCTTTGCCATTCGCCGTCATTCCGACGTAGAACTTTGGCTACTCGTCTTTGTTAAACGGGATTTAGTCAGTACGCATGGAAAAAGCGACACAATTTATTGTACCTGGAGGGAGAAACAGAATGAAGTTGATTAGTTTGACTTTCTGGATGATTAGGATAGGGCTGAACTATTCGTTCCAGGCTTTATGTATTTTGAAACTTTCCGCACCTGAGAAGGAAATGTTCTAAATGTTCATGAATGTTCAAGCCGACAAAATTCGGTGTTTTTTATGATTCTTCCAACGAATGAATCGGGCCTGTCCTTGCGGAGTTGACTTGTTTTTTATGGTGAGTCATAAAACTCCACTGCCATACTTCACTTGCGCACAATGACAAGAGCTCAAATCTACCTTCTGTCTAGTATACAAAATTCAAGTTTGGCAGCATTCAGACGATGAAGTACTTTCATTTTGAAGGAGCCACTGGAAATACCGAGCCTAAACCAAAATCTCAGAATTTTTGTGTCTTTGCGAACATGGCTTCTGGAGACTTTTTTTGTGGGTCTAATCAAGATAGCTATGTCTACCAAATTTTAAGCTGCTAAAATGAAACTGGCTTTGAATTCTGTTGAAAATTCCAAAGGCAGTCTGGACCAAAATGGCACATTTTGTGTCTTTTCAGCAATTTTTTTAAAGACTTTTTTTTTGTGGGTCAACTCAAGAGTCATCGCTCCCAAATTTTATTCGCCGGCTACTAACTTATACTACTAACGCCGCTCCTGAAGCTCCTTGGTACATACATTTAGCACAATCGTACCATTAGCGCTCAGACTAGCGCTAACAAAATCCCTCTGCACATATGAAGGATGACTATAGCGACATACAGTCCCACCCGATCCCATAATGTATACACGCCGGCTTCTGGCTTCTATTAAAGCCATAAGAAATGCAGAGTGATCATCTGCCAGCGCAAAGCTAGCCTTTATTATTGATTTCCCCCATCGTGTGATCCATGTTTTTCCATTTACTTGTCACATTTTATATTCAGACACACAATACCGACCTAATAAGGAGGAGGGCCCCTCTAGGATCCCACGTAGGAGCATTTTGTCTTTGCAGCCTGCATGTGTCGCAGGAATCGGTGTATGGGTAGGGAGAGTTTTGTTTGTGCTCCGAAACCCCCCCCCCACGGTTGTTGGACCTAAGTCAAAATATATGCATATGCTAAAAGTTTCATCTAGATTTCCACGCGATTTTATATAAATGGCACACGAGGAAAAGCGCTGCTATGTTAATCTTGCTCCGAACTATTTTGTGTGTTTGTAAATGACGTGCTTCAAATTTGGTAGCAAGATCTCAAAGAGAAATTTATTTTTGAAGGACTCCTGGAAAGGGCCAAAACGAGTCGAAAAGCGCCACTTCAATCAAACATGGAAGATCTTTCCGAGAATCTACTCAGAAAACCACATTTTAAAATGGCTGCTTCAAAGCTAAATGAATGACTTTGCTTTATCTTTTGGGGTAAGGCGTCTTGAGACTTTTTTTTTTTTTTTTGCTTGTCGACTCATCACAGACATGAATACCAAATTTGATGTCACCAAGAGGAACGGTCTTGGGAGGGGGATGAATTTTCAAAACATTTCTTTTTTTATGAATAATACTGCCTTTAAAGACATGCTAATGCTTTATTCCGCCTCACTGTGTTCTTCCAGCACATATAAGAGCCTGAAGCAACAAAAGGTCAGCGTGGTCTTGTCAGATAGATCTGTCAAGCTCATAGACGATACCTCGCCCACACACGCACACACACACATCCAGCCACGTGGTCAGGGATGCGTTGATGGATTGACAGCCTAATTGGATGTAAGCCATATGGCGGTCCCTATTTGGGGCGGGAGGGGACGGCCCGACGAGGCAATCAAGTGTCAGAATGGCAGCCCGAGTGCTCCTCGCGCACACCCACTCGCGTACTCAAACGGCCTCCGGAGCGAGACGAAGATGATGGTGATGAGGAAGAAACGGGAGGAGTGGGCTGGAGAGGTGATTACAGTAAAGGTTGGAGTGAAAAAGAGAAGATGGAGATGAGGAGAGGGCAGTGGGAGAAAAAAAAAAAAAAAAAAAAAGCTTTTGTTGCAGAGATGAACGCAATAAAGTCTGAAAGGATGTTGATGAGATGCAAAAGCACTTTTTATACGGCAATAAAATAATGCTCTTAGATAGACGCCAATGTGAAAGAGCACAAACAACATAAATAACTTTGGAGCGCCGACCAACTCAATTTCTCAGAAGCCCGTTCAGAGGGAGAATTTATCATTTGAGCCTTGGTCCACTCTACCAATTGAAAAACAAAACTAAGCCCCGCCCACGACTCGCTGTTATGTGCTGTCTTGAAGTGCCAAAGCTGTGTTGCATAGAAAAGTAGCGCTTTGACGCCAAGTGCACAATCCCCACAGATAAAAAAAAAAGCCTTTTCGATGATGTCACTTTCTCGCTTCCTTCCCAAAGAGTTTTTCCTCCCCAATCCTGTCAGTTAGCGACCGCAAGTCCTCTTCTTTCGCTCCGCTGTCCTTAATCTGCGGTCCTGTCAGGACTGGCAAATCCCAAAGACCCTTTAGCGTGTCAACCCGCAAAGATAGCTTTCCCATTTTTAAAAGCGTAGTTACGTTAAACATGACCAGCGAGACGTTGACATGAAGAGGACACGTCGGACCGGCTAAGAGAGCCGCGGCGTCGCAGGCTAACGGATGTCGCTCCCTCGCCCGGCGTGTTGTCAGGACATCTTCTTAATCCCGGCAAATCCTCGCCGAGCTTCGGCGGTGTGGATTCTATTTTCAAATTTCCTATTAGTTGCTTTCTGTGGATTAAGCACAGCAGTTGACAGGAGAGTGCACCGCTGCCCGGGCGCCGCCACTAGCCGCTTGCTTGCCACTAGCCACCCGCTACGTATAATTGGCTTTTAATGGATTTGAGGTGGACTTGGTGTTGGCAATATGATGAGATCCAAGTCGAGCCGCTTGCTTTTATAATAAAGCCTTGCTATTGCAATAGTAGACACCCCCCCCCCCCCCAGTAGAAATGATTTGATATGTTAGCGTTTCATTGTTCACACCCGTTTACTGTGCTGTGTTCAGTCTCGCTCTCATATTGGCTACAGCTCCCAGTTAAATGTTTTTGTTTTTTTTAAGCTCCCGGATTTATTCCTTGTTAATTCTGCCACTTTTCTAGTACATATGACTTCGCTATTTTTGTTTTTTTTTTGCTATTTACGTAAGAAAAATCAAAACTAGAATTGGCAATTTCTGGAGAAATTGCGTGTGAAGGCGAAGGCACTTCACACTATTGTGGGACTCGAAATGATGATTAAATGACATAAAAATGGTAAATTGATAATGCTGATTAAATAAAAATGGTAATTTAATGATGATGATGAAAATAATTATTAAAATGTGTTAAAATTGAATGAATGAAAAATTAATGAATAAAAAAATTAGAGCCAACCGGGATTCGAACTCGCTCGCGGAAGTGGCTCGTGGTCAGAGAACCATTGTATTCTTACTGAGCTAAACAGCGACTTAATGTTCCTGCGGTGGAATGATGCTATTAAACAAGAAATAAAAATGGTGAATTCCGTTAAAACGGTAAAATGATGTTTTTAACTTAAAATTAAATGAATAACTAAATGAATTAATGATGATGATGAAAATAATTCTTAAAGTGATGTGTTAAAATTGAATGAATGAAAAAAAAATATTGGTCAACCGGGATTCGAACTCGCACGGGAACAGCGCTCGTGCTCTAAATTCCAGTCTCTTCTTACTGAGCTAAACAGCGGCTTAGTGTTGCTGTGGTGGAATGATGATATTAAACAAGAAATAAAAAAGGTAAATGCCGTTAAAACGGTAAAATGATGTTTTTAACTTAAAATTAAATGAATAACTAAATGAATGAATGGAAAATAAATAAATAAAAAATAAAAGAGTTAAGGAAATAAATCATGAAAAAAGTTGTCAGATGTCAAAATTTGAACTCACTCCTGAACGTCGCTCGTGTCTAATGCGCCATTAAGAATGAATGGGGGATTTTAAGGCACAAATTTGCTAATTATGCAAAAACGGTAAATGTTATGAACAAATGAAATACTAGCAGTCATGCCGTGAATTTTTGGAACGTGTGAAAGTTGGAATGGGGTGAATCGGTTAAAGCATGTGGGAGTAGTTAGGTGTCAAAAAAGTGGGAGGAATAAATTGTTTAATAATAATAAGAAGAAAAATAAAGTAGAATAACAATAGTGTGAAGGCCTTCGCCTTCACACTAATGAGCTTCCAACGTTAGCTTCAACAGTGGCGAAACTCCTAGCCCGCCTGTCGGACTTCTACTGTAATCCTCCGTCAGGATTCTGTTCACTCTTATCAAGTCGGATTTCTTGTCAGCTACCCAGATAGAACACGTCAGGAGTCTCCAGGCCTTCCCACCCTAATTCGTATCTCTACCGAGTCACTGGACATGCGGTTATTTTGATCCCCCCCATTTCACTTGTCGTCCATTATTAAGCTAAACAAAGCTAGGAGCTTACCTTGCTGCTAAAAATAGCCACAGGCAAAAATTGGTCACGCAACGGACCGCTGTTGGAAACATTGCCAGGACATCCTGTCACTCATGCTATCGTGCGTCATATGTTTGGGCTAGATAGAATGTGTGTTAAATGTACATAAGGTACTTTATACCAAATAAAATTAATATGCTACATTGTAAACATGCAACATTAAATATGATAGATACAATATATCTGGTACATTAAATACGATTTTAATATCTTGTTAAAAGGGTTTAAAGCATTCAATACGATGTAAATATATTTAATTAGATGTACAGAGAATACGATGTCATATGTCCAGAGTGTTATTTTTTTTTATGGAAGCTGCCAACCCTAATCAGCAACGTGTTGATGGGATGGTCACATTCCTTCATCCACTGATTTTTTTTCGGTTTCCCATTGCGAATTGACAAGCTGTCATTGAGAACACGCTTGAGTGTGTAATTGAACACATTACAGCGTGCCAATGAATTAAATAGATATTGTAATGCGCTGTCAGCCTGGTTGGTTAGCAAGTGGAACGGAAAAGATGCGCACACACACACAGTAGTGTAATGGAGGCGCAATCGAAGCTAACAAGGTTGGCGCCCGCCGCAGTCGGATGCTACGGAGCCAATTATCACATTATAATGAGCTGGCCTCCTCGGGATGCGCATCCACTCGTTTAGGATGCGCTGCCAATACGCCTTTTTTTTGCTCCAAACGCAAGACGGCGCACATGAAGCTCTAAAATAAACCGCAGTGTTTATTTGCATTTGGAAAGGCGTCAGGCAGAGTGCATTTTTATGGAGACAATTAAAGGTAGGGCCTTTAACGGTGCTCGCTAATGCGCTGCTTCTCGGCTGGACTTAATTAGGATGTCTTTTTACTTGACTTTATGGATGCATTTAGTCATCAGGCACGCGTAAATATGTTTTAATGATGTCCTGGATTTATTTAAATGGGCCTTTCACGCAGAGACCGGCAAAGTGGGACATTGTCCGTGGTTGCTTTCACGCTGATGTGACGTAACGGTACAGTTGGTGCATTGCTGCCCCTGAGATGAGAATACAGCACTTTTTGTTTTTTTGTCTTATTTTAAATCTGGTGCAGTTGTTTTTTTTTTTTAAATCTATTACATTGTGTTTTTTTTTTGTTTTTTTTGGCGCTGGGGACTCTCCCCTCTTCGCTTTCAAACTTGACAGATTTGTCACTTGTGTTCTTTTTTATATTTGAATGTTTTCTTGAAACAGCTCGTACGTTTTCAACGTTTTAGCGTGTTCTTCGAGTGCAGGCCGCATCTCTGGTGTTTTTTGACTCGAAGCGTAATAAGCACGGTGGGATTAAGCGAGGACGTATCGGCGGCGGCACGGGGCACTTTTCAAGATATGCGAGTGAGACGCTCTTCTGTGATAAGACATCTATGCAAATTAGACTATGTCCGACAAATCTCAGATAAGCAAACAGCAGCCTTCAAAGTCAAAGACGATAAAGTCAGCTTACATGCCCAAATCACAACGCTTGCTGTTTTCTAGCACACATCCTGCAGCCATCTCCTTCATGTTGTCATTAACACGGACAAGGACGTTAATTTCAAGCATGCTCATCTGAGTCTGGTAAAATCGTCCATTATCGAAGTTTTAAATGACAGTAAATGCCACTCTATTATGGGTTTACTTGCACATTTTTTTTGTACCGCTATAACTCCTATCTTATATTTCCTATCTTAAGTCATTTGAGTTGTAATTCCACTGTTGGTCACAAGATGGTGGTATTATAGTTTTGCAATGTGCAGTTTTGAATGAAGAAAGAAGGAAATAGGTTAACAGTAAGATCAACCTAATTTGTGCTAAAAAACTATTCATTGTTAGATCCTCTATAGTCCTGATTTTTACGCCTACAGAAAGATAAAAATGTAGATTGATCTAAATGTGCCCGTGCTGCTGTTTATGGTGCAAAAAGTGTCCCTGACCTTTCCAGTGTTTCTCAAATATTTAATTTGACTTGATCTTTTTGTTTCCGCAGATTTTAGTGCAGCTTTGCAAAGTCTTTGTGTCCACTGTTTTTTCCATCACAAACGGTCACTTGACATTGCAGCACTTTTTTTTTTTTTTCCATTGGCACAAATTGTTAGTAGTAACAGCAGCTTTAAAAAAAAAAAAAAAATCCACTGCACACAGAGATTTTCTCTCTCTGGCGTGCGCCGATAGATACGGGATGGCATCCTTTCATATTCTTCGAGGTTGTCCATCATGCCGTCCCTGCGGCGGCACTAATGCACTCCTGCCAGCCTGCGCCCACAAAGACGACGCAACATGATGAATGGCTTGTTTGTTAGCGAACGCATTAGCGATCCCCGCAGCGGACGCGTAATTGATCTCTCATCAACACTCACGTTCATTGTTATACGTTCAACTTTTTAATTAGGATATCTTCAAAAAATCACTGTTTCTTTGCGAAATAAAAACAGTTGTCAGGCTTCGAAAAGAAGCCATTTTAGTCGGATGAAGCCGTTGTTAGGCTCATTTCTACGATTTTCAGAAGTTATTCCAAAATAAACTCATCCTTTTTAACTCATGATTTGGTTCTTTTTTTTAGGTCTAAAATTCCGAACATTTTTTTGCCTTAAACTAACAGGTCAATTCCACAAGGTCAGATCTCGACCAAAAAACGTCTTTGCGGAATCACAGAAGTGACTCATCGGCAAACCATGCTGGCAGAAAAAACACAAAAAATCATTCTGAACTTTATATTATTACTTTTTCCTCCTCTGTGTTTTCCTTCCAAACCATAAAGCACAATCCTCCTGATTCCTTCACTTACATCTTTTGGCCGTTTTAACTTTAATCAGTGATGGAGACTCAGCCGCACGCCGTGGTTATTAGCATATGATTATTAGTGCTGGACAATTGGCCTCAAAGATGTTCCTAATGAAAGACTCGCTGGGATCTCATTAGCTTTTGCGCTCCAGGGGATTAGCTTGTGATCAGTGGCGCTAACAAGACTAACATTAAAAGGTGAAACAGACACGGGAGTAACCTTTCGCCGCAGCTTTTCCCACCAATGAATAACAAGAACGTGTTTAATGGAAAGCTTTTGCCCCCCCCTTCCCTTCGGTTCACCTGCCGATGGCATTTGTTTGCGCCTGACAGGAATATCCATCAAAAAATGTAATTTCATTTCTTTTCAGCTGTTGATAAAGTTGCTGACTCGAGCCAGTCCGCCTCCCCAACGCACACACACACCCGCGGGATCAATAGCTGTTTATACATAGAGCACCGCAAAAGGCTCGCACCTCCAAGGGCGGCAACCGGCCTGCCATTTAGCAATGAAGCATACAAAACTCCCGACAGCCGAGGTTATTACATACAATGTAATTGTTTACACACCAGTCGCATTGGAAATGAATTGAAAACATTCATACTCAATTATTTCAGGAAAAAAAACATTTCAGTCGAATTAAAGAATGACTAGAAAGATTTCCTACTGTGACTCAATCAAAGAGAGCAAAATCTGAAAAGATTTTTTTTTTTTTTTTCTTGATAAGAATCTCTTGAGATTAAAGTCAAACATCTCCAAAGGGGTGAAAGCCGGACTGTCGTTAAGCGATGAAGCACCGGGGACGAGCGTAGAGGTTATTTCATGCGCCGACTGCGATGTGATTGCACATAAAGGCAATTACACTTGCTTTGGCTGGCGATATACGCTGGCCGCACTGTAAAAGTAAATTGAATGGACTTGTATTCAATTGTGTTGCTGTACAACACTGCGACACGTGTAACAGCAGGACACAAAAAAAAAAAAAAAATCTTGTTTGAAGCAGGCAACGCCTCAGTGATTCCACAGCAGCACTGGGAAGAGCGTGCTACAAATGTAATGCGTTTGCTGATGGAGTAGAGCAATTCACAACAACAACAAAAAAATACTACAGCTTGATAAAGTCATAAGAATTAAATCATGTTTTAATTGAAAAATTAACTAAAATTGAAAAAAAAAATACTACAGCTTGATAAAGTCATAACAAGAATAAAATCATGTTTTATGAAGGGGGAAAAAAGTCAGAAACTTTATGTTAATAATTATAAAGTCACATTTAAAATTTCTGTCATACAGTACTGGAGAAGTTAACCACAGAGCAATTAAATGAAATAGTTTTTTTCTTCTGTGCTCCAGAGCATTCCAGGTGTTTATCAAGGCTGCGTATCGACTGTTCTTTTGTGACCTTGCAAAGAATCATCAGTCAATGCTATTTATTAATCACGTCTGCTATTTTCGAGACGACTGCACAGCGCAGCTCAAAGAACGTCAACAATATTCTCGGGCTAAAACGGTGCATCGGGCGTGACGGGAGAAAGAATGAGGTGTTGAATGCAAAGCGAACATTTAATCGGGTTTGCAACATCAGCATTTTTCTTCTTCAGCTTTTTTTTCCGAAATGTTGTGTGCAGAGCGATAACCTATTTTGAACTAGAAAAAGAAGAAAATAACGGTTTCCTGAAAAAAAAATACAACTTGCACCTCAGTAGTGCAATTTTCAGTTAAAGTTTGACAAAACAAAGCAAAACATAAACAACGCTAACCCTGGAGCAACGAGAGAAAGAGGAGGCGTGATGAACTGCGAGGTCTCGTGCAGGTGGGATTGTTTTTCTTATTTTTTTTTCTTTTACCATCTGGAACTTTTCCGGAAAAAGGACAAACACGAGTGGGTGGAAAGTCAAAGCGCTCGCTAAAATATGCATTTCATAATAAAAACATTCATATACATTGAGACTACTTTGCATTAAAAAAATGTTTTATATTTTATCGGATACCCACAGCGACAATATACACACTACTTTTGTTTTAACCAATCAGATTTCAACTTGAGGGGGGGCGCTACGAATAGAGTCTGGGTGTTTTTGGGGTGCAGTAAAAATAGATTGAAATATTCCTGAAAAATAATCTAACTAATCTAATCTTCTCAATCTTGATTAATAGCAGTTCAGAATATTGTTGAACTGCTCCTCCCTCTTACTTCCCTTGTACTTTGCATTCTACTCAACATGTCTAGTTGAGTAATGACATTTGATTTCTGGAGCGCCGGATCTTTCGAGACATGTCGGGGTGCCCTCGTGCCTAGCAACAAAACATTCCCTTTCCTATTTTTTCTTGAAATTGGCTGTTCTATACGCCAACATTTCTCTTCACGGCAGTTTTTGAAAAAGACATGACTGGGACTGGGTGACAGGATATATTTTCCTTCCACTTGGTATCACTTGAGAATTACGTTTTGCCGAAAGCTGTCATGAGCCTGAGCTATGGTAGCCTATAAGTGATTAAAAACACACACAAACAGACTCACACACATCCAGGCCCAGGGCAACGACGCGGCAAAAAAAATTGGGGGCCACACTAAAATTAAACTGATGTCAAGTAGAGGGCCATAAAATAGCATCCTATGGGCCGCAAATGGCCCCCGGGCCACAATTTTAAAATCCCTGCTGTAGTGCATCCATATGCGTGGTGAGAGAGGACGTTTATTTCTCGATAAATGCTACTCGGCGACAAGAGGATAGCCGGCAAAGTGTCTAATCGGGATGTGGGACATGAGGGGGGAGAAAATCCGAAATAATCATTTGGAGTGTGACCAAGGCGGTAGAAAGTATGTCGAGTTATATATATATATATATATATATATATATATATATATATATATATATATAAAGCCCTGAAAAAATAGATTTATTCTTCCGAAGAATATTTCGTAATTGGCAACAGATGAGCGCTAGTGTCAGTTTTCCGCACGGCTTGGTACTAGTCGCTGCACTTGCGCATTAACAACAGAGAAGCATCGCATGGAAGACGAAACGAGTACGCCATTCATAAAACATGAAGAAGGCTTCTTCTTCTTTTTTTTTTTAATTATTGAACGTACTGGCGTCCTAGCGGGAGGCCTCGAGGGAAGCGTCCGCGGACGACAAAAGCAACAAAGAGATTTTCTTGGTCTTCTGCGATTCCTGGCGGAGTCAGACCTCATGTAGTCTGCGGGGGATTGAACGTAGAAGATGTATTTTTATGTCTGCTTTTTTCGTTTGAGAGCACTTGTTTTGTCTGGAAATCTATTAGATAGATGTATGGATTCACGGTTGGACGGATAAATGGATGGATCTTATGATGAGGATACAAGAAAATTGCCATGCAACTCCATGTTTACCAACTTGGGCTACAGCAAAGAACTATTTTAATCATTGATTAATGTCCCCATTATCTTGATTACAGTAAACCATCTTCCATTGCCTGTTCTAAATGTGCGGTACTGCTATTTTGCAGATTTTTTGGGGATAGTCAAAAACTCTATTTTAGTCGAACACTCATTAATATTTAGTGTAATTCCACTGTTGACCGGTAGATGGCGGCAAATTTATTTAGTTTGAAACTGTGTCAATTCAAAAGAATAATAAAACAATTAAAACATTTCAGCATTGTTTGTTTCTGTCGAAAGTGGTTCAGCATCATCTACTTAAACCTCCAGAAAAAATAGCTATAAATATATATTTTTTTAATGTGCATCTTTGGGGATAATTATGAACGTATATTATGAGATGGTAAGTTTGTTAGATTGGGAAAAAAAAATAGGATTTGTTTACTGTAAAAAGAAATTATCTTTCCATTTAATTATTTAGTTCACTTTGATTTTTAATGTCCAAAAATAGTATCACAATATGGAAAAACGTAATCTAGGACAACATTGCGTGGTCATTGTGGCAATGGTGGCTATGACCGAACAGAATGACGAGGTTGGTAGCGGCCCACTTTCGCTCACTGATGAGAGTGAGAAAATAGAACGCTTCATTACCCTCGGCGGTGACGTGGGCCTTGTGGTCAAATATAGAAGTACGTCAATTACCACATGAAGTGGTGACACCTTGGCGGTCAAGCGTTTGGAACGTTTCAAGCGCCTCCTCTTATCACGCCGAACAAACCCTGAGTGGATGGGTGTCAAAAGACTTGCAGGGAGAGCCTCGTTGATGATCAATTTAACGGGATACACCAAGAAACCATTTTGTGTTTTTGTCAGTATGACAACTCACTTGGTGACTTAATTGAGATGCTGGGCAAGCCACGGTGGATTATTGCCTCATATTCTAACCACCTTTGGTCAGAAAGCAACTAATAATTGGCTTTGAGCTTTCTTAATGAACAGAAGCACCGTTGCCAGACTCTCAAGAAAGTAATGATCATCATTTGAATGTGCATTTACTATCTTATGTCTCCTCGGTCACGCATAAAAAGACGGTGATGGCTGCTTTTATTCAAACGCTAAACGCTCCCCGGAGGAGGAGGCCGGTCGGAGCGCTGATGCTTTCCCGCTGCCTGATGAATGAAAACACTCAGGCAACTAAAAGTCTCCAACAACTAGACACGGATGGGCGACTCTCCAAATGAAAAGTCAGATTTATTCAAAGAAAGGGCGGAATAAAGCGCTATTTTTCTGCAAAATAAAAGTCATTATGGCAGAAGAAAACAGTTGTAATTTTCTTTGACTGAAAAAATATTTCTTGGTGTAATACTACATGGAGAAAGGAGAGAAAAATGTCGCAATTTGTTTTTAGATAGATAAAGATGACAGGGTTGAAGAATTAAGTTGCAGCAAGAATAGATTTGTTATAAGTTTCTTTCAGGCACAACTAATATAAGAAAAAAAGTAAGACATAAGATTAAAAGTGATATTTTCGCTTTGAGAAACAAAAATTTGCATAGCACAAGAATGAAAAATGTCAGCAGAAAAAAATTTGTTTTTTAAAAGAATAGGTCCATATTTGGGGCTATAAGTCAGTTGAAGAATGTGGTCATATTTTCTATTAAAAATAATCATTTTAATATCATAATACCTACTGTTTGTGTAAGTTAGAGGAGAAAAAATATTGTGAGAAAATATAATTTCGTTCGACAAAATGACAGGAATTAAGACACTAAAGTCCGATGTTTTTTGTTATAAAAATCCATGCAATTATTTTCTTTTACACCTTCCCCAGAAGAAAAAAAAAAAATCACTAAAAGTAGTGGAAGAATAAAAAGGTATTTTTTAAGACGAGAGGCGACTCTCCAAGAAGCCGTGAGGCTGGCCAGCCGGCGGGCGGTGGCAAACATTGTTTTTTAACATATGCATCAACACCTGTCCAACTGTGTTGCCATGACAATGCATCAAACAAATGAAAGCCACTGCGATTGGAAACATCGCCTTTATCCCGCCGAGTATTGGGCCAACGAGCGGTCAACAACAAAAAAATATGCAAACACACACACGCTTGGTTTGCCGGGACGACGGTCGTTTGTGGCTCAAAGCGCATTCAGCGCTTTGATAGCGAAATGTAATTACGTGTTGGATGTCTGCGATGCGTTTCATGTGTTTGTTCCCCTGCCGCGCTGACACTCCAATTACCGGCAAAACTTTGCGGGGGAAAAACCTCAAACACCTAAAAGCTAATTCCTTGCTCTCACATTTTTTTTTTTTAGTCCTTCGCCATCGTCGCCTCATTTCAACATTTTGATGGCGACATCGCTCTTCAACTTCACAAGCGCTTCCAGCTCCATTAAAGCCACAACACTTCGCTTCTCTAAGTGGCACACTTGCGTTTTTTTTTTCCTTCCAGCTAGCTAAATCTTAAAGAATAAAAAAACACCACCTGAAGTTGTTTTTAACATCTCATTTACGCACAAGTGCATGATGTCGAAAAGGTTACGAAAAAAGGCCCGTTTTTTTTTTTCCAGCTGTAAATAATTTATCGGCGTTGTGCATCGCACACGCGAACGATGCGCAAGGCGGAAATAAAGATTTGTGTTTGTTGTGATGAACTTTAAAAGACACTCGATTGCTAGTTTGGGTCTGCACTTTTGAAGAAAAAGCTCACCAAATTAAAAGCTGCATTTTTCAGTGTAAATAGAGAAATATTATGAAAAGAAAGTAGTAATTTTGCCAGGAAACAAAGTCACAATTATGTAATAAGCCACACTGAGTAACTTGAAAGCAGTCGTTGAAGTAAACGAGTTCTTTTTCTGCTTGGCGAATGAGCGCAAAGGCTGCCAAGAGAGGCAGGCTGTGACCTTTGACCTGGCACTTTTCAAAATAAAGCACCGCTAGAAGGAAACAAGCTAGCTGAGAGGCGTCGAGGGCCCGTAGGTGAAACGCCTCCGGAAAGAAACCAGCGAAGGCGAGGGTCAGATGAACGACGCAGATAAGAGCGGGAAGATTTCCCTCGAGGCTGACATTTTCCAGCCAACTCGAACTCACCACCTCCACAACATCTGAAGCCAAGACGCCTTTTATGTGCGCGGGCGCTAATATCACTATACGATAAAACTTTGACTATTAAGAGAATAAAGAACAATAAATACATCAATATAAAAAAAAAAAAAAAAGCTAATTTGGTCACTTTTTGGATTGTTTTTAGACAAAATGTTGCATTAAATTGATCGACCCATAATTGGATTCTTTTTGACCTAGTAATAGTGTGTTCAAGTAAAGTTTCCAAATTAGGGTTTCAAGTTAGCCATCGTCCAACCTCCCCTAGCAGCTTTGATCCGGATCCCCCTGGTTCTGTGACACACCACCCCACTTCATTTCACCCCGCCGTCCTTGCACACCGCAGCAGTCTTCCTTTTAAAACCTTTACCCATGGCTTCTCGAATGAAGGGCCGGCATAGCGGGATGCCGCGAATCTCTGACCGAAACGTCCCCCCCCCCCTGCCTGCACACCACCACCGACGTCTTTTTGCTGTGTGAAAAGGTATAAGGTAGCTGGCTTTGATGAAGCGGACCTTCAACCAATCCCAGTCCACCCCCCTCCTGTGGCGCCCGGTGGCAAACGCGGGGGGCTTCATTAGCACACCACAGAGGATCAAACCTGAAATTTCACATTTCACATTCAGGCTTCTATGTTTGATCATCTGTCTTTCTAAAATATTTAAATACATTTTTGATGGTCAAAAATAAGAAAGACTGTGTGATCCCTTTGCTGCTTTCATCTCTGTATGGTACTGCAGTGGCGCTCTTTAAATAACAGTCAAATTATTGTTGGAGAAAGGCACCACCGTTAGCAACATGCTAACTTCATTCTAATAGTAATAATTAAAAAAAAAAACATAACCCTCGTTGGGTCAAAGAGGGTTAACTTTTAGGATTAAATAAAAATAACCTAATTGGGTCAGAAATTGAAATTGACTGCCCAATTATTATTTTTTTTATTTAATCCCAAAAGTTGATTTATCCCAATAATAGCTCTTTTGTGGGTTCTTCATCGGAGCCAATTATTTGGGTTCAATGAATAACACAAAAAGTTGTCATCGGCCCCTTTTCGACCCAATTTTATAATACAGATTTTAAAGTGTGCTGAGCGAGCACGACCGTGGGTGGGAAACCAACTTTTTTTATCCAGATTCACAATCGAGGTCAACGAAAGACAAGTTTAAACACAAACGTGGCAGACTGTGAAATAGTTTGAAAGTGAACCACTTCCTCAGACTGTAAAAGCAACAAAAGCCACGAAAGACGCAAAGGAGGCGTGACCAATGATGAAAAGGAATGTCTAATGACTTTGCCTGTAACGCGCAGGCCTCAAGGAGAGGGGGGGGGGGTAAAGCGGGTCGGCGCGGAAGGATCCAGTTGGCCGGGAAAAGAGCTGAAAAGCCGGAGGGGGTGGATGAGAGATGAGCCGGGGCTGCTGCGACGCGCCAGACGCTCGCACCTCAGCCAGCCTTTGACAAGTCTTCGCTTTTGCACACTCGACACAACAACAGAAACGCCAGGCGATGTAAATAAACGATAGAAACTCAACAAATGACAATGAAGAGCCTCCAGCATGGATGTCACACATTGACTCATCGTTTTTGTATGACATCATGTCTGCTGCAATCAATTTTTAAAACATGGCCTGCTTTCTACTCCCTTGCATGCGTCCCGATACTTTTGTCCCAGCGGTGTGGATCATTTTCACAGGCCGCCAGCGCTGCAGGTGTCGTGTCTCAAGTACTTAGCGCAGGAAAGCTTATCTTATTGATTCCATTCAAAGCAGTCACATGACATTAAACGTGACGTGCACGTCGGCGCCGGATGTCTACTTTTATAGGATTCAAGTTGAGGTTTCAAAATAGGGTTTTAAGACAGGGTTAGGGTTTCAAGTCTGTTTGTGGGTTTCAAATTTCAAAGATTTGAGTTTTAGATCAGGTTCCAGCAAAAAGTTTCTCATTTTTGTTGAATAATTCACGAGAAGAGGAAAAATGATTCATTTGGAAGTGTGGAGTCAACAAGTATTCATTTGGTCCGAACGGCCTCCAATTGCAATGGAAGCTTTGATCAAACTCCGGGACTCAAACGGGAAGCGACGCGGCGCTCATAATCAATAGCAGGCACTTTAATGGCTTCTGATTGCGCCGTCCCGCGCTGAGCGTTTCTGTTAATAGGCCTTTTTTTTTTTTTTTTCTTAATCCGAGGCGCCGTCGGACTTGAGTGCCGCATACAAACGAGGATTAGCATGACGCCGCATCATAATAACGCTGTCCATTTTAATTCTCAGCGTGTTTGTCGCACGCTGACATTTCAATTTGGGCCTCCTGTCAGATGGCGAGCGTCCGGGCTCTGCGGATATCGCCGGCTCTCCAAAATCGACAGAGGAGAGTTCTGCAGACCTTCAAGAGTTGTTCAGCTTGGAGTGCTGACATCTTAAAGCTCAGCGCTCAACTTGATGAATAAAACACGACGGTGAATGTTTGCCTCTATTGCCTTGACGACGGCCTTCACCTGCTTCGAGTGTCTAACATCGACTTTAACAAGTCAGCTTAAACACTGTCGGCATTTATTTAAGCGCGTCAAAAATCAGTGTACGATAACATGAGTAGAAGAGAGAAATAAAAAAAACGATGTGGAAAGAATTGTAAAATGTGGCAGGCAAATAAAACTGCCAAAATAAATGTAAAATCGCAACGTCGACAGGTTTTGTCCCAATACTTTTGACTTTCCAGAATCAACCGGCCTTGGTGGAGCACAGACTTATTAAATATACGCTTGCGTATGATTCACGCAGACGTTCATTCATCTGCGACCGGACGAAAACACGCTTTAAGAATTCGCCCCATCCGTCTCCGAGCCGGCCTGTTACTTTTCCCCGGGAACGCCGCCTCGTTGCGCTCTTCCGTCAGGACATTTGTCACCACCGTATATGGTCGTTGAATCACGACATTGAGGCAGCGTCCTTGAGCTCGTTTTGGAATGGTTTTGTGGATGGCCCGTTAGCTTTGAGCCCCCTCCCCGACTTTCCTTCCTATACTGCGAACGTGGCCTAAAAAGCGAAAGTACTGATATGGCGACCCATCATTCCCATTATTACAGTGGAGGCGTCGCACATGTGAAGCGAGCACATAATAGCGACTCACATGGCTCATTACCTGAGCTTATTCCCTCCCGTGTGTCCAAGTTACTGCGAACAATTGTATGTTTGGACGCTCAAAGTTTTGTACCATTACAGCGGATCGCTTATTAGTCAAGAAAATCTCGTCTACTTTATCGAACATTGCAACATTCCTCAAAGGAAATCATGTAAATGCCACCAGTGCAAAAAAAAAATCTTCACTGACTTCCAGGTTATCATAAAAAAAAAAAAGTCTTGTAAAATGAATTCTATGTTGATTATGATATCATAGCAGCTCAATGTAAGTTGAGGATAGAAAAAGGATTGCTCATTTTTTTTGGACAATAAATGACACACTCCAGAAAGGAGATTAATTACGCGAGTATATTAATAGACCTGCTTACAATAGACGTCGATGTATCGCGATTCATCACCCACAAGCAACAAAGGAAATTCGGCCAGTCACATGACATCACTTTCACAATAAAAGCATTCTTTCTGATCGATGCCACCCCCCCTCCAGGGAGGGCAAACGGCTTTTGTATTGATCTGCTTTAAAATAATACAACAATGGATATTGACTTGTTTCCAAATAAAACCACAATGCATATTGGACTCGTCATCCCGCTTTATCAGCATAACCGAGTGGTGCTTTTTTTCTTCCCCCCCCCCCCCTTCAGCATCTCCCGCCTGGCAAGAAATGTGTTCCCCTTCAATAATGCAGAAGCGAAAGTGAGCACGTCGCAATCTCCCGCCAAGCAGGCGAGCGGCAGCAAGCGGCCGTGGCCGAGCGGCGCGCGTCTCCGCTCCGACGTGGCTTCAATCAAAGTGGTGGGCCGAGAAAAGTCATTTAGCGGCAAACATAAAACACAGCCGCGTTGGCCTTTTATTTCTGCCGCGTCCATCCACTCCCACCCTCCATCGCCAGCCTTTGCACAATCTGCCGGGACTCAATCGTAAATCTTACATCCTCAGAAATGTCCATACAAGGGCTCAACTGCTATAGATTTTTTTTTGCAGCAGCAGATTCCGATCTTAGGCATAAGAAATTTGTTGCAAACAACTAATCGACCTATTGAGTAAATAAAATATATAAGCCATAAAATAACATTTCTCTCTTAATGTTTACAATAATAAAGATATGAATCAAAGACAGGAAACAAAAAATACCGTTTTATAACAGAGAAAAATGAGGATAGATGTTATTATGCTAAGAGCAATTTGACTTTCAGCGACTACCCGGGACTGGTCGCCGCCAGTCAATCGCAGGGCAGATTTAGACAAACACGCATCCACACTCTTCAATGACATGCTGTTATTGAGTAGAATTGTGAAAATTGAAAATCAACTCCTTCATACTTCCATCCACAAAATGTCATCATCCTACTGTTTGTAATATTGGTATCGACATTGGTATCGGCGATACCAGCCTTGTCATCGATACTCTGCTGAACTTGGTGAGCCGGTTTTCTATTCCATTTCGACCACTGTCAGTGACATCAGCATGTGTATTGTACTTACTATTGAGTTTGCATCGATATCGTTGTCGGTATCAGCAATACTGGCCCTTTATTTTACTTAGTGTCATGCTTCGATGTACTGTTATTGATATCATCATTGGTGAGACTCGTTTCTATATCACTTTTTGATATCTGCATCAGCGATATAATATTCCCATAGCAGTGTGTTTTCTTTAAAATATTGGTATCAATTCCTGAAGCATACTGGTATCAGGGATACTAATTTACTCTGTATCACAATATCGATATCAGTCACCTCAATATCAGTGTCGATTTTCCTTGACATGCTGCTTTTATTGTGTCCATATCAATAACACCAATCTATATTTAACTTGGCACCAATGTTTTTCAATATATTGCTATATCCATGCGTGCACCGTTTCCGTTTTCCAAAATCATAGCTCCTTGGTGACCAATCAAAGTCTCTTCAGTTGATTTGCGCTTTTGAAGCAGCGTATGCAATGAAGAACAACACAGTGTATTTTTAAATCAGTCTCATTAAAATGGATCTTATCAAGAGCTCGTTCTAATAGTTCAGGGGCAGGGCTAAAAATATTTGGAGTACAAACATATCAGTAAAGATCTCAATCAAAAAAGTCACTACTGTAGCCAATCAGCCAATCACAGAAAAAGATGCAAATTCCACAGACTTAACATTTGAACCCTCAACCTTACAAACCACTCATCCATTGCTCGATCCTCATCAAATTCACTTTGCACCTAATGAGATGACCCGTCACACTTTTTTTTTTTGACCCGCACAAGAAAGCGCTTGATGACAGCTGGGTGACAGCACGCCCACCATCACCATCACCACCACCACCACCACCAGTTTGCAGTTTACACGATTCGAACCCGTCACCTTCTGAAGCTTTGATTGACATGCCACGGAAGCGTAATTGAGAAAAAAAAAACTGTACGAGTCGTCTAACTTCCACGTGCAACTTCCCCGCGCACAATGTTCCGATCGGTCTTACCTCGAGCGAGAGTGGTAGCGGGCAGAAGAAGCAGCAGAAGCGGCAGCAGCCGTGCGACCAAAGTCGCGCGTCCCCCGGAGCTCCGGCGTCCCATCACGGCTGCGTTCGCGGCGGCTCTCCGCGTGATGCGCACTTGCGCCCGTGCATTTGTGGGCTAAAAGAGAGAGAGAGAGAGGAACTAAAAGAAAAGAAAAAGAAAAAAAAAAGCAACAACAAGGGAACCACCCCAAAATAAATAAATAAATAAATAAATAATAGATCAAATAATGGAATTGAAATTCCCGAGCTGGCTAGGCGTAATTGTCCGAGCCGAGCGGTTGTAACGCAGTGCGGAGAGACGAAGAGGATGAAGAAGAAGAGAGGAGGAAGACTTCCACTGTGATACCAGGCGGAGAAAGAGAGCAAGTGAGAGAGGGAGAGTCACGTGATGTTGTTTTCTGCCTTGCTAATTAATGAGCATCTGCTCTCTGATTGGTCCAATGATCAATAAGGTGGATAGGTTAAATTCAAAACACATGGTCTTCTCAAGTAAAAAAAAAAAAATGCATTATGCAAATTTGTTGAGGTGTATAATAACTCAGGAAATAATACTATGTTAATATTCAACGTCAAAGTAGTGTTTGATTCTAAAGTATTGATGCAGTGATAGCAATTTATATTTAACTCGATTGAATGTATTAATGTTCCAGGTCCAAGAAATCGACATGTTTGTGAAGCACGGTATCGATATCCGTATCGATATCTGTATCAATATCTATATTGGTATCATTTTAATCACATTAAGCAGCTTCGACTCTAATGACTAATTTGTTTTAATATAATGGTATAAATATCTGTATCTCTCTTCCTGTTGTTAATAATTATGTATACATAATTGGAATCCTTTTAGGTATTACCGATACCGATTACCTTTTAAGTATTACCGATACAAGTCATCAATGATAGTGGCATCTCTTTTACGTGACATTATTTTTTATCTTACATTGTAAAGTTTTCGGTACTGACATAGCGATCAACAGTTGTTAGGAAATTTGCAGTTTGACCTTGCGTAACTTCATTCGCATAGAGGGAGTCAGGCTAGGTCAAGCCGGGATAATATTTCTGGCTGTAGCCATAAACGTGCATCAAATATTCGGGGAGGCGGTCGGCCCGGGGCTGCGACGGCCTCGAGGCTATTGAGCGGACCGCCGGAGCGAGAACGACGGAACGAGCTTTTGTCGCAACGTCGGTGTTTTATTGGCCCGCCAAAGCCACGTCGGCCCGCTCGCTCGCTCACCTTGAAGATGATGTCGTTTGTCCTGCTGATGACATCATCCAGCAGCAACCGTCTGTCATGTGACACCTCGGTGACAGCACATGACTGACATATTAGAAATAATGGCTCAGAGTAGCTTGGAAGCCTTTTAATGGCAAAATTCAACTTTTTTTTTTATGGCTCAGGGAAGATTTTTTGTAGACAAAATCTAATTTTTCATTTTTTTAAAGCCATGTCAAATTTTTGCATGACTTATTTAAGAGAGTATGTTATTCAAACGACCCAAAATAGCTTTAATTACGATCCAGGCTTTATCCAACTCTGGATTGATTCATGTATCGATTAAGACAGCTCAGTCCATACAACGTGCAAACAAGGGCTTTAAAGAACAAACAGTCGCTCTCAGCAGGGTCATTTTCCAAAAGCAGCAAATATTACAGGGCAATAAAACATCTCTGACATTTGTGTTTATTCTTAAAGGCGAGGCATCTGGCCCACGCGGGGTTCATCGGCGACCACCTCGCGTCCTTCTAAACACACAAAGATGTGAATAGAAGCGTTTAGGCGGAGCGTCCTCGCTTCTGCGCCGCTTCCACGGCCTTGGGCGAGATAATAGAAGAGGAGCCGGGTTTGAGGTGTCGTGTGGGAGGTCTTGCTCGTAGGCACGTTTTCCTTTGTCGCCGTTTGATAAATAATAAATCTTTCCTCAGTCAACGGAGCATGCTCGTGTCGTGCTGAAGGAAAAACTTCACGTCATAGTCGAATGTAGCCTTTTTATACAATATTGTAATTTAGTGGCAAAATAGAACCTTTTCACAACCTAAAATAAATCGGACGTCATAGTCTACTTAGAAAATGAGCGATTTCCTGGGCTTTATTCCTTCTCAATTCATAGCTTTCTCTTTTATATTTTTTGCAGTCTTGGAAAATCATTGCCGATTAGCCAGAAGAGGACGACGATCACGTTGATTAAAAAAAAAAAAAACTTTTAATCAAATCCAAGATTCATCAAACATTTCAATGCTTTCAAGTTTTCTCTGGAATTACAGAACATCATGATTAAAAAAAAAAAAAAAATGCGCTCACGCTAGCTGCGCCTTTTTACAGCGTGAATGACCGTTGCTCAGTTGCATTCAAGGTCGGAGTAAAGCTCTTTGTGTGTGTGTGTGTGTGTGTGTGTGTGTGTGTGTGTGTGTGTGTGTGTGTGTGTGTGTGTGGTAATGGATCCACAATGTGTGTGTGTGTGTGCCTGCTATGGGCCTTCAGCTATATGGTCTCAAGGCTCAGAGAGCATCCCAGTGACAGGGCCAGGGTCCGCCAAGCTAATCAGACCCTTGGGAGTTTCTCGACGCCAACACTTTGTATTGTCGGGAATTCTCTCTTCGCTGCACTCGAGGACAAAGTGGGATAAAGTCACCGTGAGGGGGCTTTTTGTTCTACACACACACACGCTGGACACCTGGATGGTTGGGAGTGTGTCGACTTTTTATCATTCGTGTAGGGTTCAGTGCTGCTCTCATTCCGTCTCTGTTTTAAATCTATACATGGACATTTTTAGCCATGATATTATTCCATGTATACAAAATCGGAGCTTTGTGTTCCCGCCGTCGGCTCAAAGGCATTTTCCCGTGGAGCGCGCCGAGAATCACTCCTCCCACTTTATGGAAATCAAATGCCAAAATTGACTTACTGGAATCCCCCTGAAGCCCTCAGCTAATCTTGCCCCGAAGCTTCTGACATTCACGTAAAAGTGGAGGAAGAAGAAGAACGTCGTTGCCGATTGGCTTCGGGCGGAAGGTGGGGTGGGGGTTTATCGGTGCTGCCAATCAGGGCATCCGGCGATGGAGGATTGTGGTCTCGAGATCCGACGAGGGAGTAGAAAGGAGAGGAGAGACGCGGAATAGGAATGACTACACGCTTGTTTGTATGTTGGGCGAGTAGGGCGGAAAACAGCCTGCAGATGTAAGTTTAATGACGCGGGTCAAGTATAAAACACAAGTGACAGACGGAAGCGGCCTTTAAGGGGTGCTGGCCTGCTGCACACACAAATAAAAGCACCCGCTTGCGTGTCGCCCTCCCGGGAATGGCGTCCAGATTTAAAGGCACTCGCCCGTAAACGAATCGGACCGCCGCGGACGCGGGCCGCCGGTTCCGTCGGTGTGAAAGGTACAAGCACGGAATGTCAAGTTGACGCGGGAATTTCTCGGCTTCCGTGGGAGTATCATCGGCATGTCGCGCAGTTCATCATTCCCGCCGCTGCGATATGACACAAGCGGTTGCCTTTTTATTCTGAGCACCACCAAAAAATTTTGGGAGGCCCACGCCGACAGGAAAAAAAATTCCGATCGATTATTTGGCCGATTAATTAAAACTATGTCATGAGTGAAATAATTTCCTCTTTTAATGGTTACAACAAAGACAAGAATCACCAACATAACATTTCATTGTTTTCCAGTTTCTCCATTAGTTTTTGTTTAACTTTACGAAAGAAAAAGATTGGCAAAAATTGAACAATTTTCCTTTGTCATATATGATGTTTCGCAATGTACGTTAGCATTCCAGCTAGCAAATGAAATGAGATGAAATGAAATAGTTTGGTTGAACATTATGGGCTAACATCTCTACGCGGAAAAACACGAGCGTTATTGTGCTTGTCGGCCATTTTGGGTGGTAAATTGCCTGGTAGTCTTGAATGCATTTCCGAATAAACACCATATTGATATGTGAATGTGTGTTTGCGTGTGTGTGGCTGCAGGTAGGGTGTTACAAATATAAAACCGGGCCGTCTGCCAGCGACGCCTCCGGCTGCGTACATCTTAAAAGAGCGTAAAGCTCTCCCGCCGCAAAGTTCAGACGATGTGTCAGGTCCTCGGAGACCAATTATGTGTTTGTTCATTCCTGCTCAAATCTCTCGTCTCGCCGCTTTGCAAAACAAAACGCCGAAGGTGATCAAGAGCGCGGCGACGGGAAACGCTAGCGTCTGCCCAAATGTCACGTCGTACCGTTGGCCGTGTGTTAGAGGGCGCTTGTTGTCAAACACGTGCCTCTCCGTCTATCTCCAAAGGCCTCATTAACTTTCTCGTCAATCAACCGTATAGCATGCATACATGCAACACTCCCGCGAATTCTCGGCATGTTATCCAGATTAATGTATTGCCAGTGAGATGGATATGTCAGTGAAAAAAATTCTGGCTCCGCCCCCCAGGGACTGGGCTGTTCATTTGAACACATAAGATTAACTTCTACTGCTCTGTTGTGTTGAATCGAAGGCAAAAGGTGAAATCAAAACAAGATGGGCAATTAGCTGTTTAGCTTCAATGCTGTCATTTCGAGTGAGAACTGTTCACACAAGAGCTTTCAACACAACATGATGATGGAGTCATAAATAAAGTGCATCTTTCGTTTCACCTCGCACGAAATTTAAACTTCGCATCCTGGTCCTGGCTTCTCACTATTTCCATGGCCGCACGGCTTTATGAAAAAGTTGTCGAGTAAGATGTATCTTAATAAGGATGTTCTTTCTGCTGACTAACTGTGGCAAAAAGTGTTCTGCCGACTAAAAGACCAGCGTAAATTTGTTTTAAATCAGTTTTGCTTGTCTGCCGGCGTGAATTGTACCTCGGGGGGCGACGAACAAACCTTTCCACTCCGCCTTTCCGCACCGACCTTGAGTCGAGAGCGAGAGAGACGGTGCAGACGGGGTGAGGATTGGCTCCCACCCAAAGTGGAGCAGTCACCTGTCGCCAACAATCAGTTTGCTGCTTGTTCTTAAAACGACGAGCTGAGAGCTTCGGCAGGGATGGGAACATTTGGGTCTCAGAGATGCGGGGAAGCTGCTAATGGTAAGTCGAGACAGAAACCAGACCTGATAAATTGAAAGTTTGCTTAACAAACGGCGGAAACAGTCACTCACGTGATTTAAATTCACCTCACCTAAATAACAAAACCAATGACTGATTCACTCGTATAAAAAAACCCCACTATAACTTAACTCACTCACTCAGTGACTCAAGCACTCACTCACCCAAGTACTGTAACTATACTCAATCATTAAATCACTGACTCACGTAAATACTGCAACTTTACTAAATCACTCACTGGCTTACTCACCTAAAAACTGCAGGTTTACTGACTCTCTCACTGACTCACTCACTCACTTACTCACTCATTGACTCGCTGACTCCTCTTACTGACTGGCTCACTGACTGGCTCACTGACTGGCTCACTGACTGGCTCACTGACTGGCTCACTGGCTCACTGACTCACTGACTCACTGACTCACTGACTCACTGACTCACTCACTCACTCACTCACTCACTCACTCACTCACTCACTCACTCACTCACTCACTCACTCACTCACTCACTCACTCACTCACTCACTCACTCACTCACTCACTCACTCACTCACTCACTCACTCAGACAGACAGACAGACAGACAGACAGACAGACAAGCTCGATTAAAAGCTCTAATGATTCAACATCTGTGAAGCTAAGGCTAACGTAGCTTACTAGCCAGTGGGTGATGAAAAGATGGAGAGGCCAGAGAGGTGAGCGGTGCACTCCATCAACAACGCGGCGGCTTGTTGCAAGCAGGATTGATAAGGAGGATGCTTGTTAGCACACGCTCGCACACAACCGACTCGTGAGCACACACACAAACCAGGTGGTTTCATCTGTCAGCGTAACAAGAGCTCACATGAACAAATGGGAGGCGGGGATGCAGGTGTCAAGGCACGGTCTTAATATGAAATAATAAAGCGTACACATGAAGTCGCAGGGGGGAGGGGAGGGCATTAGCGGGCCAATCGGGGAGCGGCGTGATGGATGAAGTCGGCGGCCGAAGGGAAGAAGAGCACGACGCGTCACATGGAGTTATTTGCGGCAGCGGCTCACTTATTCGGCGGGTGAGCGCCGGCTTAAATCAATCCATTAGATCCATCCGTCACGCCGCTATCTCGGCGGGAGTCAAACGTCTGATGGATGTGCTGGCGTCCGTCGGGATTCCGCCGTAACTACTAGACTCCCGCCGATTCCATTTGCAACTTGTGGAGCCGAGTACGCAGCGGGAGAGGGGAATAAACCAGTCGGGTCTCATAAATGTTCATGAGATGTAAATAATTACACTATTTGTGGGCCAATTGCGAAAAACAGCGAGTCACTGACGACTGCCTCATTTATTTATTATTGCACTCATTGATCATTTAAACCATCAATGGATCACAAACTGTGATTCCCTACACACTTGAATATCATTTCAAGCTAATCTTACATTAGCCTTCAAATCAAATGGTTGGGGCTCTAAGACTCTCCACGAACAACCCAGGCGAAACAAAAATGAAGGAATGTAAACGTTGACTTTTCCAATCACTTTGTTTCTCGCACTTTTTCATCAGCCGCCCGGCCGACAGCCTTTGACCTTTTCACTTTCACACGGTAAAAGTGCTTAAAGCCGCTCGATGAAACAATCGCCGTCGCGGAGGCGACGCCAGGCGAAGAAGCGCTTGAAAAAGCCAGGCGAGAGCCAGCATCCGTCAGCGCCGTGGCGCCGCCCAGTGCCTCTGCAAATCGCTCCCTCATCCGTCTCCTTCGCGACCTTGTACTGGCGAGGTACGCGACGCACACGCCCGTCGCAAACTGGCAGCATGATGGGTAGCTACGCGCTCATGTTTCATCGCTGCAAGGCAAAATGTAGCAATGTATCAGGATCGGAGGGGAATGTTTATTTTGCTTGTTCAATCAACTAATTCCCTAAATATTATTGATGAAGTCAACAACTTTTTTCAGTCAACTTCCAAGCTTACTTAACTCTTTCAAGTTTCACCTAACCAATTTCCTCACCTAACAAACGACTCAAGGACTCACTGAATCATTGACACACTCACTTGCACAAAACTAGCTAACTCTCATACTCAGTGACTATTAATTCACTAAGTCAACATACAGTATTGGCTTACACAACTAAACCACTCACATGATCTGACTCAAGCAACTTTGTAAATAATCAACACTCAATTAACCAACTCAGTCAACCGATTCACTCACTCAGCCTACTCATTTAACGAACTTACACAAGGCTTTTGAACCAAGTTGCTCACCTAACAAACTGACTCAAGACATTCGTTCACAAAAATCCATGCAACGAACCAACTATCTGAACTGACTTACCCAACTAACTCAACCCAGCGGACCAAACAAGACAGGACGGCATTACAGGGGTTTACGCTCAGACGAGAATCTGTTTGCGTCTTGGGGCTTTTGTCCCCACTGGAAAGCGCCCAGGTAGCTGAGTCAGTCGAAGCCTGGGAACATTCGTCATCCCGGCAGCTCGTGACTAATGTTATTATTGTTGCCCGAACCTTGTGAACAAACTAAAAAGACCCCAGCAAATGCTTTTTGTTTATTGTATATATTATATTCTACAAAATGCATTGCTAAGAAACTGTCATGTCATGTTTCATGCAAATGAGCCGATGCTCACCCCGCCCGCCCGCCAACGACCCATACTTGGTTGCTTCCAAGCGATCAAAAGGTCACTTTGCCCCACCTGTCCAACGCTACATGAGCGTCGGTCCTTCCTTTGTGCTAAAACTTAAAGCACCACTACTAATTCAAGTACTTCTTCCTTTCCACCAGTTAAGCTCGTCATGGCAACCGTCAGCCAATGCGCTCGTGACTGGATGTATTTTTATCAGCAGTGCTTTCCCTTCCCTCGACTGCCTCCTTGTTCCACGGCGCTGCGTCGATGCACTTTTTCTATCGCGCCTGAATTGGTTTAATTAAATCTGGGGGTCCCGAATAACGTGCTGATGAATTTCAAGGAGTGCAAGGGGACGTGCGCGAGTATACGTCAAGCGAAAGCCGCGGCAGCTCGCTCGGCCCCATTAGGGCTATGTTTGATCGCTAGCGGTTTGGCATTCACGCCACGCTCTTAATGTAATATTCTCGCATTCATCAGTGTGCATGTTAATCAAAGATTCCAATTGAACTGTCTCTAATGGATCCGGCCGCCAATCTATCCTTATTTCCTTTTTTTTTTTTACGGTCAGGTGCTGACATGATGTGATGTCATTAAATCATTTCCACTCGCGTTCAATGGGATTTTTTTTTTTTTTTTTTTTTTACATTTGGTACAGGTCAGCTGAATATTAAGTGCGTTAATGGAGAAGCCGGCGGCGGCCTTTGCCGACGATGAATGAGCATGAAGTGCGAGCATCTTCATCACGAGGAGGAAGATGAGGAGGAGGAAGAATCTTTGTATACCCAAATTTAAGTAAGTATTTAACTGTCGAGTTTTAAATCGGGGTTCAGGTTTTAAATGAGAGTTTCAAGCCAGGGTTAAGGTTTCCACTTGACGAGAAGCATTGATGAAGTTGTGGAAAAAAGTATTGAAGATCACTTTCATTATAAAGCTTCCCTTCAGATGAGAATGAGGAGTGGGAGGATGAGTAGGATGAAGATGAACAGGTCTAAGGGGAGGAAAGATAAGAAGAAATGGAAGAAGAGGAGCAGTAATAAGAGGTGGGGAATAAGGATGAAGATTTGGAGGAGGGTGGAGGGAAAAAAAGGAGAAGAGGTGGAGGAGAGAGGATGGGGAAGGCGGAGAAAAGGCTAAACGGAAAAGGCAGCAGGAAACAAGTAAGCTATTGTGCACTAAGTAACACTTTGCTGCTGTTTTAACATCATTTACTCGACGTCTGCTGGTTCCCGTGTTCTCATTAGATTGGGCTTCCGTGCGGAACGCTCAAACAGCGTGTTTGTTTATTTAGCTTGTGGTAGCTTCAGCCACACCCGAGGTTGCAGGAGAAGCCAAGACTCAAATCCTCACTAAATGATTCCAATAAGGAGAAAAAACAAAGGGGGGAGTCCAACTTTGGCCGTTGAAGGGGAAAGACGAAATATAAGCAGGTTGCATTTGTGGCAGTATTCCAAATAATGTCCTTTTTGTGTTTAATACAGAGCTGGTGTTCAATTATGTATCATCATTTGTTTGCTCAATGGGTGTGGCCAGTGTAAAGCAATCTTCTGATTGGCTGATGGGGCAGTTGCAATCAAGCCCTATGAATTCTGCCTAGTAACAATATTGTCATAAAAGAAAAGATTACGTTTTTCTACTTGAAAGCAACCCGTACGGGCAAAGCGACCTGCTGTTGCCGTGATGAATATGAAAATGATTATCGCAGCTCAGCAGCGTAGCAACACGCCGCCTCCGAGGCTTAGCGCGTACGTCTGGGAATTTTTCTATTTGGCGACGCCATCAGGCGCAAAGCTGCGCCGAGCCTGCCCTGACCGTTTATTAATAGACGGTCTGAAGCGGACGCCAACCGCCGCCCTCCCCAAACACGGGCGACCAATCGCCCGCTCCGTTGCGGCGGGAGGAAAGTGGGACGGAACATTGCAAACAAGTTGAGGATTAAGATTACAACTTCACAACTCCACAGATATTCCAAAGGTTTACTTAGTTGATGAGGTTAGGGTTTCAAATTAGGGTGTCAGCTCAGTTTTTAAATGGACAGTTTTGAGTCAGGGTTAGGGTTGAAAATTAGGTTAGGGTTTCGAGACAGGATGTCGAGCTGTTTCAAAGTAGAGTTTGGAGGTACGGTTTCAAAATATGAGTCAGAGTATCAAGCAAGTTTGCTTCTTATACTCTAGCGGTTGATTTTGCTTGGAGACACGGTGTCCGTGCACATTGTGCTCATCAATAATAAAACATGTCAATCTTTCGCCGGCCACTGCGGCGACCACTCGGGTTGCAGTTTGATGGACAGATACTCGATGGTCGAGGAGAAGCGATACGGTTACACCGGGGCAAACGCTCAAGACGGGGAGAGATGAATGGCGATGAGAAAAAACGCCAAACAATCTGGGTGTCAAAATGGGATTTCAATGGATAATTGCATTAGGAGATAAGCGGTGATTCGCCGCCGGGCTTGCTGCGTGGCAACCGTTCGTCTAACGAGGTAGGAAAGGAGGAGGTGCGATATCAGAGGTGTTGCTTGGGACTTTTGGCTCAAAAGGCCTTTCGAGCCACTTTTTCGTCAAATGCGTGTTGTTCAGCAAAACCTGCGGCGCACAACTGCTCTTAAGTCAATAAAATGTTTCATTTATTTATTTATTTTTCTTTGTTGCTGCTAAAAATATTCACGTCGTTTTTACATTGGGAATTCAACTTTAGGAACAGAAGTAGTTCAATTATTTTAAAAGTAGAGTTTTGAGACAGGGTTAGGGTTTTAAATGAACAGTTCAACATGGGGTTAAAGTCAGGTTTTAAGCCTAGGTTAGATTTCACTTCAGGTTAGCTCCAAATGTTGATATTATGACGGTTCTCTGATAAAGGGCCAAACCCTGCCCACAGCTCCTCCGAGCATCTGGGCTGCAGCCCAAACATCCGGCTCTGGATGGTTTTTTTTTTTTCCTGAAACAAACATCGACGGACAAGTCATCAAAGAGCATAAAACATGTCGGCGCCATCACGTCTGGAAAAACTAGCCGCTGCCCATCAGAGCGCATGTTGCGGCTTGAATGGGAAACATCCAGGGAGTCGGGCCTGGCCGCTGGCTCTCCAGCCCGTGACAAACCTTGTCCCAATACAAAACTGCTCGTGTGATTGACGGCAGTCCGGAGGGTGGACAAGCGCGGTGACGGAGGAGGGGGGGTAATGCAGCTGATGAAATGGGTTGCAAAGCATCACTCTGCCCTCATCAACACCCACTGCGGCCCCTTAAGTGGCTTTTCTTGCCGCTATTGTGCAAGCATATTTTCCTGCCGAGTAAGACCTCCTGCTGCTTAGACCTATCTCTTCATCGGCCTCAAAACAAGCAGCTCTCACATGACCTGAACAAGCGCGGCTGCTTTGTATTAATTAGAACATTAGCAAAAACCCAATCAGATAAAACTAAGCGTCTACTTCACAACAAGCAAGTTGGGACCATATAAATAAATGAACAAATATATTTTGCATATATTGCAGCTTATTCAGCCACTAAGAATAGTTGTGGCTCTTCTTTGTTTGTTTGCATGACTGTATTATAGCGCCCCCCGGTGGCTGAGACAGGCACATCAAAAGGAGCAGCACAATTAATTTAATTGCAGCATTAAATCACGATATATAAACAATTTAATTCTTCACCTTTCATTACTTTATTACTCTGTCTCATTTATACTGCCCCAAGTGGCCAAGGTGAGCAAACCAGAAGGAGCAGTACAATGTTTATTGAATTGAAGCATAAATTGTGGCAAATAACAATTTAATTCCTTATATTCTGTTTCATATTATGGAGTGTTGTTTTTATTGTAGTACTAAACAAATGTATTACTTGGGGGGGAGAATTCCACGTCCATGTCTGTTTCAAAAGATTTTTAATCATATGAATTCCTCAGATGGATTCATCTGGTTCTGGCCGCAGGCTGTCGGAGGTTGAAGGAAGTCGCGGCGTATGACGCAACACGGCGCACAAAACACCCGGGCAGCTCGCCTCGGTTGTCACGGACGGCTGCACGGCAAGGCCGAGCCGTGCAGTCTATCATGTCCACCACGTGGGCTTTGTTGCCCTAATGCTTGAATCAATATGAATGAGCCGCTTGAACAATGGAGCTCCACGTGTCCTTTTGGGGGCTTTGCAACTGCAACGGCAAGGGCGTGTGCTTCGACACGCGCTTGGATCGCAGCTGCAATCGACGATGAATATTGCAACAGCTCGGAATCTCGCCGCCAAAATAAGGGCATTGGGATGAATTCAGTTTATTGATTATTACTGGCTCAATGCAATTCTGCTTGTGTCGAAAAAATAAAGTGGTTTCAAGCTGCCAGTCAAAAGTCAAGGCTTTCATATATTTGTAAAAATAAACAAACCACTGCAAACAAGTGCATTCTTCTGGGAGTGTTCTAGAAATCCAGCCCCGGAACCAAGTCTCACTTCTTTACAGGAAATTTGGTGGACATGTCTATCATGAGTAGACCCACCAAAAAAAAAATATACAGGTCTGCCATTTTGGTGGATGGACATTTTTAGTCATGACAAAAACAACCCACATAAGGTCAGATGGTGACCAAACTAAAGCTCATTAGGTGTTCCTAATATTATGATCTGCCCTTACATCAAGATATCGACGCTAGCAGTGACACATCCCGTAGGAGATTTAAACTTCTCATCATGCATCATCATCCCTGCCGCTACTTTTTGTCCTCACATTCAATGTGTCGCTTTCCTCCCTCCATCCCTCCCTCCCTCCCTCACCTCTTCGTTCGCCACCCTCCCAACCCACCCACCCACCCAGTCTCTATCTGAGGCTAATGGCACATGCAGGTTCAGCACCATTAGTTGGCTCTGTGGACTCGAGCTGCACCTATTACAGCGCCGCCGCCCGGCTCTCTGGAGTGGGTCGAGCCTACTTTATCACTGCTTAGCCACCACCTTCTCCCCGGAAGGTCACGCGTTTCTAATGACTCGTGACGCCAGTCGCTGGCGGTCGGCGAAAGCCACGACGTGGGGAGCGAGCGAAAAGGAGAATTGCCAGTCGTTTTCACAGAAAGAAAAATTGAGAGAGAAAAAATACAAGTAAAAAATGACTCCAGCTACAGAACAGCAAATGGTTACAAATTCATTCGATTGTGATATGAAAAGTTCATTTTTAACAACGCCCCCCGCCTCACCTCTAAGCACAAATGATGATTTTGACTTTGCTCGACGTCTTATGTTGTCAGTAAAGCGAAAAAATGTCTGCATTGCAACGAGTTTATATTTAGTTGCAATTTAATTGGCACTATTAAATAGGGCAAAAATACGCCTTTTTTTTTTTCCAGATATTTTCTGATTTGTTTTAGCATAACTTTTTATTTTCACAATACATACATTAGTTCTTTATTTATACTGAAGACCAAAATAAAAAGTCAAATGTTAGGCCTGTAATTCATATGTTGTTATGTTAATTGGACATTCAAGTTATTGTATTAATGATCAAAGATGGGTTATGATGGCTTTAATTTCGGGTTCGAAACTCTTTTTAGGGTTTCAAGTTTGTACACACTTTCTCCCGTTTGTGCCGCTGCAAGCTTCTGACCCAAACTCGGCGGATGTGCAAACAGCCAGCAGGGTTCAACGAAAAGCTTCATCGCTTACTGAATCGTTTCCCAATGCTGTCATTTTCTTTCTTCTTCTTCTCTGGTGCTCCATTTATGTGCCAAGCAGACACCGCATTAACCTTCACCTCAACAATCTCATCTCAGACGCTTTCTCTCAATAAAAATTGTCAGGCCACAAAAAAAAAAAAATCATCCCTGACTGCTTGCTGATACTTCCTTGGGTGTTTAATGCAAAGAATGTCGGTGGAGGCGGCGAGGTGAAAACGAGCCAGAGTGTGAAATGAACAGTAATTAATGTTGAATAAAGACTAGTGCGAACGGCGCTGCCGCTAATGGGAATGAGATTGCATTCTTTCTCTTGTTCCTACGCGCCCGGCTTCTTTTTCTTTGCCGTCTAATTCAATCAATACGCGTCGAGCGCCACGAATGGACGCGGCCCGCGGGCCAATCCGAGCTAAGCGTCCGAGACGCGGGATGGAGTCCATAGAGCCGAGAATAAGAGAGAACGAGAGAATACGTCAAGGATTCAGGGGCCGGTCAAAGAAGAGCAATCTGCGCGGGTGGACGGACGGCAATGGAGGCGATAGATCGATAACGCTCGGATGGACTCGTTGAATGGGATGATGATGATTGGATGGATGGAAGGATTGTTAGAGGGAATAAATGAGTGGACTAATAAATGACAGATGGCTTCTTAGAAAGGACAGTCGGTTGGAATGATGAATGGACGGATTTGATGGGTTGATAGCTTGATTGGAGTATGCTTGGAAGGATGGGATTGGGAAGGAGTGGGTTGATATTACGCATGGTTGTTTTAGATCAAGGGGACTTCAGATTAGTCCAATGTTTTGATTTGAGTCCCTTTTGGGTGTTTTTAGCTGTGAGTCATTATCCCGTGTGCCAAGACTGATGCCAAGTTGTTTGACACGGAGCAGCACATTTCGAAGTCGAATATCTTGATTGCGTTGAGATTTGATAATTTCCTTCCGGGAATTGTGCGCCGGTGTCACTCGGAGTCAAATAGTGCAAATGTTTGTTGTCATAAGTGTTGTCAGGATCCTGACCCGATTGAGGGAGTAGTAGCGCATTTACATGCAAACAACACAGCCAGAGAGGAAGCCCGGCATTATCTATTGTCTTCTTATCTGGAAGTGTGTATGTGTGTGTGCGTACCTGCTGGGTGGTCAAAGCTTCTAGAGAATGCAGGTCACACTCTTGCTCTCGCACTTAAAGGAACTTGTCGGTGAATAAGGAGCGTGGTTAAAATTCCCAACCGTGCCTCGGCTCGGAAAATAAGCAACACGGTCACGAGACGAGAGGTGGTGCCATCTCTTAAAAGGTAGCCAAAACGTTACGCCTCCAAACGCCATTATGTTTATCTGGCACCTTATCGCTGGCCTGGAATTACGGAGGGCATTCGGGATCACGCCACGCCTCCGCGTTGGGCCTTCCGAGACGTAAACGATGGAAGGATTGTCTTATCTTTGGCTTATGTTGTAATTTGTGAATTAAAAAAAATGTTGAAATTTATGTAATTTATTTAAAAAAATATTCATTTAGGTCCTACTTGGAAACATTTTTTTTTTGTATTTTTGCATTTGATTAAAAACAACAATTTTTGCATATCTTAAAAGAGCTGAGCGGTCAATATTAATTGATTAATGGGTCAGGTCCGACTTGTAAATATCAAAGACATTTTTGCATTCAGTGAATGTCTAATTTTTTAAACCACTATTAATCGGAGGCAAAGTCAAACCTATCCGCGAGGCAAGCGTGCTAACCGCTAATGCGCCCTTGCTGGTTCAACTCTGCTAATCCAATCAGCGATGATCAATGAGTATTGAACGTCTGACCTGTCAATCGTGTTGCTGTTTTTGTTCATGTTTTTTTCTTTTTAGGATGGTAGGCAATGGACATCAGGGCCCGGGTTCTTATCAAGGTGCCCCCGACAATATCCAGCAAGCCCTCATCACCATGTGTTAATAAAGAGATGCAATCAGCGTCAACATTAATTAAAAGTAAAGAGAGAATAAACAGTAGCGCCGATCGATTCCGCTCACGCGCCGACGCCATGCCTGCGAGGTGGCGGACGTCTCCAGCGGAATACTAAACGCCTCGCAGCGACAAGGGTCGTGACCTAACACTACGATCAATTCCAGTTTGTCACCCTTCCTCGCCTACCTCAACATGACATCGCCCCCTCTTTCCTGTCCTATGTGTAAAAAACATGCAGATTGGCTTCATTCAAGAATAATTTCATTTTATGATGATATTTACAAAAATGTTGATTAAGTGAAGTTTCAAAAATGTTCTTCAGCTACAAAAACTCACAGGTTATCTGAGATTAGGGCGACTGAAAACTCTTCATTGTTTACAGTTGGGTCAGTTGCAACAATTAATCAATTGTCAAATGAATCGTTATTTTATTTTATTGACTTTTAAAAAATGTGTACGCTAGGTTGCTAGCTCAAAATGTGTCTTTGATGTTTAAGAAAATACATTTGGTTGATTCGGGACTCAAACTTAACCTTTGACTCCACAGAAACATATTGTAGAAAGTAAAATAAAATAAAAAAATCAGATGTATATCATAAGACACCAATATGGCGAGTTAAAAACTGTTGAATCAAAGATTCATTTCCTGCAAAGCATGTTGGGAAGCCGCCGCCGACCACCATGGAGTTGCGCACTTGACAAATTGTGTGGATTTGCTGTGTTTACCTCTTTTTCAACTGCCTCCTAATTATCATTTAACCCTAATTAACCCGCACGGCCTTATTAACGTCGAACATTGTGGCTGGAAAGCAGCCTGCCGCATTCCGTCTTTAATCGGCTTTCTGCCAGTCCCGAGCACGAGTGATGCGTGTCAGCACATTTACGTGCACACACACACTCACACAAATATGTGCACGCTACAAGGACGGCGAGGCTAAAGCGTCATTGCCATACTCTTTGCTTTCTTCCACGGCTTGAATTGAAAAACATTTTCTTATTGTTACTTGATTTTTTTTTTTTTCCCACACAAATTGACCTTCACATTTCTAAAGCGATTTTTCTAAAGTTTCCTTCAACAACAATTCTCTTCTTTTAAAACACTAAAACTGCTTTGAAAACCTCACATAACATTTGGAGATTGTTCAGATTTCCGGTTGCCATGAATTTTATTTGTTTTTTTAACAAAAATGCAAAGTTGTAGCATCAAAGTAACAAATTGTAAAGTATTGGATCCTACTACATGTAAGATAGGGACACAATTAGCCCAAACATAACACATATCGCTTACCGTCGTGGCGGCAACAGGTGACATTTTTTTTTTTGCCTGGAGGGAGGGTGCGAGTGACCTAAAATGTATTAAGAAGCAATTACTCTCTAATCACGCTGACATTATCAAGAGACAGGCAATATTCCGATGATGCCTGGGCCAGACTTTTCCCTCCCCTTATCGCTGTTCCGTTTCGTCGGGAGCGTTTGCTTTTTTGGCCCGCTGTGCCAGAACCGGGGAGTGATGAGACACGACGGTCCAGTGCCCCGCGGCTGATAAGTTAGAGCGGGAGGCTGTGCGGCAAAACTCATATTTTATGTAACAGATATTCCACTTTCTATCCCTCCCTTCGCATGCTTATCTGGGCCAGTTGTGGAATTCGGTGGCGGGGCCAGTTAGCACAACGGGTCCAGTTCGGTCTTGCCTATGTGACTTACCTTGCTTGGGATGTGACTTCTTTGTTTTCTTTTTCGTTTGTTTAGGTCAGGATGGACCACGTAAACTCACAAACATACTGTATACACTCCTCGGAAAAAGTTCAACTTTCCGAAAGAACGCTAAGATTGACCTAAAATGCATTAGGAGCTGTCTAAAAATTCTTAGATTCATTTGGAGAGATGTATGCTAACAACTGTTTTATGTATACCACCACTGAGTGGCAATGCTAATTTGCTGTAGTTAGCAAAGGCTGCTAATTAGCCTTTTGTTACAGTTTTCCAAACAAAATGGATTAAAATAAAATTTTAAGTAATGTAATTAGATGCTTGTTTGCGTGATTGAAACAGCACCTGGAGGGAGGAAAGATAAGACAACTAGCACTTTTAACATATCCTAGCAAAACATCCTCATTTGCTAGACATATCTTGAGCTGCTAATTAGCCAGGCGTTAGCGTTTGTCGACTGCAAAAGTTTCACACACAAACAGAACTCATCAAATGTGACAAGAACCTGTGAAGCAACAGGAAAAATAAAAAGCTCCAAACATTCACCCGGAAGTGAGTGATGAGAGCTAATTAGCTTAGCTACAAAAGAGAGTCTACTTGTTTGTCGCTTCATTGAGCTTTTTGTCCATCATGTTTAATGAGGGTTTTTAATCTGTAAGCCCGGAGAGGAAAAGCGCTTGCTTCATTTCAAAGAATACAAGAGTAATAAAAAAACATGATGAAAGACGGTATAAACCAAACCATTGTGGAAAACTTAGCCAAGACTTTTGAAGTCTACGACAAATCTAACCTGTCAATGGTGACACATGATTTGTTTTTAGATGACGCTAATGTACGTGTCTTTCACCTCACATCGGTTTTCATTTGACCTTTGACATGAAATATAATTTTGAGTCTTAAAACATTTTTTTTTGTAAACGCCGAGGACAATTGTAAGTCTTTAAAGATCTCATACATATTTAAAGACTGGTGGAACTATAATCAAGGTCATGTTTTATTTGTATTGCATTAAAGGCAATTCAGGCATCAACAAACTTTTGTAAATGGAAAAAAATAAAAAAATCTAATTAGTCTCAATTGAACCCAACGGGACATGTAAAAATGAATACCTCTTGGCACATCTGCTTTCATTTTATATTTTCAACCTAACATCCTTTTTTTTATGTGTCAACTCCAAAGACACACGTCGCATATGTCTTGATAACCACGAGTCTCCGGATGAATTTCTGACTTTGTCGATGTTGCCGCTAACGAGCGAGGCGTCAGAGAGAGTCATAAAACCAAGTCATTTCTCTTGTGTTTTTCGCATTCGCCAGTAAAACATCTGCTGTTTGCTAACAATTACCCGCAGGAAGGCTTTTCACATCATCCATCACTCGGCGAGGTCTGTTGGTCTGCGTGCGAGATGAGGTTCCTCGCTGAAGACTATTTGTCACTGGCAAGCTACACGTTCAAGGATGAAGAGCGGTTTGATTTGAAGCAAACTACGGCGAGCTCTCAAATGTCGTTAACTCGTTTGCCGGCGATGAAGGCAATCGGCGAGTTTATATTTGACTGCATGTTGGAGCAGATGGCACATATTGCAATTAAGACACGCATGCCAGGTGATTCGATTTTACCGCCACTTTATATACAAACTCCAAAATGCAATTTTGCTAGAAATTGCTTGTGAATGTTGGAGAGCTGATGCTAATCTGAAACGCTGTAGAATTAATTGAATTGTTGAAATGTCCAACGCGAGACTTGAATATGGAATGAACTGGTTAAGAAATATGGAAGTGGTAAATACTGTATGTCTATTTTAATTTGATGAATCATTCCATACATTTCCCCCAAAATGGAAAATAATGGGAAGTTTGTGTGAGAAATGTGTCAAACCTTTTACCATATGAACTTTTCCTGTAAGCTCCAAGAGAACATCTTGAAGCTTTTCCTATAATTTTACTGTCATAACAGCATTTTCCCTCGCATCGAAGCTATTATGCGAGCGATTATGTTTACAGACGAGCTTCTCGGGAAACTTTCAAAAAAGAAACGCCACATGTTGAACGAGGGCGTGGGTTCGTCATTGCTGTCTCGTCAACTCGCGACACTGATGGATGGCGGCTGTCAAATGCTCGCTCGGCTCTTTCTCCCTCTTCTTCCTCACTGCTCACAAAGAATCAATCGACTTCACTTAGTGCGCCGATGCCCCGACGACAGTGACGAGGCGGGAATAACGCAGAGGTCAAACATTTCGGGCCTCTAATGAACAAAATGTGAAACATTTGATTGTCTCAATAAAGTTTTTGGATTTTGACATCACGCACATCAATGAAAATCCGTTGACGTGTTTACTTCAATTGTGTTGTTTTAAAACACTTCGATGATCGTGATTACGAACATTATCGCTAACCGGTCAAACAAACTGAGTTGGAGTGCACATAAAAACCAAATACTGTCATCCGGATGTAGACAAAGATGTCCGCCTCACATTCCACAGATTTATGATGACTAGTAAGACACGTTAATGACTGAGTGACACATCGACATCATAGCTGACACTCGGCTGGTTTTATGAGCACACGCCGAGGCTTTAATGTAGTGGATATGCGAGCGTGCGTGTGCATACACGATGAGCTGCAACAGCCAACAACCTCATCAGTTAGTGTGTATTCTCAGCCGGCTCCATTATTAAAACCCTACTTGAGTAATTGTATTATTTAATTTATATTTGCCACCTCAAAGGAACATAATAACATATTGTTCCCTGTTTATACTGAACTAATGGTAACCTTTGACAGGCACACAAGACACCATGTATTATGCATCCGGCGTGGCAATATAAAATATAAATCAGCAAGGCATGCTTCATTTTTAAAGAGGACAGATGATCAGCTACGCCTTTAAGCAGGCCGCTTTATTTATTTTTTATTTCGCAAAATCAATTCGTCGATTTATCTTTGGCTCGAGGCGCTCGGAATTTTATCGCAGGGGTCCGGTGTGAGTCGAATGTACAAAAGAGCACGTTGCCAATGAAAAGGGAACGGTCGTTATTTCTACCGCCGCTAGGGGGCGTCAAAACATCGAAACGAAAGACACTGCCAATTGGTTTGAATGGCAAAGGTTACTGTTTTAAACAAGGGTCAGGTTTTTAGTTTTAAAGCCAATTTAAACATTTAAAATTAGGTTTTTTATTTATTTATCAGGGTTTCAAGCCAGGGGATGCATGAGAAGTTATCTTTTCAAATTAGAGATTCAACTCTGTCGGGCATTCAAACAAGGCAGTTGTGGTTTCAAAGTAGCGTTTTGCTGCAAAGGTTAGGATTTGAAAAGAAAATTTCAAGCCAGGCAAGGAATCCAAAAAAAAAAAGAGAGGGAAAAAATATATCTCAATTTTCCGGAACATTTTCAGAGTCAGCTGCATAAGTCTGTGAATAGAATGCATTTAAATAATAATGCAAGTTGAAATGTCACTTCTATTAACACGTCTCGCTCGGCATGACATTCAACAACAAGCTCACCCCGTGCAAAACAACAAGGTGAGCGCACAACACACCGCAGGACTCGATCAGTAAATAAATCAGCAGTTGTATGAATATGTAAATGAAGGTTGACTATTATTTATTTATTTTCATTTTTACTCTGTTGGGTCCAACTCTACGTGTGTGTGTGTGTGCGTGCCAACTAACCTTGAAGATAAAGCATCAACACGCTGCTGTCTTGCCTCTAATAGGCTACAATAAGAACATCTTCATTACGCCGCCCTCAGAGACGCTGATAACGCAGAATTACACACACGCACACACACACGCGGCCATAGAGCGATAAAAGGGCTGAATGTTACAACAAGGTGAAATGTTACACCTCTTTGTGCTCTTTTTCACAAATTAACACTTTAATCAGCGAGGTGAGCCAAACCTGCACACCTCATTTCCCACACACATGACCTGACCGTGCAATTCATTGCGGGCATTTGGATGATCAAATTAAGACATTGAATTTACAAAAAGTTCAGGATTTTTCAGGCAGGAATAGTAGAAGGCAAAGTGAAATAATTATTTTAAATACACAACGTGCAATTGCTTGTCTTATGTTTAGTTTGACCTACTTGACTTGACATTCTACAATAGGTTGAATGGAAGAATGTAAAAATGACATCAAATATTTCCTGGAACCAGACACGAAAACAGATTTTTAATCTAAACAACAAGCACGGAGGAGGTCATTTAGAGTGTGGATTCATTAGCCATCTAAACAATAAGAGTAAAAAGAAACCAGAAGCTGAAATCTGTTTAAGCGTGGTGAAAAAAATAAAATAAATGTTGCGTCAATGTTGTGATTGGGATAAACGTCTAGAAATGTGTCCATCCACCAGTTGACCTCACAAGCAATTATTTTTTAAACATAATTACTGCTATTGCCATTGTTGATGAGGGTTGAGAAGGCTGCCAGGAAGTCAGAGTTGACGCTCAATCAACATAGTCAACAATTAATGGACAAAGTGCTTTGCATATGCACATGACGCGCTTTCACGGTATTAAACTGCAGTTAGCGTTGTTTGAATTATGGACGGACAAAAGGATGCTTTGCGGAAACCGGACGGAACCTTCTGGACCTTACACCGGCTCAGAATGCACCAGTGAGTGGCAGCAATGCGGCATGGCAGGAGGTCGTGTTAATTGGGGGGGGGGGGGAGAAAATGAGCTGAGGATGAAATTTTAATTCAAAGGTTGCCGTCTAGTTAATGTACAAGTGCATGCTTTTGGATTATTTAGCGACATGCAACTACCACTTACTAGAAAGCATTTAAATTACATTAAAACCACATCAATATTTGACGTGGGGAAAAAAAATGAAAGATTTTAGCTACCACTTGATATAAATGATTCCAGGAAGAATAGTTTTAGGCATTTGCTTTTACTTAAAAGCAAATGAAGAAAATTGAAGAGACCATTGAAAGCAAAACATATATAAAATGTACTTTCGTTTCTCAGAACGGGGTTAAGTGACTTGGGCAAGGCCCTTCTGCTTTCTGGTGTGGTTACCTGGCCCGTTACCATGGTTACTTGCTATGCAGCAGCTGTTGAAGCAGCGGGCCATCAAGAAAGGAGGCAAACATTAACATCATTGTCACGTGGTCGCCATCATTCTGGGGTTTTTTTTTTATTCTTCTATTTTCCCCGTGGCTGCGGTGAGTCATTATCATCGAGAGAGCACAAATATCAGCAAAGGGTAAACCGGCAGTTATGTGAAGTGCAGAATTTACCTCCTTGATGGAGGAAGGAAGGAGAAATCTGAAAGAGGTGTCGCTTATCACTTTCACATTGAAAATGAGGCGGCGGGTAATTGAAAGGAACGCAGTGATTCCAGCGGTCCTTTCGTCAACAACACAAAACGTTCGTTAGCACTCGCACATCCTCTAACGACTTGTTTTTCCCGCTACCGGCCTCGCAATTAACACGCACGCCGGAATATCTCTCCGGTCCAATTTAGAACACCAAATCGCGATAGTGATGACGTAACTCGGTCACAGTAATGGGAACTTACTGTACTTAAAAGGGAACTCCAGGAAAAATAATATCTGCCCATACTAGTCTAAACACAGGATTCAAATTCATACCAGGGGCGGCCATTTTGTTTTATGAATGAATGGACGTCAAAGTGCCCTCTGACTTACATTGCGGACATCATAGCTCACTTGATCTTTGGAGAAATGAAGACAAAGGGTTGAAAAAATAAAATAAAATAGGCCCAGAAATTGGGAACGCACTAGACTCATTACTCTGAGCCATGTGCCGGTTGTGTTGGAAGCATAGCCGTTTAAGCTAGCTCGATAGCGAGCGTTTCCCAATAACTCAGAACACGTAATTGTATCAAAGTATGAAACCATCCATGAGTGTCATTACAATGAAAATAAAAAAATATGACTTACATTCTTTCTTTCGACTCGTCAATGTCGTCGTCGCCTGTTGCCGAGGTCTTGTCTTCAAGGGAGGTCGGGCTCTGTCTTCGTGCTTTAGGGTCATAATAGAAATATGAGAAAGGTATTTTGTAAATCCACTGTTAGCTGAAGCATCAGTCAGTAGCATGCAAATTGTGACATTTGCCATTTTACAAATCCTCTCCAAAATGTTCAAAGAGCAGCAGGTGGTCGTTGGTGAGCGTGACGCTTGATCTTTTATTTGACAAAGCGCATAGGGCAACAAAAGGTCTCGATTGTTTGCTTTGGAAAAATGCTGGAATGACTCAAAAAGCTGCTATCGGTGCAGCCAGTGACGAGAAGTGACATTTTTCAGCGTCTGGAGAAGAAGATCAGTCTGTCTGGGTGTTATAAAGGTTTAAACTTCACAGAGTGATGTTTGACATTTGGACTTCCTCTCTTGTGTGACCTTATGTCACATCATGCATCAGTCGAAAGTGGTTTCAGACAAAAATCGCTATAAAAGATGCATTTTGATGGGGAAAAAGGAGCATGAATTCCATTTCGGGTTTTAACATGAAGAAACATTAAGTGCAATTATACAATACAATTTTTTTTTTTTTTAAATTTGATATTTAATGTTTTGTGAAAGGAAAGAACGTGATGAAAGCTGCAAGTCTTGATTAAGATGGTACACCTTTAATCCAAATGAGCAGTCAGCACTTCTTTTGCAATTAAAAGAAAATTAGGGATTTATTTCAAACAGCAATGCAAAACGGTCACTCACCAACAACCATGTGACCATCCCAAACTGCACACAATAAATATTTAGAAATGGAGAAGCTTTTTTAATTTAAAGATTAAACGTCTTCAACAAGCAAGAAAAAATCAGATTCCCTGATTAATTTGTGAACGTGTTTCCATGACCTGGATGACAAAAATTGTGAAGAAAAAAAAACATGACATTTTCAAACATCACATGCAGCAGTTCTAATTTCACCTCAAACCTTTGAACAACAGCGCGACCAAGTGGTCAAACATTTAACTGCACACATATTTTACAGTCAGTAGATGGGCAGTGTATTTTTATTTATTCAGATACTTTGAACTGAAAAGTAGAGTCAAACTACGTTTAAACGCCCCCCCCCCCACTTGACTGATGTATGTATTAGTGTAATCACCTCATTATGACAGAAAAGAATCTAATGCTGCAAAATCATCTCATGGGAAACTAATTACAATCAGTTCATTATTAGAAAGCGTGGCAAATGATAATGAATACTGACCTCTCAATGTGGTGTGCTTTCAAGCGTTAATAATGATGGCATAGTCGGCCAAACTTCTTATCATGAGCTAGGAAGCATGAGTGGCCTTGCTCCTTTATTAAATTTCACACATTGACTGAAAAGTGGATAAAGGAGATAAAAGAAACACACCATTATGTGATAATCTGAATTTAACAACCGGCACTTCGCTTCGCTACAGCATTTGTATTTTATCCACAAACATCGCCAAATTCAATTGTACATCAAACATATTAAGATTAACAGACAACAATTCTACAATTTTAAATAATAATAATATTCTGAAGAGACGTGTTCCATGTCGTTACCTTTTTCCGCTGTGCTTTCATTTATGTTTATTTGTTTGGGGGCAGAACATAAGAAAAATATTTGAAACTAATAAGTCAAAGCGGATTTCCGTGATTCCTTTCGCGCGAGACGACGTTGGTCACTTCTGGTGATAATTGGTTCGATTCCAAACTCGCAATTTTACACTTTTGATACTTTCTTCCTGCTCAGTGATTGGCCAGAATGTGCGAGGAAACTGTTGTCCAATCAGCCGCTCTTCCGCGTTTGAAATTATTGTTGGTGTGACATCAGTGTTCATGCATGCATCCCTTCCGCGCTATGAAGCCCAAAAAAATAGAAAGACACAGAATAAGTCTATTATACTTTGCACTTGAAATTAATGTGAAAACTTGATCATTAGTACTAACTAGACTAACTAAGAGTCCCAGCATTATTCATATGACCCATCAATGAGATGATACATATATTGGAATTAAGCTCTGAAGTTGGAAAGTGGTGGCTCTCAAAAGAGCCGTTAAGGTCGTAGGGTGGGAGCTTAAGCTCTTTCCCCGCGGATACGACGTGCCAACTGGATGTCTTTGGGCATGATGGTGACCCGCTTGGCGTGAATGGCGCACAGGTTGGTGTCTTCGAACAGACCGACCAGGTAGGCTTCGCTTGACTCCTGCAGCGCCATGACAGCCGAGCTCTGGAAGCGCAGATCGGTTTTGAAGTCCTGAGCGATCTCCCTGACCAGACGCTGGAAGGGCAGCTTGCGAATAAGCAGCTCGGTGGACTTCTGGTAACGGCGGATCTCGCGGAGAGCCACGGTACCGGGCCGGTAGCGATGGGGTTTCTTGACGCCGCCGGTTGCCGGGGCGCTCTTGCGGGCAGCCTTAGTCGCCAGCTGCTTCCTGGGGGCTTTGCCTCCTGTGGATTTACGTGCTGTCTGCTTGGTTCTTGCCATGTTTCCTGTTATGCCGCACAAGGAAGTGGTAGAAAGCTTGGGCGTCTGATGGTATTTATTTGGGCGAGACAGCGCTGATTGGTGCGTTCAAGAACAGCCCCCGCTAAAGCCGCTCGACTATTGGACGACACGATTTTTAATTAAACCAATCACCAGTAGAAACCACCAACGTCTTCCGGAAGTAATCGGTTGACAGAAATTCATTTTGACAACTTAATACAAACCAACATTCTTATTGATACTTATTCATATTTAGTCATTGACTCTACTTCAAGCTCTCCAGCTTTCTCCAACTCTGAAACCTAACATTAAACAGATCACATCCAAGAAGTGCGCCCTCTGCTAGGGACTTGTGCTTACTGCACCCCTTCCCACCACTTTTGTGGAGAACATGTTTCAACTACAAAATTTGAACCAGATAACTTATTCAGAGAGCCAAAGTTAACTCCTCAAATTCTGTTCTGCAAACTTCCTGGATTCCCGGACATGCCGTGGCTCTACAAACCAGGAATTGTCAGTCAAACCTGTTCTACAGGCTCCGGCCAGTTGCAACCTTTTGCTTGGCGTTCACAAACAGCCGGTAAAGTAGGGACTAGTGTGGGTAGTAATATGTTCTTAACCAGGTGGACCTTGTAAGGAGTTGATTTAAGACAGTTTCTAATTTTTACCTTAAGTTCGTACAATTTTTTGCCCATTATAGATGATATGCAACAATTACGTTTTAAAATTACTCGTCGTGGAAAAGAAAAGGGGAAATAACTCTTAGGTAGATGTGGGTGGCTCTTAAAAGAGCCGTTGGTTTCAAATAGTCATTTATTTGGAGCTGGTGTACTTCGTGACAGCCTTGGTGCCCTCAGACACGGCGTGCTTGGCCAGCTCACCCGGAAGCAGAAGACGCACAGCGGTCTGGATCTCCCTGGATGTGATGGTTGAACGCTTGTTGTATAGCGCCAGACGAGAAGCTTCGGAGGCAATGCGCTCAAAGATATCGTTGACGAAAGAATTCATAATGCTCATGGCCTTGGAGGAGATTCCGGTATCGGGATGGACCTGCTTCAATACCTTGTAGACGTAGATAGCATAGCTTTGCTTCCTTGCCCTTCGCTTCTTCTTTCCGCCTTTGGGTGTGGCCTTAGTCACGGCTTTCTTGGAGCCTTTCTTGGCAGCTGGTTTCGCAATGTCAGGCATTGTTGATAGTCTGCTAGGGAGATTGAATGGAGAAGAAGTCGGAGAGAAAGAGTATTTATGTCCAACTCATGCAAATACGAATGCGCCAGCGCTACTTGTTGATTGGCTGGAATTCTCTTTTGAAACTTGGAGGCGTGTAACAAAAAAGAGGCGCGGAACAAAAAGAGGCGCGGCAACTGGTTGCCACAGTTAGCCATTATTCTGTCATTTTATTTAATATTTTTCAGTAAAATACACTCGTAACAACTTCCCTAAAACATACTACCCTACTTTTATTGATATACTGTATATTCCTTAGTTTTATTGGTAGCTGTATGCAACGTTAAACAAGTATTCGATTCATGACAGTTCACGATCACTTTAAGGAAGCCAAACTTAATTTCTGCCGAATTTCAGAATCAATTTTAATGTCCATAAAATAAATGTGATTATGTGCATCTAAAATTATGTCTTGGACTTTAAACATTAGGGAACTCTTGGAAACTTTGTGCCACCGAATCAAGCTTCTAATTTCGTTTTTGACATTTGTTTACTATCCTTGCTTGTGTCGACGATAAATACATTCGGGATTCAGTATTTCGCAGCAAATTTCATCATCATGGTGACATGTCAATTAGTGATAAATATTTTGTGATCACTTTGTTTATCACATGGAATTAAGGCTCTTAGAAAGATTTGTGTGGTCCTTAAAAGGACCGTTTGGGTGATTGTTGGTCTTGGTGAGTTTAACCGCCGAAACCGTACAGAGTGCGTCCCTGTCTCTTCAGGGCATACACGACGTCCATGGCAGTGACGGTCTTCCTCTTGGCGTGCTCGGTGTAGGTGACAGCATCACGGATGACGTTCTCCAGAAAAACCTTAAGCACACCGCGAGTCTCTTCGTAGATGAGACCTGAGATACGCTTCACGCCGCCACGGCGAGCCAGGCGACGGATGGCGGGCTTGGTGATACCCTGGATGTTATCACGGAGAACCTTGCGATGACGCTTAGCGCCTCCTTTTCCGAGTCCCTTACCGCCTTTGCCTCTGCCAGACATGCTTACTCTGAGTTGTGAATCTCAAATGATAGTCAGTAGGAGTGAGTTCTGCCTTCTTATGGCAAGACTGCGGACGTAAAAGAGAACGGCTGATGCAATCGTGGGCGGCAGCAGCGTCACTCAGCACAACTCAAAAGGCCAAAGAATTGTCTTTCAAATGTATTACATACATACAAAACAGTAATAAAATTAATATAGTATTAAGTATCCCTGAATTGACTTTGATTATTTTTCACTGTTTTTGTCTTACTACGCTCTAATATAAAAGTTTGGTACTTTATTCCAATTTTTTAGCACATTCAACAATGATAACTACAGTTTACAATAATACCACGACTCAATAAGGACTATTATTTATTTATGAAATTATTTTCGAATTTGACACCTAGTCTCATTTTTTCCATGTCTTTTCTGGAAACATTTATTTCTAAGAAGTAACTAGTGCTAAATTGCAGCAATATGTTGCTTGATACATATTGTCATTAGTATTGAGTGTTCAACAACTAAATGTTGAAGCTGCTTGAAGAATTTGTTGTAGTAAAGATTTGAACATTAATGTCAAAAAGTAGATAATCTGTGCTTAATAAAAATTCAGGAATTGTGTTCTCTTTCTGTTAGGAGTGTGTGGCTCTTAAAAGAGCCTTTGTAGGGTCTGTCAAATGTCAGTTTTACTTGGGCTTGGCTGTCTTCTCGCTCTTCTTTGGCAGCAAGACAGCTTGAATGTTGGGCAACACACCGCCTTGAGCGATGGTGACCCCGCCCAAAAGTTTGTTGAGTTCTTCATCATTGCGGACAGCCAGTTGTAAGTGACGTGGGATGATTCTGGTCTTCTTGTTATCGCGAGCAGCGTTTCCAGCTAACTCCAGGATCTCAGCGGTCAGGTACTCGAGCACGGCCGCCAGGTAGACGGGGGCGCCGGCACCCACACGTTGAGCGTAGTTTCCTTTACGCAGTAGTCTGTGGACACGGCCGACTGGAAATTGAAGACCAGCACGGGAAGAGCGAGTCTTCGCCTTTGCTCTGGTCTTACCTGATTTGCCACGCCCAGACATTTTTAGAATGTAAATTTGCCGTTTGTTTGATTGTGCCTTCACTTGCAAGACGCTGTGCTTTTATAGATAGTCGTCCTGCTCATTGATTGGCCAGATAAGGCGTAGAAACGGTTGACGAATCAGCAGTGAGTTACAAGGGAAGCCTCGCCCCTTTGCTTCAGCTTCCTGTTTCGATTTTAACTTGTTTAGACAAGTACAATATTCGTTTCGTAATCAGGATTAGTTTTTTTTTTTTGTCAAGGACAATAGGACACACATACATGCATGCAATGAATTTGCAAGAACTCCGGAGTTTTCTGCTTATATTTAGATTTTATTTCCAGAATAAATGAGTGGATTTAGTGAAAAGTTGAGCTATTAAAAAAGCTAATTTTTCAAGACAAAAGTGTGTGGAATGGGTCTTTTTTTGTTTTAAAAAAAAAATCGAGACAAAGTTTTAAAACATGTCATTTTAATTGGCAACATAATCAGGTAAAAATGCACGAGCAAATCCAATTAGTAAAGGGGAAACCAAAGTCTAGCTGTCACATTGCAATTGAACATTATAACAATATAGATTGTAAAAATGTTTGTTTCTCAATATATGGGCACTTGTCTAATGACATCATAGGTGTCAAATTGTTGCCACCTCCCATCTAACAAACCCACTAAGGCATTTGGGGCTCTACGCGGTCACAATGCAACAAAAAACATTTGCGACACGCTTACAATTTTAGTTGAGCTGATCCCGCCCTCCGCGCTTCAAATCAGATGCGCTCATTAACGGGATTAGTGTTTAACGTCATAGGGGTCCACAGTTTATCACGGCGGTCCCCTCGGTTCTCTTGATACAATCAAATAAATCATCACTGCAAAAAAAAAAAAAGATGCAAGTCTTAAACAGTCTGATAGCAACAGTCTGTCTCTTGGAGCTCTTTACAACTTATATATAGAACATACGTACACGTCGTTTCAATGCACTTTGCATTGAGTAACTAGGCAATTTGAAATGTTGCTGGAGCACATTGGCGGCTGGGAAGGAATCCTGCTTGGTGTCAATCATATCAAGCAATATTAGTTTCACACTGAAAAGTTTAAAAAAAAAAAAATGAATTATTTGGTGTGAGCCAAAAGTTATCAATACAAATATTTATGGCAGTCAAGATTTTTGGGGTGAAGTATTTTGAGAACAAAAGCAGGTGTCAGAGAAAAAAAATCCTTGAAAATAATGGACACATTTTCAAGAAAATAGTATTTCTTCAAAAAAGATATCTTTAGACATAAAAGGTCGAGGTCAGAAAATGTTGGATTTTTTGCAAGAAAAATATTCTAAGAGAGAAAAAAAAAATTAAAACCCTTGAAACAAAATCAAACTTCTCTTTTAAGATAAGACTTAACCCTATTTCTTACAGAAAACTATATTTTTTTTCTAAGGAAAAAAAAATCGGATCGTAATATATTTTAAATTGTACTTTATATTCTTACCAACTATTTTTTTCAGGTTCAAAGCTGTGTGATTTGATTGTGTGTGTGCGCTTTTTTTTTTTTTATCCTCTTCAGTGTGACGACGGCAATAAAGATTTGATGTGACATTGCACGAGAGGATCAGAACAAGATGGGCTTGCCAGCGGTCTTCTCCTGCACGTAGGAGGTGAAGCGCTTCAGGAACTTGGGGTACTCTCTCTTGGCCACTGCCCTCAGCACCGTGGCTGGCGCCCAGCCTCCGGGATTCACTGCACACAACACAAACACTTGCATTTTACAAAATGGCTACAAAGTTGTACTTTTTTTTTTTTGCTGTATTCCAGCAGTTTGCAAGAAAAATGTTTTACACTGGGAGGCTTTTCTTCTCCTAAGGAATGTCTTGTTTAGCACTCCACATACATAAATGGTAATTAAAATAATGGATAAACACATCCTAGCATAGTATATAGCAGCATACAGTATGTAGTTTATGTTTGAGACCCACCATTAGCCACATATGTGATTTTACAGAGCACATTGTCTCTGCTGATCTCTTTGTCGCCCTCTGGTGGACTGACCAGGGTCTGGCAGATCATGGCGATGTTGATCTTGGCTCGTACGCAGCGACTGCTTGGCTAAAAAATAAAAAAACAGTTTGGGTTAATGCGTGGGGAAAAGTGAAAGTCGCGTCCCTTCGGCGGCTCGCCGCATACCTGCGCGTCGTGGTGGTCCACGGAAAAGTTGCACACCAGCCACGTATCGGGGTCGTTCTCGTTGCTTGCCACGATCTTGCGCATGGCCGACAGGTACAGAACGTCACGCTGAGAGGCAGGCCAAACCCTCTGAGGGAACACATTACGTGGTCAGTTTCATTGTAGACAATATTTTGGACTTTTTTTTTGGCCGATACAGATGAATTGAGGCGCAGTGGTACCTTGTGCGTCTGGTAGACGATGACGGCGTTCTCCGACAGCGTTTCCACAATGTTGAAGTTCTCGATGGTGGCTGCAGGGGAGGCGGAGAGTGACATAATGAGGAAAAAAAAAACCTAATCGCACTTGGAGGCCCGCCGCCTCGACAATACACGTACTCTCCCAGTCGTTGCGGTAGGCTGTGTCCCAAAAGTAGTGGCACACCTCGTGTCCCGTCACGCCCTTTACAGAGTGCGTGGCCTTCAGCGGGTCGAGCACAATGCCATTCTCCTCCACTTCCCTCCTGTACACCTAACATGCATCGGGGAAAAACTTTGAGTCAGGATCAACATCCAAACAATTCATGAAAAAAAGGGAACACTGTCAATAGGAGGGAAAAAAAAAAAAGACACACCTTCATCTCTCCTTCCTCCACTACCAGCTGCCAGTTTGCATCACCGCCGACGTCCTGAAGTGAGTAGGTCATGTGGCTCTGCACCATCTCCTCCACCTGCCAGAAATGAAGCAAAAGTTGATTTTTTATTTTTATTTTACAATTGCAGGGTTGAGACATGCACGAGAGACAAAAAGAAAAGAGAACCTGCTCGGATAATCGGTGAGAGCCCGAGCTGGAGAAGATGTCTGGTGGTGGAAGTGGACTAGATCTCTGCATTCTGGTCTTCTCCGTCTGACACTGGAGCAAAAAATAACTTAAAGTAAATACGCAATATAGACATACTCGATTTAAATACACTTTAGGCCTGTTTCTATAGCATTTTCCATACTTGTTTCTTCGATAAAAATAATGTTGCCTATAAAATGGTCAAAATTTTTCCCATGACAGAACACAACTAGCTCCAACATATTTATTCGCTGACCTGTTCGATTTTATCCTGTCGGTCAAGAGCGGCTTCGACTGCGTCGAAGAACTCCTCCTCGTTGATGAGGCTGTTCGGACCCTCCTGGTGAGGATGGGAAGACGCGTCAACACTTGCGCTCGTGATTTCAAAACAAAACACAATAAAAATGGATGACTTGATTACCTCATAATCCGGGCCACCAAAGTGGGACTTCTTCTTCAACTCGTTGAGGGCCGACTTGTAGCTCTCCTCGATTCTTCTTCTTTTTTCCATTTCCTTCAGCCAAGGCAATTTGAAAAGTCGTTTAATAAACACACAGACTTTAAAAGCAATTAAAACCACCTCTCGACTGCGCAACGTTGATAAAATTGCTAGTATTTTCCTTTTTACTGCAAATGAATATTAGCTCCAAAATATCGCTTACGTCGATGACGAACAATTGTGAGGATAAATGAGCACACCTTGTCCAGCCTCTTCTGCCAGCTGTCCTCTCTCTTGACCATCAGGTCGATGCAGTGCGAAAGGGTGGCCAGGATTCCGGCGGTGGTGGCTTTGAACGTGATGGCCTCGCCTTTGAAGTCGATGCCGTTCACTCCCTTGGGATTGGGGCACTGGTACGCTGCACGTCGGCGACAAGCCAAACGTCAGCTTGGCGTGTAGACCGGCATAAAATTGAAAACTTATTTGCCCGACGTACGTTTGTCTTTGGCGCTGTTGTTGTGAAGAAACTCTCCGTCGGTGCGAGTGCTGGGAAAATCGTCCTCATCGTCCTCCATGACTGAAAGAAAAAAAGGCCGTCATCGCACAGGCACACTGAGGCTGATGTGACGATGACAATGGTGCAGTTTCATCTGGAGAACGGAGCGAGGGCGAGAGGGAGCGGTGATGGGAACGGAAGGCGTTAACGACTGCAGGCAGCCATGCAGGAATGTTCACACACACACACACACACACGCTTTGGCACAAGAATTCACAAAAGAACTATGGAATACAAACATTACAGTAAAGTCCACTATTCATGTTACCCATATTAACAGTTCAAAGGTTACCACAAACTTTGATCTTAAAACAAGTGAATCGAATATCAAACATCTTTAATGTAAATAATTGGCATGGAAATGAACTAAAAAATGGTGTGTCGTGAAGACTTTCCCAAACCTCAAGTCACAACCCAGGCTAAACCAAATGCCTTCGCGACATATACAAAACTCGTCATCGTATATCACACCAACATACTTCATTGGCACCGACTGCTGTGCTACTTTCCGATTTGACAGAACCTTATAACATTACCGTGTACAGAAAGAGTGCAAGAGCTGATGATAAGACCCATAAGAACGTTTTAATGGATTGATAACTTTCGAGGATGTCGGCTTACTCTTATCCCTCTGTAGTTCGTCCTTGGACACGCCGTCGGCACAGCCGTCAAAGTATCGCTGCAGCGTGTCCACCTGCCGACACAGGATGTCGCGGAAGGTCTCCATCTCCGCCAGTTTCTCCGTCAAGCTGTGGCCCTTCTAGAAACGAGGCAGCCATGTTGGAATGAACACATTCAACACAGGTAGTAAATAACAAGAAGGAGAATCGTCACCTTGAAGGATGAGGTAGAGGTGGCCGAGTAGATGCTGGTGGCCGAAGTGAGCGACAGCAGAGAGCCATGTCGCCGCAGGCTGGACTCGGAACCGTAACCCGGATCGGCCTGGTGAAGAGAAGAAATGACCAATGAAAGAAGAGGAAAAAATGGCTGGCCCACAGAAGTGGAAAAATCACTTTCTAATCTAATCCCAGTTTATTTACCACAAATTATTGTTTTGTAACCATGGCAATGACCCTCTGTTAGAAACACCTCCATGTTACACCACCAGGGAGCAGCACAAACACAAATAGCTGGCCCCTCCCACTCCCACATATGCCAAAAGTAACTGTAGGTCAATGACCAGGAGTAACTGCTGGTGGATTTCAGTCTTTGGAGCCAAGGGCACACGTTAATCAGCTCAGACGTGATGAGTGCGCGTGCGCGGAGCCTGCTCCACGAGTCAACCAAGCTGTTTTGTGTGATAAGGGGAACGTAATCAAATGAGGGGAAGCAGCCTGTCCAGCAGAACTGATTGTTGCGTTACTTTATCTTCGTATAGCACGGTGGTGCTAATATACTGTATCAGGCCGAACCCCAACAGGAGCTGGTGTTGTGTTTCCAGGGAGACTTGATGGTGGGCTGGATTCTGGAGAGTACTTTGGGGGATGGGGTTCTTTAGTGGTGACTCACACTGGGTGGAATGACAACTAAAACGTGTGTTTAGGGGGGGGGGGGGGGGGAGTGCACGAGGGTGAGTCATGGCCCCGTGACGCTTCCTGGGGTTGGTCAGGAGATGGGGGCAGGGAGCTATGAGGGTTCACTGGGTGTGGGGGGGATTTCCCAAAATTAAACTCAAGACGTGAAGGCATTCTCCTTGTCTTGTCCAAGCTCCACCTTCGGACATCACCAACACACATGGCAGTTGGCGATGTCACTAGAGAAACACTCAACATGAACGGAGGCTGAACTATTTTGAAACCACTTGTCAAATATTTTAGTCTAAAAAAATTAAATAAAAAAAAACATGTTATGAAGCATAGAAGCCAAAACAGCAGATTTAAAAGCACTTTTCAGATCTGAGTCACTGTCATGCCTGCTCAGTACAACAAGCTCAAATGACACCAAATTAAAATTAAATATACAAGTAAAAAAAATAATAATAATACAAAAACTTGATGAATTAAATCTCTACTATTTCCCAATGGATCAAATCACACCTACTGTAAATACTGTACACACAAATACTTGTACTGCGTTTCGAGTTCTTTTGGCAAGTACAAGAGAAATTCTCAGCACACTTTGGCAACTGTATGAGAAGTGAAATTTTGTTGTGACATTCAATGAGGAAGTCAAAATTTTCACGCTGTCAATAGCACAACACACTATAAAAGGTCCCCGTAGAGTAGATTTCGAGATTTTTTAGAGCGCCTCGTTGTCGACTGAGTGCGCGCAGGTCAGGTGAGAAAGGCAGAAGGCTAAATTTGTATACCTGACCAATTATGTTCATTTACTTTCCCCTGTGGCGTGTCAACTTTCTTTTCAATTTACAGGGACACAATAACGGGAAGTGCACGTGGCTGACCCTGTGATGCTCGATGGAGTCGATCCAGAGGCGCCTGTGCTCGGGGTCCTGGGCCCTCAGGTACCACACGCTGTCGTTGACGCTGATGTCCAGCCTGCACTCATCAAACTCGTGGGGCTGCGCAAACAAAAAAAGAAAAGCTTGTGATGTTTGCCTGGCTTGTGATAGTCATCAGCTGCAAAAGAACACATGAGCAGAGAGGAAAGAAATTGCTGAATAAAACACACATTGGCGGGGGGGCGGGGCAGATTGCTCTATGATTGTTCGCTGTAGATATTTACACAACACATCATGCATAATTCAATGTGTAAATGTTTAATTCACTAAATCTATTATTAATCTTTTGTGTGTGAATGACGGTGTTATGGTGACAATTTATTGATCACTTTTAATGTTCCCAATACTTAACTTTGAGCTAAGAGTCTGAGTGGAACATTTGAATCTGTCATTTAGAGACACTAACTGTCTTGAAACTTGGGAAGTGAATCTTACAGTCCCAAAAAGCGGACGTGTGACTCAACATTGGCTTCAGCAAAAAGGAAGAAGCGACGTAACAACAGAAGATGTAATCATTTATCCTCCTGCATGACAATTGCACTTGTGTAAAAGGAAGTTCCATTTCCTGCCTGTAGCGACGCTTTCTTTCACGCACTCTGTGTCGACCCCCTTTCGTAATTAACCCCCTGATTATCTCTCCCTTGAGAGTACTTTTGGTTGAGAAACAGCAGATAACAACACAGAGGTAGAAGTGCTGTTATCTCCACTTGGGCGTATTTGAATTAGAATGAGGACTGTCAAAAGCGCGAGTGTACCACATGTAAGTTAATATTTACATTGGGCAGGGAGGGCCGAAGCTGTGCAAATACACTTAATGGCAACAAAATGGTTGTCTAGTGCCTGGGAACAGCGAGTAATTAAACGCGGTATTTCTTTATTTGCGCAGGGCAACGGCGCCGAGTGCAACGAAAACCTCAAATAATGAGTGACTGGAGGGTTCGACTCGCTGCACAAAAGACGCATTCTCTAGTCAGGACGTCTGGTGATAAAGACAGCATGTTGGCCCCGAGCGGACCACAGGACACATATTTGGACCACGTGTACCTGTGGAACAACGGGGTAAAGTTTCGCAGCCTGATGGCCCGAGTCAGCGTTGTCCGACGGGGATTCAGGAAATGAGAACCATTTGGTGGATGCTCAACATCTGATTCACATTTTTTTGACACATGGGATATCTGTGCTCATAAGAAAATCATGGAAGACATTTTAGGCCTTGGATAAGGATGTTCTAAAATTTACCGAGTTTCCCAAAGACTACTCATTAATTAACTGATGAAATTGGATGAAGTGTAGCGTATGATTTGCCTAACGTGCGCTACGATATTTGACTAAATGTTGCCAGACAAGCAATGCAAAATGTTTCTCCTCTAAAGTCTTTATTTTGGAAAATAAAATGCAAAACTTCTTCTAAGAGCATGATGTGCATCGCTGAATTGAGCGTTCGTCTTTGAGTTTTTATTGGGTCTTTGGTATTTTTTAACGACGTCTGTAAAGCAGAGTTTAAGGATTTATTCTTGAAAATATTTAATGAGACTTAAGTAGGTGTGGTAAACATATCATGTGGCAAATCTGCTAACTATGTGAGTGAGGAAAACAAAACAAAAAAATATTTGAAGGTTTGTCTTTGACTTAAGCAAGATTAACTGAGGAATTTTAATCGGTGAAACCACCCAACAGTGTCTGGAACTTGCACAAATTGAAATGCAAGAGTCAGGGGCTTGCGCTATGTGTGTGGTAAACGCATTGCGTGTGGCGAGGATGTGTGGTCGGGGGGGGCCCTCACCGTGATAACTGCCTTGCTGAGGCATAACGAGCCACGGCAACCATACTCGGTCTCATCTTGTGACTTGTAGTAGCTGAGTGTGTTGTTCTTCAGCACTACCCAGCGGTCCTGCCATCCGTGGATGTAGTTGGTCCACTGCGAGGAGCAAGAGAACCCGTTAGAAACACATGAACTTTACGAGATTTTCAATGTGACTTGAGATACAATTTGAAAACATTACATTGGTTAACTTCTTTTGGATGGAATGATAGAAGTTGCTCAGAATATTTATACTGTGTGTTTACCAGATGTAAAGCCACGTGTCTGCCAGCTGCAGCCTTCTTAATCCCCCCCGGCAAGGCCTCTGTGACGCACGGTGGACTTTACCTGTGCCACCACGGAGCAGGTGAGCTCTTCCCCATGTGGGTGTGTGTGTAATCTTGCAATGTGCTTGGTTAGCAGGTCAGCGCATAATCTGTTTTCAGACCACCAGCGACATTGAACTTACATTTGCTCACCTATAAAAGCCATTTGTTTGCCCAAAATGTGTGCGTCTCTATTTCTTTGTCCACTTGTTATTTTTGTGTGGCAATAGTAGTTTCTATTTGGTTTCAGTTCATTATTCTTGGATCCTGATATATATGATGGAAATAGTGCACTGAAAGTGACACTTTATACCATATATTTTCAATTTTTATTACTCAGGTCCGGTTGTAAACATGCCATGAGACAAACTTGTCAACTATGTGAAATAGGAAGACTCAAAGGCTACCCCGTTTCTTCATATATTCTCAAATAAAGGTGGATGTACCTATTTGATGTAAGGCGTACTATGGAGTTAAAGTTGTTTTAAAAAAAAAAATAATAATCTAGACCTCACGGTGGTCTATTGCGGTCGGGTTGAATTTCCTAAGTTATCCCCAAAGTAATAAAGTTTCTTGCTGTGTGTTCCTAAAAAAATACAACTTTACACAATCTTTATTGAACATGTGTCTTGTTAACACGATGAAAATATAAATAAAGTTGCAAACCCTGCGGAAATGACGTCACGTAATTAATAAGACCAAGGAGACTCACCTTGCTGAGTACCCCGCCGAACACGCCGACGCCCACCAAGTTCCCCGTCTCCTCTCTGGGCTCCGAATCCTCCTCGGAACCGGAGGAATTCCAACTCTGGTTGTCCGACATGTCGTTGGTGTCGTTAATTAACGCGCTAAGGTGGGCTACTAACAATAATTCCGGACGTAAAATAGGGGCAACAGCTCACCGAATCATGTCGGGGGGGAAAGAACAAAATGCCGTCTTTGAGGGAGAGAAAAAGACAGAAGGGGGGTGACAGACCTCGGTAGACGTAGGTAAGTATTTCCGTGTCGTTTAGTTGATGCGGTTTAAGACTGCTTGCCCGCTTTTCGCCATGTCCACTTGACGTCTCTCTCTACCGTCCTTCCTCTTCTCTAACCAGCGAGTGCTTCAGAGCGCGCGCGCGCATGTGCATGTGTGGCTACAGCTCAGAGGGGCGCTGGCTGCCGTGACGTCAACGAATCACTTCCTGAAATGGAGAGGTAGGCCCGCCCCTTTTGTGTTGATTCCTCTTGAAATAGAAGAGACCGATTTAGCAACGAAACACGCAACATGGAAATCCCCAAACTTAAATCGGCCATGTTACAGCGATCACATAAAGATTAAAATTGTATAATTTTATATTTGAATGTATTATGAAGGTACGGGCAATAAATTGTAGGCACACCTGCAGCAGGATCTGATGCTAATATAGCAATATCTGTGGAGGTTGCTCGGTGATAATAATGTAATAAAATCAGAATATATGTATAATGATTTTTAAAAAAATTATATAATGGCATTTATATTTATTGGAAAAAACTAAATTTATAAAATTATTTTAAGGGTTGTTCATTCAAAATACATCAACCTCTTGTTTACTTATCTGTTATTCTTTATTTAATTCTTTAAAATTCCTACACTAAATTCCTTTTTTAGGAGTAATATCAAAAGTGAGTTAGCAGCCGGAAAAGGACTTCCATCCATGGCATTTGAATCTTTAAGGGACCTATAAGGGTGAGTCAAAGTTTATTCCGTCTTCATTTGATCTAATGGAACAATTTAATGTCAAAAGATAATGTGAGATTGTATTCTACAAACAGCATTGCGTAAAAAGTATCTAGTCAGGTCTTGGAACATAACATTCCATATACATTTCCTGGAATAAAAAGTAATCCAGTAAAGCGTTCATGTGCTTCCCTCCCCCGTGCTTGAAATAAACCTTTGCTTAATGAGTCACACTGTAATCCCTGGGCCTCCTTCCGCAAATGCTAACACCAATAATACGCTAGTACCAATGATATATGTTGTGTACAAGAGGAGAGAGGAGAGAGTTTAGCCTCGTCACGAGTTCAGCGAGTTGCGCAGTCATCCGGTAGAGTCACCAGACCTCCAAAACCGCAAGGCATCCATTAGCTACACAATATAACGCTTCTCTATAGCGGAGAGGGAATGTTAATTCATATATTTTCATAAACATACATTTGAACCATTAAATCCTTCCCTCTAATAGACCCACACATCCACAGCTAATAAAAAAACAACAACATTTCGTTATTTCTTGAGTTCTGTTGTTTTGTGGAAATGACGTGTTGATTTGTTTGGTTATTTGCTCAATGGACAACGGTTAATCGAGGCAAGCCGACAAATTTCAATATTTTCATTCACTGGACATTTCAGTAGGTACTACTCGAGTTCACTAATTGTCTTGTGACCTTTTGCCGACATCCGTGATCCACTCTGAATCAGTCATATGAGATGATCAAATTTGATTACAGCATATCCTCATTCCAGCTGCACGTTGCTCAATGGTCTGTATTAGAAACACGAGTGAGACAAATCGAGATTAGCCCGGAACATTTGGATGGTGGCAGCGTGTCACAGAAAAGTTCAGATTACACTTTTTTGTTTTGTTTTGTTTTGTTTTGTTTTGTTTTGTTTTGTTTTGTTTTTTTCTGTTGGGGCCCAAATGATGATTGTTCTTGTTTATGGGCGAGTAGCGCCCTCTCCCGCAATTATTTAGACATTGCAGTAGTAGGTGCATTAGTGAGGGTTTCTCGTATTCTCCTCTTGTACAACGACACTCATCCATATCCTCAAAAATGACATGTATTGTTGCGTTCATAAATTTACAAACAGTGGCAGAATTTGTAAATAAAAGCTTCAAATAAAATTGGAATACATTTTGGAATCGCACAATCATTTTTTTAAGCCAATTAGTGTGTCCCGATGGTGCCATCTACTGGATGTGTTGGGACACTGAACCCCTGGCCCCATATGCAAAAAAAAAAAAAAGAGTCAAATACACTTGATGAAATCCTTTTTAAATGACTCAGCATTTTTGGCACGCCGTACCTGCTTGCCCTCCTTTAGTCACGTTAAACTCAATGAAGCAGAACGTCATTGCGCGGCGTGTGACTCATTTATCAGCGATGCGGGAACGCTTTGACCTTCGCCGGACAGGCGGGTTTTTGCCAGCTCAGCAATCTCCCCCTTTTTACCGGGTGAAAATGGGGACGAATGTAAAACGAGCAAATATTGAGGCGTGTGGGGGACTATAAAGCGGTTGAGGAATCCGTTTTATTACCTCCATCAAGGCCGAAAAGCTAGACGTCGGCTAAGGTCGGCGCTCTACTCAAAGCTATAAAATGTTCTGTATTTACTGTAAAATGGAGTTGAAGATGGAGCAGTGTGATGACCAGCCAGCAGGCTACACTGTTGCACCACTCCCTGTACTTGCATGCAGATGTAAAGAGGACAGTGAACCTCAGCTATTTGCGGGGCAAAGCTTTGTGCACAAATTGCACACATAAAAATGCATAAAATTGGGAAAAAAAAGTCTAAGCAATATAATCAATATTTAGTGATATTAGAAGCATCTCTGTGCCTGATGCAGTGTGTCTGCAAACTACAAGCGTGCTAAGAGGCCATTAGCCAGAAGCTAATGTCATAATATCACACACATATAAAACGCACACTCGGCGCGCTGTCGCCTCCATTCATAGGCGAGCGCTGAGGCGAGGACGTTCCCATCACCACCCAAAGGAATTCCCAGCTGTGAGTCACACATGATGCTTCACTGTCGTGAGGAGGAGGTGTGTGTGTGTGTGTGTTTATGGTGGTGGTGGGGGTGAAGACTGCCTCGCAGGAATCACCGCAGCTTCCCTTCATCGCTCAGCCATCTTCTCTGAAACAAGCTCCTCAGCAGATCAAAAGATGATGAGCTGATGAAACAAAAAGAAAAGAAAGTTGTTTGCTTCCACATCAGCAGTAATAACTGAGTCCGCACGTGTAAGTAAATAAATCTATATTGTGTACAGGATAGACAACAACAAGATGATTGATGGTTATTTATCACCGTCTTCGCTCGTACCGCGCAACCTCCGGCTGACGAGGGGGCGAAACAATTAACATCACTGTCACAAGGCCCATCTATTAGCCTCCATCTTAATGAGAGATGACAAATTAAGGAGTGCGTCGCCGAGCCACCTCACTCTCCTGTGTGTGTTTGTGTAAGAGGGATGAAACGATTTCCAGGAAAACGGTGACATGTATTGCTTAGTATGACATTGCGGTTATTGTTACTTCCGTATGTAGTAGCTTTTTTTTTTTTCAGCCAAGGTGAAAGCCTGTCCTATTTTTATTAAATCATCTTTTAAAGTGATTCATTTTGTATCATATTGTTGTAGAATCTATATTTTTAGAAATATAATGATAAAACCAATTATCTGAGAGCTGGAATGTTTTCATCTCATGTGTTTGTGTGAAATGGCAACAGGGGAGGTAAAACTTAGCAACCACCTACACAAACACACACAAGCGTGTTAAAACAATCTCTCGAGCATCATATTATCGTGGAAACAAAATCATCCTCTCGGCACTCGCATTCAAAGTCTGTGGTTTGAAAAAGCTCATTCGTAACTCAAAGGTTTAAGGCCATTTTTGTACAGAGCTGCCCTGAAATCGGCCATTTTGGGTTGCGGTTTGCTCATTCATTGAGACTGCTGCTTTCACTGTCACCCGTTTTTCCTAGATTCCTGCGTTACTGCATCAAACAGAGAACCTGGTAGCTTGAGAAGGTTACGTGTCCCCTTCCCACCGCACCCCCACACACGCCGCTTAGAATTAACTCTCGCTCTACAAAGCGTTCTCACGGCCCGACTTGTCAGCGACGACGCCCACTCGTGCGCAGATGTCAGCACGTTGCGTGCTATTAGTGTCGAAAAGTTGCGCTGCGTGTCGGGAGTTTGTGTTGCTCATTTTTCTCCCAAGCGTTGTCAACCTAGTGGAAGGGCAATTACGGAATCGGTCTTTTCATTCTTTATCTTAAGGAGTGGTTGTTTTAAACATTCTTGGCACCTTTTGTTTTCCATATTTTACTTAAATCATTGTATTTTTATTTTTTATTTTCCTATTTTCAAGCACAATGGTAATGTGGATTTTTATAGAGGATGACAATTTTTATTATTATGACAACCACCCTCTGTACTGTTTTTTGATGAACACTTGGGCCTAATACGCTACTGTATGTTAGACATGATGTGATACTGGCTAAAATCACACTGCTAAAATATTCTTATTCTCCCACTCCCCTCCGCCCCCCCACTGCAGAGTGAGCACTTGCGTCACGACTTGGTCCCGGGAGGAAAGGCACTTGACATTTCAACATTTGCGGGAGATTTGCGCTCAAGAGATAATGTGGCTGAAAAGCAAAATGTTAAATAATAATCTGAAAGATTTGCAAAATAGCCTTTGTCATGCCAACCAGAAGCGCTTTCTTAAAAAAATATATTTAATAAGCTTGACACACCATATTGACAAATTTGAATGAAAGTCTCCGAAATCTGCTTTCACATTGGTGAAAGATTGTCAAGTTTATTTATTGCGATTTTAACTAGTCCTGTTTTTTTAACCGCCATCTCCCCCCCTTCTGTGTTTAAGAAATGTAATTAACCTTGTGTTAACCCACCCGGCTATTCTCAAGGCTATTTGTCTCATTACTTAACACCATAGTGGTACCTGGACAGCAGCAGGCGGGGTTTTTTTTGTTGTTTTTTTGTTTTACGGGCCTCGAGATGCAACCGCATGCTGAGTCAGCAGCATCTTCGCTCCGGTTTAATGATACCACCAATTGATGACTTTTTTTTGGGGGGGCGATAAAGCACTGAAACCAGAAGATAAAATGGTTTTAGTGCCTTTACTTATCACTAATGGTGATGACGTGGCATAACGAGTTGCTTTCTGGACGTTCCGCATCATTCCCCTGACATCTGCTGGATTGAAATGCAAATGTATTTTTTTTTTCTGTGAAGAGCGAGAGGGATGTCCTTCCTTCCTGGCTGTTTGAGATGTGGTTATTTCTGGAGAAGATGAGTTGGGGGGATTGCTCATTGATTGTTTACAATGGCCCTCCAAAGGCCATTATGAGCATCTTGGCCTTTTTTTGTGCGTCGGGGAGAGGAGGAATTGGTTCCTTTCACCCGGCATCTGCGATCATCCAGCTGCCGGTGGCATTTCCTATGTTGTTAAAGACGTTCGGGTCCAACTTGGTTTTCAAATCTCCCAAAAAAACAAAACACTCACCTTCTCCACCAGGTTGTGTTGAAAGCAGTTTTTGTTGTCTATGTATCACACCAGACAATGGCGCTTGCTTGGAGGTGGATTCAGACGCAGGACAGCACCGGTAATTAAAAAAATCCCAGGAATGGTGAGTGAAGTTTAAAGCCGCCATTGTTGTTGTCTGGCAACTGTTTTATGTGTTACACCAGAAGGTAAAATTGGAGCTGTAGAAAATGAGCTAACAATTGATCAGTGATCTGAAGCTGCAGTCATCCCTGAGTGAACTTCCTCCTCAGGGTCCCGTCTCACTCTAACTTGCCTGTTTATACTCCACCGACTGTCTCGCCCGATTGTTGTATATCCTATTGATTATTTCAGTCTGTGCAGCTCCTCCTACCTCCTTCCCTCCCTCCCTCCCCTCCTCCTGCTTGCACTCACGCTTTCCAACCTCCCCCAGCCTCTCTCGCTCTTGTCGGACTGCAGCATCGAGCGGCGAGCATCTCCATCGGAACAAGCGTGGAGCGCACACGTTCCCACGCGTTGGCTGGCATACAATCTCAATCATGGTGAGTGCTTCATTTTTTTATTTTTTTTTTATTAGCTATTGCATGTCTAGGAACGTTTTTTTTTCCCCCCTCACTAAGTTTAGATGAGGTTGAAGGAAAAGTTGGGGGGAATAAATTCTCTTCCAGGGGAGCTTGAAAAGTTCTGTACCGGCAAATACAGCACCGAGGCAAGAACCCCTTGAGGAGTGAGGCTGCAGAGGGTGTGTAATAAAAGAGGGAGGGGGTGTTAGGAACACATGCAGCCATTACTCAGAAAAGCGCTGCAGCGTGAGCTAACCCGAAGGTGTCGGGGTGGGGAGAGGAAGTGGGTGGGGGGGTTGTAGGATGGATGCTCACGGAGCGGGACAGCCCAGAGAAATCTAATTACGGGACGTAACGCGCGTCAAACGCCTCTCGCGTTGATTGATGCCTTTTCCTCCATCCGCTTGGAATGAGCCACAGGCTGCAGAGGACCCCGCAAGTCAGATTGGAGGAGTTCCATTAAAAGTTTGGACCCTTCTTTGACGGAATTAGCGGTGGGAGGTAATGAGCTAGTAATACTTTGCGATTATGCTTGGCAGGAATCTGAAGCCGTCGCTTATTTATCTCACTGATAAATTGGTCTTACTTTAATGGGAGTCGAAACAGTTGGGAAAAATATGATATCATAATGAATTATATTAATAATATCAAATCACTCATTTGAATATCTACTCGAACGTTTCATGATGGTCATTATGTGTGTAGGTGGATGTTGTCAAGGTTAACATGTCCATCCTCTCATAATGGACCATTGGATCTCAAAAGCTTTCAAATATTTCAAATAAATTTGCTGCTCAATAACTCACTCATGCTCATAAAATGCTGACATCCGCTAAAAATGCCTCCCCCATGTCATTGTCCCTCTTGTCAGAAATCGGGCATCATTTGTGGTGTATAGCATTTTATAGAACAGCCCAGCAGTATAACTTGCATACAATACAATAAATATGAAGTTGAAATTGAAAATCTTAACTTTTTGGGGTTGAAACACAGAGAAGTCACAAAGACACTCAATGGTGACTTTTCTCGTGCGGATGTAACCTAAGAAAGCGAACAAAGCTGTGTGCTGGATGGCACAGCATCTGCAGCCACGTTTGGCGTGTGCTTTTTGTTCGCATGATGCACATTAGCCAATGCTCACTGCAGCCATCTGCGGGCGCTGCAGCAAGCCTGCAGGGCGCCACATTTCCATATTGTCAACCTGGATGTCACATGACGCCGCTCGCCCAATCGGTGCGGAACACAGCAAGCGTTTTTTTCTTTCTCGCCAAAAGCCTCGTCCAAATGGAGTTCGTGATGTGTTCACATCAGTGATTAAAAGAATAACAGCGCCACAGTGAGGGAAAATTGTTTACTTTCCCATCAGGAGGCCATCTGATAATATTTAGTGTTACAGTAACACCCCATTAAGAAGAAATAAGTGATTTTTATGGGCTAGCAAGGTCAACGATTGACGTGCTGATTCATTAAGTCGTTAAGTCAAATAAAAAAAAAAAATGAAATATGTAGTACACCGAAAGAGTTGAAAGCTGAGAAATAAAAAAAAAAAAGACTAACCATCAGCAAATTTTCTGATTTTCAGAATTTCCTCTCAGCCAGGTCAGACAGCATTTCCTGGAGCTGCTCCAAAGAGTTTGCGCGGTCAATAACACAAAGTACCCAGAAGGCATTTACTTCAAAGGCCACTCAGTGCATTCCGGGCCTTGACAGGTGCATCCACAGCCAGGGTCAGCTGCCTCCTCATCACCCAGTCGCGCCAAAGAAAAGTTAGTTACGAGCCATTTCCCGCTTCATTTCGCTGCTGCATTGCACCAAAGTCTCCCGGGCGCCTTCCCGCGAGCCCCCCTGGCGCGCCCACGTTCAGATGACTGATCCCAACTGATGTTTTATCTCATGGCGCTGAGCAAAAGGTGAGCGCAGGCGCCATACATCAAGCTGCCACGTTCCATTTGGGCGCTTCAGCCAACGTCTGCAACCCTCTGCTCCCCGGCAGTGTGCCCATACAAACGCGCTGCTAGCACATTAGCGCTAATGTGGAAAAGATGGATTTCATCTCCTTTATATTTGCCGCTGTTAACATATCACGCTGACACACTATTCAGTGTATCCTTGAGGGGGGGCTAGCTCAATCTGGTCATAAAAAGAAAAATAATTTTGAAAAGCATAATAGATAACACTCACAAAGCAAAGCAGAGAAAATCTCAAGTGTCCACTCATCAAAGTGCGACTTCACACATGTCCGTGCGGTTATTGGCCTGCCACTAACAGCTAAAGGGCTTTGCGCTGCAGGCGACAAGACCCCGATGTGCTGACAGGTCTTTGGCGACGACAGCCGTGGCATGAGCCCCGGGGGCTCTCACTCACACGGGTTGACGTGTTCCTGGATGAAATCACCAAACTAAAATCAAATAGCCCTTGACACAGTACAGAAAAGAGCTTTTACGGTGTGATTTTGGAAATTGTCACTAAGGCGTTTATTTTTTTCAATGAGTTCGACATGTTATTAAGGCGGGATCATAAAGTAGTTACTTGTGATTAATCGTTAAAAAAAAAAAAAAGATTACGGAACCGAGCAGTTTCAAGAGAGCCGTAAAAATGACGTTTGCTCGACGCTGCGGTCGGGTTTTCATCAGCTAACTTTTAATGAAGTGCTTTCTCCCTGTGTTCCTACAGGCTGATAGCCGCGTCTGCTGAGCTCCTCCACAACTGAGGAGTTTTCCAATTTCAAAGGCCTCCTTTCCAGCTCCATGGGGTTTGACCTCAGTACTTAATTATTATCCCGGCAGCAGACTGGCGATCCCGGCTGTTGCTCGCTTGACCTTCTAAATTACCCCCGGCGTGTCCCCGGCAGCTACGTACATCCATCGGCTGGAGCTACAGAAATAGGAAACACTTAGTGCTCAGCTTGGTCTGCGTCAAGATGAATGAAACACCCAACAACAGGACTTCCCTGGTCAAAGGGGCCAAGGACATCGCCAAGGAAGCTAAGAAGCAAGCCGGGAAGAACTTCAACAAGGCAGTGGACCGCGCCTCGGATGAATACTCGGCGCACCGTAGCTACGATCGATTCCAAAACGACGAGGAGGAGGAGAACGACTATAATTCATACGGACAAGCGGACGGGCGCTACGACGACGCGGCCGAGGACGGGGCGTCCAGCGACGCCACGGAGGGCCACGATGATGAAGATGAGATCTACGAGGGTGAGTACCAAGGCGTGCCCACCTACCAGGACGCCAAACAGCGGGACGGACAGATGCCTCTGGGCCAGCTGGCGAGTGACGCTCCCAAGAGCCACAAGGAACTGGAGAACGAGCGTCAGGCCGACGAGGAGGAACTGGCGCAGCAGTACGAGCTCATCATGCAGGAGTGCGGCCACGGGAGGTTCCAATGGCAGCTCTTCTTCGTGCTGGGCCTGGCGCTCATGTCGGACGGCGTGGAAGTGTTCGTGGTGGGATTCGTCCTGCCCAGCGCCGAGACGGACATGTGCGTGCCCAACTCGGGCGCCGGATGGCTCGGTAAGGAATTTTGCGGTTAAGTTGTTGTTCGTGTTGAATTCCATGTGGCGCATGCAGCACACGCATCTGTCCCCGCCTGTCAATCAATCATTCTCTTTTGGGAATGGTCCGTCATCTGCCAAGATCCTCGTGTCCTGAACGGGGAAATTAGCGGCTCGCAACACCTCGAGCGTGGCGGGACGCGGCGTGCCGACGAGCGAGAACATCGCGCAAAAGGCGCCGAGGGGGAGTTAGGATTTAAAAGAGGAAGCACAAATCAGCAAGCGTGGAGACCATAGAAGGTGAATTATAATAATAACCCCCCTATGGAAAAGTTGGCCATTGTTTCAGGTGTGCAATTAAGTATGCACATTTAAATATGCAAATGTTATGCATTCCTTTAATGTTGGAATTGAAAATCATTTAAAAATTTATTTTACAAATTGTTTTATTTTTCATAATTCTTTTTAATTTTACAAATATTTTATCAATGCCAGTGACAATGTTTAATAATTTCAAATAATTTGAATCCAAATTATAACGACAATATCAACATTTGATCACACTACATTGCAAAGGTATCGTTAAGCGATAACGACACGATATTTTGTCTTAGCGCCGGTGTTGAGTCAATGTATGTTCCAAAGGTCTGACCTTTGCTTGAACCCTGTAGGAAATAACAAATCCAATCTCACACACAACCTCACCTCCTCCGCCTCCTCTCTTTATTACACATCCTAACTCAGTGTGAGCGCCGCCATAAAACAAATGAGCCCACACTTCTGTATAGAGCGTCTTGGCTACACGTGTGCATCTTCGCATTGTTTGTCTTGTCTGATATGTCGCCATTTTTGCACTCGTGACCTTTCACCTTGCTATTTTTTAAATTCATTTTCATGTCCCGCCACCGCTCGGTCAGTCGTGAGTTTGTTCGCACGGCCTCCACTGCAATGGCGAGCTAGCAGCTGTCGCCGCGTAATGAATGGCCGGCTCTCGGCGCGGTGTCTGCGCAGCTCGATAAGACCCTTTTACTTTTAGCCTATCCGTCCCATCACCGTAAACACGGCGCAAAAGAGAGGGCGGAAGGAAAAAAAAAACCAGGAACCCCCCCCCCCCAGCTTCCGCAGGCATTAGCATTTTTATTAGCACGTCAAGAGCGACGCCATTATTTATCGGACTGACAACTGTGCTCTCCAACGCTTCCCGAGAACAGGAAGCGACTTCCTAATTTTTGGCGCCACGTTTACATACTTTCAATGTACTTGCGCACACACAATTCCCGAGCACCAATCTGTTTTTTTGCTCTCTCCAGGCAGCATCGTGTACCTGGGGATGATGTTCGGCGCTTTCTTTTGGGGCGGCCTGTCAGACAAGCTGGGCCGCAAACAGTGCCTGCTGATATCCTTGTCCACCAACGGCTTCTTCGCCTTCCTCTCCTCCTTCGTGCAAGGCTACAGCACCTTCCTCTTCTGCCGGATGCTGTCGGGATTCGGGTTAGTCCATCATTGTGGAAGTGTACGTTGAGGTTAGGAACTTTGGGGAAATCGATAAAGCAGGTTGAAAAAAAATAAAATAAATCATATTCTATAGCTAGTTTATTTTTCAGCTTCTGAAAGTCAGGATGTGGTTTCATTACTACTGGTTTATTCGCAGGATTGGCGGCGCAGTGCCCATTGTGTTTTCGTACTTTGCGGAGGTGCTGGCGCGGGAAAAGCGCGGAGAGCATCTGAGTTGGCTCTGCATGTTCTGGATGATCGGCGGCATCTACGCCTCAGCCATGGCTTGGGCCATCATACCACACTATGGTGAGTGACAATAATAATAATCCATCCTAATTTTTGGATTTTAATTTCTGAACATGCAAAATATTTGATTTATACCAGATTTATGTATTTCATTGTGGAATAGCTGCAGCGCTAAAGCTAATAGTAATGACATATCCATCATCAGGTCGAGAAAGTCAATTTAGAGAAATTGGAGAAAAGTTATTTCAGCGCAAAAAATACATCAAACTCCAGGTTTTGCCGCTGCTGTCGCATTGCTGCAAACTGAAATGGAGCGTGCACGATGCGCCCTGCCGCAGTGACGTCTATAAAAGGCAACATGTGAGATCGTTTGCAAATATGTCCCACACTCCCGGAGCCCTCGGGCACGCGCGCAAACAACAAGCAGGTGGCGGTGTCGTAGCCGGGGACTCATTTTACACACTGACAGCAGATCAATTTTTTTTTGTTTTTTGAACTAAGCATGTTTTGTGTGTGGACGCGAAATAAAGTTCATCAAACTCGGTTTCTGATTATTGGAGGTATGAAATTGGCAGCTGATTGACCCGTTTGTGAATCAACTGAATGTTTGTAGAGTTATCATTCAGGCAAGACAATAGAAGAAAGCTTTGTTGAGAAAAATCATCCCTCACAGAGATAATAATGCATTTTTTTTATTTTATAACGCTCAATTGACAGGTTGGTTAGTCTTCATGAAGGCATATTTGTACTTGTGGACATGATAAACAAAAATTGTAACCTCAATAACATGTTGGTGAATGAACAAAAGAGATTAGGAGGACAAGAGCGGAGGCCAGGTTGGGAGGGAGCGCTTGATTTATGAACCCTCTGTGAGGGATAATGGAAAGGTGAAGTAATAGAGAGCGGCATTCTGAGAGAAACAACAAGGACGCGGGTTATAGTGCCAGGGAGAAGGATGCGCCAATTCTGTCAGTGTAACAGGCCTGTTTTAAAAATTTAGGGCAGAAATGAGTAAATGAAAAATCTTATTCATGAGCAGAGAAAGTATTTGCAGGGATCAGTTTTCTACATGAGAACTAATATTACTGCAAAGGTGCTCTGTACTACTAAGCGTTGCATTTCAGGATGTGTTTGGATGTATTTATTTTTTGGGTAGGTGGTCAATATAGGGGTGCACCAACTCTATCGGGGTGTCGGCGCTTGATTTACGAACCCTTCGTGAGAGATAATGGAAAAGTGAAGGGATGCAGGGCGGCAGTCGGTAAGAGAGAAACAACGGCTTAGCCGTTTTAATGGAAAGCTGGAAGGCAATTCGATATACTATAACCGGCCGGCCGTGTTGATGAAGGGACTTATCTGGGGAGTCGTGACACAGCCACTTGAAGAAATAGAAGCCACTTCCAGGACTTTTAGTGAAAGGTGACAACAAACATTAAGAGGGGGGGGGGGGGAAACATTACTGGTCAGGCATTCATAATACACGTCATTTTACTTCCTCCTTTTCTGACATATGTGCAAATGGGATCATTTTATGACCATAATCCAAAAATCTATTAGGCTGCTGGTAAAGAAGCATCATCCATCTTTTTACATTTCACAAGTGATTCGACGAGACACATTAATGTGACACGAGGCGGTGCGAAAGGATCGTAATGGAGGTCAATTGATTGGACCAACTGTTTTTTTTTCCTGCAAGGCGCAATGCGTTGTGGGTTTCGCCGCAGTGCTCTTTACATTGACTGGTGGGGAGTAAAGGCCAGCTGTGTGTGTGTGTTTTCTTTTTTTTTTGTGTAGTAAACTGTCAAATCTGCTGCTGTGACCAGTTTTAAATGTGTATATGTTGCAGTGTAAGGCCGATTTGTCTGGATGCTCTCCTCGATGTGTGTGTGCTTGTCGGAGGCGTTCTCACTTACTGTAGAGTAGCCACATAAATCACGTTGAGTATCGCAAGCAGTCAGCCATCGCCGACAGTCCATTATAGCTGAAATCCTCCTAATGAGCTTTTTACCCGGACCGGGCAGAAGGAAACTCATACGGGCCACGTGCAAACACGCACTCGTCCTCTAAAGCTAACATACCGTGACCATTAAAAGTCCATGATGCCGAATCGCCGCTCATAAGCATTGTTTGGCTTTTTTTTTTGTTTGTTTGCTATTTTCTGTGCACAGGTTGGAGTTTTAGCATGGGCTCGGCTTACCAGTTCCACAGCTGGCGAGTGTTTGTGGTGGTGTGTGCGCTGCCTTGCGTCTCAGCTGTGGTGGCGCTCACCTTCATGCCTGAGAGCCCTCGCTTCTTCTTACAGGTGAGAGAGAAGATCGAGTATTGGGCTTTTGGGTGAAATTTCAGGATGAATGAAAAATGCATCATCATTTCTCCAGGTGAATTTAAGTTGACCTGTACTAAACTTTTGAGTGCAGTTTATCAGCGTGATTGTGTTTTTTCCAATGATCGTCTAGATGGGGAAACATGACGAGGCCTGGATGGTCCTCAAGCACATCCATGATACCAACATGCGAGCACGCGGAGAGCCCGAGAGAGTCTTCACTGTGGGTTGACACTTCCGAGCGCCCTCTTGTGGCTTCAGAAAGTAATCAATGAACTATTGAGAGTCTCCCCCTACAGGTCAATCGGATTAAGATCCCCAAACTGCTGAATGAGCTGGTGGAGTTGCAGAACGAGTCTGCAAACCCAGTGCTCAAGGTTTTCTCCAAAGTCAAGGCCGAGCTCCGAGGGGTTAGTTTTGGTTTGAATTCTGAACTTTCAAGTTCGGCATCACCTTTTCTACACTGTCTGATTTTTTTTTTTTTTTTTTATGCGTTTATTGTCATCTTTGCACAATTAACATAATCACTGTGGTTCCATTTTTTTTACTCAATACACCCAAACCACAAAAACTACAGACATAGCATAGGACACTTGACACTGTGACGTTTTTGATGGTCAGAATCATTTGAGAATGCAGCGTAGTACTGACACCTACTGGACGCAAGTGTAACAGCAACAACCATAAATTGTAAAAAATCTTAACAGTGGAACTCAATCACTTTTTTTCACAGTTGTTTAGACAGGATATAATAATAAATATCATTCCTTTTGTCCCCCCCCCACTAGATCTTTTCTACTTTCATGAAATGCTTTGACTACCCAGTAAAAGACAACACCATGAAACTGGCAGCGGTTTGGTTCACGCTCTCCTTTGGGTAAGACCAACCCTATGGTGAATCAGTAGTTGTCAAAGTTTTAACTTCTAACTTGACTTTTTACTATTTTCCATTGAAATCTCCAATGCAGGTTCTACGGGTTGTCTGTGTGGTTCCCCGACGTGATCAAGCATCTGCAAGCCGACGAGTACGCCTCGCGAGTGAAGATCCACACCAACGAACGCATCGAAGATTTCACTTTCAACTTCACGCTGGAGAACCAGATACACAGAAATGGCGTTTTCCTTAACGACAGGTAACCCCGCTTGGATCCGTAGGCGTTACCTCATCATGTCGCGGGTCTCTTTTGAACTATCGGTCATGACCGTTCATATTAATTCTGTCTCCATTATCTCTGCTTCCACCAGGAAATGAAAAGGCTTATCTTGACGGTTCGCCACGTCGTCGATGACAAAAAAAAAAAAGATACATGTGTTGATGTTTTTCACAAAATAAATGTTTTTCTGTGCAGGTTTATTAGCATGAAGTTCAAGGCGGTCTTATTTGTCAACTCCTCGTTCCTCAACTGCTACTTTGAGGACGTCTCATCCGTGGGCTCCTCCTTCAAAAACTGCACCTTTGTCGACTCCTTCTTCTACAACACGGGTAAATTTTTTTGCACTGCATTTCCAAGCCTCCCCCACACAATCCAATGAGTGCAACGGAAACGTTTCAGAAGTGCAAGTCGGAAGGAGAGAGAAGGAACCAGAGCTGAATCAGACCATAAGGGAGTCTAAGCCTTCACATGATTTCCCATGCAGCATTCTGGAAAAGTGCTGAACACGGAAACAGCAAAGGCATGGAAGGTGCTGATGCATCATGGGAAATGACGTCTATTTTGATACCCCGGAGCAAAATTAACAAGAGTGTGGTCTATGTTGGAAATTCAATATTAAAGTGGGATTTACACCGACCCCCTCCATACGGCGCTAATACCCCCGACGTGGCTTTTTTGCAGATATCGACGACACGAAGCTGACAAACTCAAGGCTGTTCAACAGCTCCTTCCACCACAACAAGACGGGCTGTCAGATGACCTTCGACGACGACTACAGCGCCTACTGGGTCTACTTTGTCAACTTCCTGGGAACGTTGGCCGTGCTGCCCGGCAACATCGTCTCGGCCCTCCTCATGGACAAAATAGGCCGTCTGAGCATGTTGGGTATGACGTGATGATGTATGCAAATACTTTTTTTTTATTTTTTTTAGCTACTTTACATGAGTACGATATTCTTTCTTCTTCTGAGAGAACCACTTCTGACAAATATAACCCTCTGCCTTCACTTGGGGCCCCGAGTGGTGACTGTTTGTCCCGCCCAAATCCCGTAGGGGGCTCCATGGTGCTGTCTGGAATCAGCTGCTTCTTCCTGTGGTTTGGCACCAGCGAGTCCATGATGATCTTCATGTTGTGCCTCTACAACGGCCTCAGCATCTCCGCCTGGAATTCCCTGGACGTGGTCACCACCGAGCTCTACCCCACCGACAGGAGGTGAGGGAATGACGGATAGAATCAAAGAACATTTTTCCACCGTTCTCAACTCTAACCTGACATCTCCTTCCTTCTTTTGCAGAGGCACGGGCTTCGGCTTCTGCAACGCTTTGTGCAAACTGGCCGCCGTGCTGGGCAACCTGATCTTTGGCTCTCTGGTGGGCATCACCAAGGCCATCCCCATCCTGCTGGCGTCGTCCGTGCTGGTCTGCGGCGGGCTGGTGGGCCTGCGGCTGCCCGACACACGCGCCAATGTCCTCATGTAAACGTTTGGTATGTGTATGGGAATCATTATTCAAATTCATCATGACGTCATAATTGAAGATACATGAAGCCGCCCGCCCTCACTTAACATAAACTGGATTGTCATTTGAGCACAGTAAAAGTTCCTAAAAGACACGAGTTTACACAAATCGAAACACACTGAAACGGGACTAGAAACAAGCACAGCGTCTTGCACAATTTATCGATATGTGCTAATGCTGCTTTTTGACCCTCGCAGGCAGCTTTAACTTTACATTGACGGGAGTAAAAAAAAATAATAATAAATACCATACAGCTAACACTTCCTTCTAAATTCCTCTCATCAGTCACTTGCCATCACCATTCCGACATGAACTGTGAAGCTTTTTTGCAAGAATAATCTTAAGGCCATACAGCATTCAATGCAGTGCCATTTCTACAGTGACACACAAAAAAAAAGTTTACATTTTCTGCTTTTTGAACGTCGAGTGCGGGCTCCTGGTGTGTGCGTGTTGTGTTCTTCTCATCGCTTCTCCCGATTGTGTCCATTCCCTGTCTTGTCTCTCCCCGCCGCTTCGAAAACAAAAGCTCCAATGCCTTTTTCTACAATGTGGTGCCTCTCTCTCTATCGGTTCCCAAACGTGGCTGGGAACTTTTGCTGCTTTGTTGTGTCTTCTCCACGTTAATAAGGCGTCTGCAACAATGCGGAAAACTTTGAAAGGGCCAGTGTTGCTTCAACATCAGCTGATTGCTTTAAAATCCTTAAAAAAAAAAAGGCAAACATGGTTTTTAATTGCACTTTAATTCCTCAATTTGATTGAAAACTCAATTCAAAACAGGTTCATCTTAAAAATAGAACACAACTAGCAAAACCAATGTTCTTTCCCTTCTAAAACTCATCCTGGTCTAAATCCCGCTTGAAAATATGCAATACATTTTCCATACATTCATTCCTGTTTCCAAATCCTGCATGTTTGTTGCAAAATGCTTTTTCTTATTGCCTGTAATCTTTTCTTCCTCGTCGTCTTTTTGTCACAAGGTCATTTCAGTGGCGACGTGATGCCGTGTCGTTGTTGCCAAGATGTTCTATTTGCGCGCCTGGATGACTTATTTTCATAAGAAAAAAATCGATGTGGCGAATGCCGTGTGTGGCGTCTACATAAAATGTCTCATTTGAACTTGACACCTTCTTGTTGTTTTTTTTTCATACTCTCAGCAGTAGGTGGCGCCGTTAATTCGTTCTAGACCACTTCAACTTTTAGGGTGTATGTTTTTAAAAGAGAAAAATAGCACCGTATTACTTGACACGTATAATTTTATTTTTATAGAGCCAAGTTGCACGAATGGAATAGTATGACTGCATTTTTTTTCCCCCTCGAGTTCTGATGGAATTGTGTGATCACAGGCGTTTCTCACTGCTTCCTGTTACAGGAAGTCCAGGAAATGCCTCATCCATGAGAAGCAAAGCGCTACATTTGTGCTAAAAAAATAAACGTCTGCAAATGATCATTTTTGCAAGACATATTGAAAATTAGATCATGTCTAAAAAACATTTCTATATATTTCTTTTGTAGTTGTATAACAAGGATAAAACACTTAACGTTTCAGAAAACTTGGTCCTGCAAAATTTACTGTAGGTGAAAAAAAAAAACCTTTTTAATTCACGCTTTGTATTTATCAACATAAAGCGTACATTTGATTAATTTGTATAAAGGTCCCGCTCATACATACATAATCAGAATCACCTTGCATAGTTTCAAATTTTTAGAAACAAACAACATTGAAAAACACTTGGAAACAACAAACAGAACCATAAAGGAGTTGTCAATAAGTACAATTTTTCAAAAGGACATGCTAAGGCTTCTCGGCTTGGAAGCGATGTAATACAATTTGCTTCCAGTAGATTTAGACAGGAGAAGAAATAGAAAGGGGTCCAAACAAGCGTGTATGCAGCACAGACAAACAGCCACGTTGAAGACCACGTAGGAACCGTCGGTGCCGTCCACAAAAAGCTGCACGTAATGGAGGAAGTGCACCACCCCGGCTGGTGTGAAGCATATCAAGAAGATGGCAAACACCAGAGAACTGGCCTTCATGTAGGCAGCCCAGTCCAGATGCGACCGCTGCAGCTCGCACATGATCCGACCGTAGCACAGAACCGTTACCACCAACGGACACAAGAGTCCCGCCAGAGTCAAGAAGAGGTTGTAGTGGAGAAAAAAGACGTGAGAGCCCAAATCCAGCGGCAGCACGTCGTGGCAGGTGGTGCGGCCCAGCTCTGGGATCCGAAAGCTCTGCTGCACCAACAGATGTGGCAGGACGGCGACGGCGAACACCCCCCAGACGCTCGCCGCGGTCAAGGCGGCGTAGCAGCGCTTGGGGAGATGCTTGTACGTGAAGGGATGCACCACGGCCAGGTAGCGCTGGACGCTGATGCAGGCCAGCGTGTGTGCCGAGCAGCAGAGGTTGCCATAGAAACAAGCCGTGACCGCCCGGCAGGCGGCCTCTCCCAGCACCCAGTGGTTGCCGTGGAGATGGTAGTGGGCCTTGAAGAAAAGGGAAACCAGCAGGAGAAGGTCGGAAGCCGCCAGGCTGCTGTAGAGGATGGCCGACGAGATCGCTCGAACATTAGTGGCTAATGCGCAGAGGATTGCCACATTGGCCGGGACCCCCACCACCACGACCAGCATGTAGACGGCGGGGAGGACCTTGGTGCTCAGCGGGCTGTTCAGGTACCCTGTGCTGCTGTTGCTTAGCAACCGGAGTTTGGGAGGTGAGGGGATGGGATGGTGCGTCCTGTTCGGAGAGATGAAACGCCTCTGCGCTAATAGTTGTCCTTTGAAAGTTCTGGGAACTAGTACTTCATTCACCTGGTTCTGGTCTTGGATTCTTAACTTCTTTTTATCTGCCAAAAAAAAAAAACATTCTTTTCAGTGCACAAACACAATTTCAAGTCTGGCCAAAATATTATATCACGACTTTCTGTATACATACCAAAATGTAAAAAAAAAAAAAAAAAAATCATCTCATGTCAAAACATTTCTGAACCATAGATATTAAGTCAAAATATCAATCATCATGATATAAAAACATTGAAATCAAACAATAATGACTCATAAATCATCTTAAAACATTATATAAGTAAATGAGCAAATCTAGTTTTTTACTAATTTCACTGCTCCACTTTTCTACATTCTTTTGATGTACGCGTGGGAGGCAATGTGCAAAAATTCCTTGGAAGTTCAGCTGTAAAAACATCATGATGAAAAACATCGTTTTTGTGTCTGACACTCCCTTGACAAAACATGTTCCCTCTTTCAACATAAGTTTCAAAAGTGAAACCTAAGCCAACAAATCCTGAATTTATTGTCCTTGGCTTTCATTACACTCTCTTACCTTTCTTTTGAAGCGTTCCATTCAGACAGAGCACGAGAACCAGCAAAAATAAATATTTCCCCATGTTTTTGTGTGCCTTTGACCCGCATGCAACTCCACACACCGTCCATACGCTTCACTTCTCTGTGACAGAAAAAAAAAAAAAAAAAAAACGTTCTTGTGGGTTGGCCTCTGTGAGACTCTTAGCCCGCCTGTTTATGATCTAGACTGTATAACGTTCAAAGGTCACACATCCTAGAGAATCCCATAAATACTTTTGTTTGTTTTTCTAATGTGGACTTAAATATAATATTCCATATCTCTGATTTGACCTTGAAATATGATCCTCAACGTGAGGTCATAACTGAGTACGTGCAGAGGAAATATCTGCCTGGAGATGATAAACTTGTCTCAACACGAGCTGGTCCATTTCCGGTTGACAATTCTGTTTCACTTTTTTTTTCCTAGCAGCATTTGGCCTTCTGAGGTTATCTACCCAACTTTATGTACCACCACTATCATGTCCCCTTTATAATGTGTTAATTTTTTTCCATTATTATTGGAAAGAAACACTCATACCTCAGCATTTTCCACGATAAATAGCCATTTCTCATTATTCATAATTAATTAGGGTTAAGGTTTATCTGCTTGTCATAGCCACAAAAACAAGATGATCTCCACATCTTATTTGAAGCCAGAGGAGGGACATTTGTTTACATTTACTGTCCTACCAGGTCCCAAAATAACTCAAGACAACAACAGGAAGCAGTTTTATCTCATGGAAATGTCGTCAAAGAAGCTTGGCGCGTATTGGAAACAAGTGAAACGAATTGAAACAAGTCGCCATGTTTATTCCTGTTGATGTTCTGCATCTATAAATTCTTATTGGACGACACTGATGGATAAGAATGACTTTCTCACTATACTGCAGATTTCAGTTTAGATTTGAACTTTCACAGATTTGGCTGCCAGGTCAACGTGACCTCGCCAACTCCTCACTTAACCTTCTTTGTTGATTATTGTAGTCTTTAATCTGAGAGTCAAGATGTTTGCAAACTTGATGGCAAGAAGTCCACATAAGTTACAAGCTTGTTATGTTGAAATGTACAATGGGGACCAGATAGCGATTGTTTCAAGAACTGCTGTGGACTGGAATACAGGACTGGTCAAGGGGATAATAGTTATGATACAACTAACTAAAACAATCTAAAATTATACCATAAATGTCCTTACATTTTTATCTTATGAGGGAAAATAATTGATTAGATAGAGTCTAGTGGTACTGTTTTGTCTATGAGACTTTTGAAATAGACTGGAAAGATGATGATCATAATAAATCAAAACAATTTACAAAATGTATTTTCAAAAGTGATCAAATTTTCACCCTTTTGCATTTGTATTTTTGGACATTCAGACCCCTGTCTAGCCTCCAGGTCGGTCAATAATCTCCTGGCTCGCATCCGGCTGCAGGGGCGACGGGAAACGTGACGTCAGCCCCGAAAGAATGCCGCTCCGTTCGCTGCTGATTGGTCGACAGCTCGGGGCTACTTTTGGGGTGGGCTGAACCAGAAGAACATCCTGGGAACGAAAAGTAACTGCAGCAAGTCACGACATCAAACTTGTGAGGAGCTCCACAGATTCGTCGAGACACAATTTAGTTTTTTTTTTTATTCATTGGTGTTTGTATTTGATTGCTGAAGCTCCTCAATGTCTGCGGCAACTACAATTCTCATGCTGTCGCTGCTGCTTGTCGTGTGCGCATGCGCCGCCGCGGCAACCCACGACAATAGTAAGGTTTTTTTATTATTATTATTATTATGTTTTAACGATAATAATAATCACGTTAACATTACTTGTGCTGTAATGTGTAAAAATATTTATATTTATAATAACCGTTAGATGGTATGACGTCACCCAGCCTGTTGAGTCATAGCTCATGAATTTAATGACTTTTATTGATAATGTGTGAAAGAACTGTTTTGCTTTTCACATTATTTTTAATTATATCATCTATTTTTAAAATGTATACGAAGTACAAGCTTGTTAACTAGTTTTCTTATTAAATCACGTTTTGGGTGAAAGGTCCTTCAAGATACAAGTGTTGTTAGTTAACATAGCTCATTAAAAACTACTCCAACTACAAGCACTAAACTATTTGTAAAGGAGTTGCAAGTCGTAGCTTGGATTTTGTTAGCATATGCTAAACTGTTGATCAACTCATGGCTATTTTAACACTCGTGTACAGAAAGCGCCAAAGGAAGAATGTTCTCCTACTTCGAAACATCCTTCACCGACGAACCCTTCACCCTGGAGGATGTCTACGGGCTCGAAGTAGATCCGAGGCTGAACAGAACCTCGAGGGTCAGAGGTGCCTTGAGGGTCAGCAATGTGACTGCCATCTCTGAGGAGGTACACAGCTTCCTGACGGGTCCTCTTTCCACTCTGATCATCCCGTCTTTCTACGCCGTGGTGTGTCTGCTGGCTGTGCCCGTCAACGGCTGCGCCGCCCTGGCTTTCTTGCGCCGCATCCGACCCAAGAAACCCGCGGCCATCTACATGCTCAACCTGGCGTGTGCTGACCTGCTTTTCGCCATCCTCCTACCCTTCAAGTCGGCCTACCACTTCTCCGGGAACAACTGGGTGTTCGGTGAGTCCATGTGCCGTGTGGTCACCGCCGCCTTCTACTGGAACATGTATTGCTCAGTCCTCCTGGTGGCCTGCATCAGTGTGGACCGTCTTCTGGCTGTGGTGTACCCCATCGATTCTCTGACCTGGAGGAGGCCCCGCAATGCCGTCCTGGCCTGCGTTGCCATGTGGATCATGTCCCTAGCTGGATCGGTACCCCTGGTAGTCTCGGAGCAGACGTTCTACCTGAAAGAACTGGATATCACCACCTGTCATGACGTCCGGCCGGTGGACGAGGTGGTTGGGCTCTACGGGGCGTACTTCATTGGCTTATGCGTCGCACTGTTTGTCATCCCGCTGCTGGTCACCATCATTTCTTACACCCGCGTGATTTGGTCCTTGAGCCTGGCACCTCGCAGCATTCCTGGACGTTCCCGTCGGAGAACCAGGTCCCTGGTGATGGTGTTGACGGTACTGGTGATCTTCTTGTTGTGCTTCGCGCCCACCAACTGTCTCCTTCTGCTCCACTACGCGCAGCTCCATAACGGGGTGAAGCAGGTCCATGACGCCCCAGAGAACTCGTATGTGGCCTATCTGGTCTTTTTATGTTTAGGGAGCCTCAACTGTCTGCTGGACCCGGTGCTCTACTGCTTCGGTTCGTCACAGTGCCAACGAGAACTCGCTGCGGCACTGAGGTGTCAGAAGATGGCCGAGAGCTTCAGCACCAGTTCGTCCGACTCGTACAGGTCCAGCTCCAGGACCATCTTGAAGTCTAGCCGCATGGAAAACTCAGAGCGAAACATCTCGTTTGTCAAAAAGGATTCATTGCAAGAGAGCCACGCCGGATTGTACAAGAAACTTCTGGTCTGAGTACCAAACTGCACATCCAGGACCACTGACCAGACAAACTTGAGTGCATTTCCACCACAGGAATCTTACCTAAGAAGTTTCAAAACAAACAGAGGACCAAGGTTTAAATTTCACTAATTGGGCTAGAAAGCCTTTGACCGGATGGCTACTCACCTATATCATAAAACATGTTTCAATACTATTTCTGTTTTTACCACATAAATGTGAAATAACAAGCGTTTCGACACAATGAAGGATGACATTTCATTTTGCACACTAAAACTATTTAAGCTGTTACATTGCTATGTTAAGCAAAGTCAATATTCATGTGTGTTCTGTGTATATTTGCTTACTTTCTTAACTGATATCTTACTTTATGCTTTCTTGGTTAAATAAACACGTTACAAACCACTTTTTGACTATGTTTGGAGTTTATAAACACCCTTATCCAGCATAGATAAGACCTTTCATGTTGTCATTGCTCTTATCGCCCCCTGTCGACTTATATAAATATTTCACTTACATCAAGCTGGACATCTCTTGTTTTATCCACTAGAGAGCGCCAGAGGAAAGGTTTTGACAACACTTGTCAGCAACTCCAAACACATTTTGTGCTTTTATTTATGCAACGAGTTAATTGTTATTTTACGATAATTGAAAACATTTATATCTCACGATACTGCTACGAATATATTTACCGTTATTGGCATTTTTATCTATATATTTATTGTATATTTATTTATAAATTGAAGACATTTTTCTTGTGATATGAAGTGATACTTGATATTTGAAAAGCAAACTATAAAAAGCAAAACATAAAATGTCAAAATATCAGGGACTGAACGGTGTCCGCCGGTACGTCACGATTGGATCCGCGCGGTCATGTGCCACGTGACGTCACCTAGATGCGAACGCCAGGTCCTGGAAGGGCGGAGATTAAGACAAACGGAAGACGCCACGCCCGTTGACATCACCTGCACTATCACGGTACCTCCCAAAGACGAAGTTGTTTTTGTTGCATTGAGCAAAACAAGCTGAAATACGACGCCGTCATGGCGGCGTGGGGTGAACGAGTCTGTGCACTGGTCTTCATTCTTCTTCATTTTCTACACACCTGCTCAGGTGACGAAGGTGAGTGTTTTATTGACGACCAAAAGGCACACAGAAGAAGACCATATGTTGATTTTATGTCCTTAATCAGTGTGTAATATTGTAGGTTTTTGTGTAAGTATGGAGCATTTTATTGCAATGGGAATTGATTCGAATGTAAAAAAAAATGTCACGTGACAAAAGTGGTGCATGGCTGTTACGGCCGCCGACTTCCGGAGCAATGTCTCACTATGAAATCGGATGGCTGCAATCTTGTCTTGCCTTTAGTTGGATGACCACAAAGCGTCACAGGCAAATGTAAATAATTGTGGTTAACAACCACTGATGTTGAAACCAGGAACTCTATGCGACACAGATGTGAAGCAATGTTATGTATATGATGTAATAGTGGGTCAGTGATTCACAAAACAAAGATTTTGGATGATTGGTCCTGGGTTGGAGATCAAGGCTTGGTTATTTTGTTATTTCTCTGCGTGTTCCCCCACAGCGGACTCTAGAGGCTTCACCGGTACCGAGACCACCGATGGGATTTGGGTGGGTGCGCAAGCCAGATCGGTCTTGACCAGCGGCCTCACCACCGTCTTCCTGCCGGTCCTCTACATCGTGGTGTTCGTGGTGGGACTGCCCGCCAACGCCATGGCCGTCTGGGTGTTCCTCTTCCGCACTAAGACGAAGAACCCGGCGTCAATCTACATGGCCAACCTGGCTCTGGCTGACTTGTTCTTTGTTATCTGGGTGCCGCTGAAGATCGCCTACCACTTCAACGAGAACAACTGGACATACGGCGAGGGTCTGTGCAAGGTCTTGGTGGCTTTCTTCTACGGGAACATGTACTGTTCTATGGCTTTCATCGCCTGCATCAGCGTGCAGCGCTATTGGGTCGTGGTGTACCCGATGGCCCAGCGGCGGCGTGAGAAAACAACAGCGTACGTGGTTTCCGTGCTCATCTGGGTGACTGTGTGGCTCCTCACCGTGCCGCTCTACCTGTACGACCAGGAGGTGCGCGTGGTCAACCTCAAAATCCTCACCTGCCATGACGTCACTCGGCCCAGCCAGAAAAAGATGGCGGCTGGCTACTTCCTCACCATGGGCACGTTGGGCTTTGTGGGGCCAGCGGTGGTGTGCGTCGTCTCCTATGCGCTCATGCTGCGATCGCTCCGCACCAGCATGACGACGGACGTCGGTGTGGCCAAGAAGCGGCGCAAGGCGGTAGTGCTGATCATCATCGTGCTGGTGATGTTCTTGGTGTGCTTCGCACCTAGCAACATCATGCTGTTGGTGCACTACGCGCTTCTCCTAAACGAGGTCCCCAACAACCTCTACGGCTTCTACATTACCACGTTGTGCTTGGCCAGCCTCAACAGCTGCATCGATCCCTTCGTCTATTACTATATCTCGGACGACTTCCGCCAGCACGTCAAAAACACCTTCCTGTGCCGGAGCCAGCGCACTGTGGAGAGGATGCGTGTGTCCTTCAGCGCTCTCAAGTTCTCCAAGAAGAACAACACCTATACATCTGACTCTGGCTCTGGTGGAAACACGGGCAGCTCGCAATGCTAGCTGGTGCTTCGACTCTCTCCGGATAGAACGGATTATGTTTACTGTCGTTGGTACTGTTTTAAATCGAGCGGCCAAAGGATCACGGTTGGTTACCATGTTTGGCTTCATAGTTTGGACGTTCCAAACATAAGAAAGGCTTCCCCAAAATATTCAGTGAAGACTTGTCCATAAGTGTCCATATTCTTTACTTTTTCTCACAAGCAAAATGTATAAAGTCTTCTCAGATTCTCTAATTTCATTCTACATTTCTAATACATGCATTTTGTTCACCTTCAATTCTAATGACAAAAATTGGGATGTTTGTAAGGATTTTTTTTTGATCCACTTGCAGCAACGTTTTCTTCCGTTTTTTTTTATCTGTAGCGTTTCTTTTGTGTTGGGTTGTATCACTTCTACACAGTTCTAAGTCTTATGGACCTTTGAGACCACCATGTTTTTTTTATTCAGGTTTGAGTGGAACGTAAAAAAGCCACCTTATGTTTTTTTGTCTGTTAATACCAGAGAATCTTCATTCTAGAAGGGGCTCTAGAACACGTTTATGTTATATTAAGTGATGACTGAGTGTGATTACGATTGTTTATTTTTCTTTTGAAATTTGCATAGTGAAATGAAATAAAGTGTAGATTTGAAAAAAAAAACAATTACACTCAGAGTGAGTCTACAATAGTAGTTATACATCCGTTTTTACAGTCCAGATTTGAACACTATAATCAAAAAATAAAACGGAAGGTAAGTTGTCATCAACTTTTTTTGTTTGTTTGGTGATTACGTCATCAAAAGGAGCAACCGGCTTGGCGACTCGCTAATGACGTCACAACGAGGGGCGCAGGTAGTCTCGGGGCGTGGCCAGCGAGCGTGGGTGGAAATTAGTGTAGGAGGACGAGTTGGCGGAGAGTAAAGTTAAAGGACGCGGTATCTGGTAGCGGAAGCAATACTTCGACAAAAGCAGAACATAACGCGGATCAAGCTTGGGGACAGGGTACTTAAAAAAAAAAAAAAACATGGACCCTGCTCACTTTTGGGCGTTTTCCTTGACCGTCTTGTGTCACGTCATGGCCACGGAGAGCACAGGTACGTTTTTTTTCGAAATCAAGATTATTTTTTAAACCAACCAGATATTTAATTGGCTGCTTCAGAATAACTTTAGATTCTTTTTTTTTTTTTTTATCCCACTGACTTGTCATTGGTACATTGCTCAACTTTTCACCTCAACTCCAAGTCAGGCCTTGTCGTCTGGGCAAATATTGCGTTTTGGACGAGGCTCGCCATTTGTAATACTGGAAATATGAACGCACGGAAATGTTTTGTTGAAAAAGCTGACGAGCCACTGATCATTTGCATTTATTTACATGAACATTAAATATTGAGCGTCACGTGAAGGTGGGTTGTTTGTATTGAATAGTTTAACTGCTAAGTTATTTTATGTAACAGGTTTGTGATTGTGCACATGCAAGAATCTTAGCGTTGATGCTTTATGGTTTTTTCCATTTTAAGCGATACAAATTTTGGTCTTCTTTCTTTTTATGCGCAGGAAAGGGTCGTGGTTTCATTGGTCTTATAGACCCTCAGTCCTCGGACCTGGTGGTGGTTGACCGCACCACCTCCGAGACCTTACAGAGCGGCCTCACCACTGTCTTCCTGCCGATCATCTACATCGTGGTATTTGTGGTGGGCCTGCCCACCAACGCCATGGCCATCTGGGTCTTCCTGTTCCGTACGAAGAAGAAGCACCCGTCGTCCATCTACATGGCCAACCTGGCTCTAGCCGACCTGCTCTTTGTCATCTGGACCCCGCTCAAGATCGCCTACCATTTAGCAGGCAACAACTGGACGTACGGCGAGGGTCTGTGCAAGGTCCTGGTGGGCTTTTTCTACGGGAACATGTACTGTTCCATCTTATTCGTCGCCTGCCTCAGTGTGCAGCGCTACTGGGTAGTGGCGCATCCGCTTTCACAACAGCGTAAGAACAATAAAGTGGCGCTGGGCGTGTGCATCGCCATCTGGGTTTTCATCTGGCTTAGCACCACGCCGCTCTATCTATACCAGCACACGGCCCAGTTGCGCGAGCCCGCCATCACCACCTGTCACGACGTCAACATCATCCTGGATCCCTTGGACCCCTTCGCATCCGTCCGCTTGCCTTATTTTTACTTTATCCTGATGGGCACGGTGGTGTTTTTGGTGCCTTGTGTCGTTATCGTGGTGGCCTACGTTCTGCTTCTGCGGGCGCTGGGCCGCGGAAGAGAGGGCGGCGCGGGGGCCAAGAACCGGCGGAGGGCGGTGGTGTTGATCATGGTGGTGCTGGTCACCTTCCTGGTGTGCTTCATCCCCAGTAATATCATGCTGGTGCTGCACTATTCGCTGCTCAAGGACGGGGTGGCAGACAACGGCTACGCTTTCTACGTCACCACGCTGTGCCTGGCTAGCCTCAATAGCATTCTGGACCCGTTCATCTACTACTTTGTGTCCGACGACTTCCGCCAGCACGTCAAGAACACGCTGCTGTGCCGCAGCAGCCGGGCGGTGGAGCGCATGCGAGTTTCCTTCAGTTCCATGAAGTACTCCAAAAGGAGCAAGTCGTTTGTGTCAGACTCAGGGAACACGCAGAGCAGCTCGTGCTAGCAGGGGGACTCGCCAAAGATGGACTTAAGCTGCTTTAGGTTGTCGTCCCAAAGACTTTCAAAACGTTTTTAACCTCATTTAGTGTTGCATAGTTTTGTAAATAAATAGGAAAACCCAATTAGACCCTTTTCAATGACTGCAACTCACGTGGTGACGTTGCCGGGATGGAATTCGCAGAATGCGGCTTTCTCTATGGCTGGCCCAGTCTTGTCTTTCCCAGATAAGAAACTGTTCAACATGGAAAAGTGACCTCAAGCAACCCGCAGATGATGTTCCATTGTTGCACAATGAGTGCTAAGCTACAGCAATGTCAACCCCTGTGGACAAAAATACACCCCCGCCCCCTACTCCCACTCTCGGGGTCTGTAATTAAAGGCTACCTGGGTCAGGCAAGACTGCTTCAGGTAAATGATTGTTAACAAGTGTCCTGTTACCTTTTGTTGTTCGTTACTGTTTTGTTTGCTAGTCACGTTAAACCTGTGCACGCAGACAAAAGAGCTTTCTGAATCCTAAGGAAAGAAGACAATGGCTGCATTTGTTCATTTCAAAAACACTCACCTGCAGCCTGTGTGTAATGTAGCAGCCCCCCCCCCCCCTCCTTTTTCTTGTATGTTAGAGACCGAACCAGTGAGTGAATCATAAGTTATGATTGTGTATCGTCTCCACTATCAATTTGAATTTATGCCTTGGATTTGTACAATAAAATGATGGAAATTTGGAAAGAATGTTTTTAATTGGATTCATCGATTAATTGCAAAAAAAAAAAATCCCTTTCCTAACCCGATGTCGAGTCATAAAACCATAAATCGAACGTATCCTTGGGAAACCTATGCCATTTAGAGGTAATCTTTCATTCCGCCACAAGACGGCGCAATAGCTAATTTCAAAACGTTTTTAACCTCATAACCACTAAAGAAGACAGTCAGGGTGAGCAAGCATTCTCCCTAAAAATAATATTGAAACAATTATTCACCGACTAGTACCAATATCTAATGAGTTTCTTGCTTGTTAGGATAACGAAGTGTATTCGAGGAGCTGTTCTCCATGGAATGAGCCCTCATGTTGAGCACCGGTAAGCTTGCTAAAAGGCTAGGCCTCAATACTAATTTGCTATAATAATCTGCTTTATCTTAACCAATGAAGTTGGTTAAAACCACCCAAAGTTCCAGAAATATCGACTATTATTTTTCTTATGTTTTATCATGCTTTGCTGTGTCAAAATTATTAGACGAGGATGCTAGTTGGCGATTAGCATGATGCTAACGATAAGCGCGGGAGGTTACCCGCTATGCTAGCGTGTGCCACTTAACGTAATGTCCATTCATTGTTGGCTGCTAATTGCGAAGCTAGCCAAGCTAAATTGCTATTGTTGACGTCAGTTCATTTATTTTGGTAATATATAAGCTTTAAAAAGTACAAGTTCATTAGCTTTGGGTTTTAATTATTTTAATTACACATCCTGCCCTGTGGTTGGAATTAATATAGATTAGACTTGTATTACGCTAACTGCATTGGGTTAAATTCTTAATGTACTAAGTATTCATATGTTACTGCTGCCCAAAGTTAGAGCAAGTTATCTGTAGCATTGGTTCTCCTGAAAATATCTTTGATATGAAGGAAAAATTGGGACTGAAATCCTTCGCTGATTCAAAATGTGCATTGTGAATCGAATAAAATTGGATCCTTTCGAATAAAATCGGATCAATTTTGAAATTCGGAATCAATACGATTCTGAATTGTAATAAGCAGTGTCGGCTGATCCCTGTCGTGGAAAATAATTCATTTAAAAGTACCTTAAAACTAATCTCTTAAAAAAAAAAAAAAAAAAAGAAGATACATTTCTTGTGTTCTTAATGTCATGTCTTTCAAGTACACATTCCCTGCAGCTGATAAGAAAGAAGTGTGGAGATGATTAACTTTAAACTAACAACATAAACCAAAGCCAAGCACACAATGACAGTCCATAGAAGCGAAGAGGCGTGGGACCTTAGTGCCACAAGTCTTTGCGACTCTTTCAAACATGAGCAATTTAACTACCCTGCACTATACAAATAGCTTTGACTAAGTATGTGGAATGGAAATAACCAGAGATGCCGTAACGTGTCTTATAATAAAATTGTCTCATACATGAATAGATTCTTTCTATTTCCATTTATTCTGAGGCTTTTCTAATTATAGCAACTATGTGACTAGATCAGCTCCATTTTTTAATCTCCACGTGCATAGCGGGTTAACGATTCACACCTCTCAGCGGTATCATCTCTCGGTATCGTATTTCTATTCTACAACAGAACAGGTTACATAAAAAACAAAGGAGCTGTTTTAGTACGATTTCATAGAAAAAACAGTCGTGCACTACTATTTGAAAAAACAGAAGTGGCAAAGTACGCACACTGTAGATGACAGAAGTACTCTTTAATTCCTTTTATAGCAACATGTTAAATGTCAAGGTTGTTCTGTAAGTTGTGGTTACCTGCATAAAGGACTCTTCCACCAACCCTTATTTTAGTTTTTTGTACTGTGTGTTTCCCTTGACAACAGCCCCCCCAAAGATTTTTTAAACTGCAATAATTCAACGGTGTGCATGTTTAACACAAATGGGATGTGGTTATACTTGCATACGTTTAGTTTTGTAACACGGACTATATGGTCCCGAACTTCTCGTAAACGGCAACTGTTGTTTTCGACTGTAGGTTTTACATATACATCGATGTATGGGCTCGTTTTGACATTTTTCTACTTCCCGTTTTGTTTTTAAAGGATACTTGACTGCAATTGTGGGCGGCTATGGCAGGCATTTTTTGCATCCCTGCCGCGAAAATAAACATGACCTCTTGCAACACACGTCGCTCGTAAAGCAGAAATCACGCCAAACCGGTTCTGGTTGTTCTTTCTGATGAGCCACAAAGAAGAGAGTGTCATAGGGAAGGCAAGGCTTAGTCAGGACTTGCTTTGATTTGCTGTTTTAATTGTTAACAGGGCACTTTGACATCAGGCATGAATTTAAAATGCAATACATTTGAATGGAATCATTGTTTAACTACAGTTCTTTGATGGGTTTAGGTTACATGAATAAATGGTGGAGAATATGTCGGGAAATAATATATCATAGTGCATTTTAATTATAGAAATTTTTTTTTGAAATGGAATGTGTATTCTTTTTATATCCAATGTACATATTTAACTCACTTGCACTTTAATTGAGAACTCCCTTTAAGCGCAGAGTCATTAGTATTGCGGGCCACGCGTCCAGACCCGGGACCAGTGCTAAAAGACCACCATTCATGTGCAACGGGGAGCCGGCGAGGAAAGAGAATGAGCGAGCGTGGCCGAGATCACACACAACCTGCCGTCTTGCTGAGATTCCCTTAGTGAAAAGACATAGCTGTCAAGTAAGTGCACTTATTGGTTTTATTTTGATTTTTTTTTTTTTTCCCATTTATGGAAACAGACCTGAGAGATCACCATAGTAAAAACAAAGCAGTGGAGTAGTTGTAAACAGTCCATAATGGTCCACAATGGCGCACTTATCAGAAAGCCATAAAATGTAAGCAGTTTAATTATGTGACCACAAAACAGTCAAATAAGCTTCCCCCACTGAAATGAATGACAATACAATTTTAACGCCGTAAAAAAAAAAAAATTCCACCGGGTTTTGCACTCGATAGTACGGCGTTGCATAACAACACAGTGATGATATTCGCTCTCCACATTACCAACATAGGTGGAAAATGCATGACTGTCGTTTTCTTGTTCTTCTTCCATTGAGTCTACTGGAAGGTGAGCACAAAGAATTGCGATAAAGGAGCCGAACAACGTACACAGTTTTTAAAGATTCCAAAAAGTAGAAAGGCAGACAGGAAAGGGAGCATTCTGGATATTGAGGGTGGACAAAAGTTAGTCCTTTGCATCGCTGTCGCAGCTGTGTCCGCTGGTAGGTGGGACCACGTGGGTACCCAACAGCTGGTCCCAGTGGGAGAAGAAAGGGGCAAAGTTGGTAGCGGGCCATCGGTGGTGGGCATCATGCTTCGGGGCGCCCCCCCATAAGCCAAAGGGTACCAAATTGTGCACGGACCACGGAAAGTCGTAGCCGCAGTGATCCTCGGTAGATACGTAGACGTTGAAGACCATGAAGCCCCACGTGGTGAGGCAGTGACACTGCAGCAGAACCGGGTCCACCGTGACCCAGAAGCCCACGCTGACCAGCTCCCATCCGGACAGGTACTGTGTGACCAGACTGAACGGGCGCCGGTACTCATGGTGCACCGCGTGGAAGGTGCGGTACAGCCAGGGGATGCGATGGTGCAGCAGGTGCCAGAGATAATACTGGAAGTCAAAGACCATCATGCAGCCCAGGATCCCCAGGGAGAATTCCCAGAGGGTGGGCGCCTGGTGAGGCAGGGGCGTGGGGGGCCTCCACAGCCACTGGCCCACAGCGGCAGGGAAGATGTAGAGCAGGTGGTTGTAGATGGTGACTCCCAGCGTTGTCCCAATCCCCGGCCAGGTGACGGGTCTGTCCGGGTGCAGCCGGTAACGGTTGACGGCGGGCCAGACGGGCGCCAGTAAGTCCAGCGCGGTGTAGACACCCACCAGAAAGAAGTAAGTGGAGACAGAGAGCACCACAGGGAACAATGGGCTCCTCAGGAGGTCGTGGTGGTTCTGGCGGAGGTAGTCCCAGGCCGGCTGAAGGACCAAATTGGACCCGGGGGGGCCCTCAGTCACGTTGCTCGCCCCCAACATTCGAGATGAAGCTTCCTCGGCGGGAAAGAACATCGACGGCAAATCGTCTGGTGAGGCTGTGCCAACTTGGACGGCCCGACCGTCTAAAGCTCTTATGTATGTTCAAGCCCAACCTCCCGCATACCCCCCCCCCCCCCCATTTGGCTTTAAAAGAGGGTGCTCAGTAAAGACCACTTTTCATGGGCACAAGGGTGGCAGCCAGCACTTGGGACCTACAGACGCTCTCATTTAATCTCTATTTTCATTTGTTCTCCCCGAAACAAAGAAGCTGGTTTATTTTTATCATCGCAAAATTATCATCAATGATGAGAAACATTGATGGCTAATTGTGAAATTTAATTGACATTCATTTCCTGTGTCTGACTTGTTTTCCCTCCTTTTCTCCCCATCCTTTCTCTGCAGTGCGGGTTGCCAAGGAAACAGCACGGTGAGCTCACATGAATTTTTTCATATTTATATTTTGGGATACATTGTACAAATATATTCTTTAAAAAAAACAATTTTAAATTGAAGGCAAAGTGGTCAGCACACTGCTGTGCCTCCAGTAGGCCTTTAGAGGGCAGTAGAGCTCAACATAGTGGTGCCTTCATCTGAAGGCTGTCATCTTTTTCTCTTTCTCTCTCTCTCTCTCTCTCTCTCTCTCTCTCTCTCTCTCTCTCTCTCTCCACATTCTCTCACGTTACAAACAGATGCACACACACACACACACGTTTTTATATTTTGTACATAGGGTCAAAGACATTGGATGTTGCAGGGAGCCCCGAGGTTGGGTATTGAGGGTCTCGAAGTGACGTACGGTCCATCAAGTGGCCTATGAAGGAACTGTTGATCCGTTGCCCCAAAATTTTAATCTATCTAAGTGACATGGCAATAAGAACCATTTAATGACGCTAGCCTCCATTCCCTAAAGGTCTTGCTGCTGCAAGGCTTTCGTCAAGTTAACAAATGGAAACTTGTTGTGGCAAGTGGAAGAAAAATTGTCCTGCGGGGCTCTTCTTTAGGACCAGACTGTTATTCTGTTCGGCGGCAGTCATGTCAGGAAAATGATGAAAGGACGAAACTCACCGCGGCTTAGAATAACCCTGGCGACATTGCGAGGAAACTCACGGGATTGTGACACACCGACAAGGCGAAAAAGAAACCATTCGCTACAAGTGAAAGACAAGTGATGCATATTGTTTTATTTTCAGTTTAAAACACGGAAGAACCACTTTTTGCACGAGTGTTGGTATTTATCGTCAGGGTTCCTAAAAGGTCGCAAACAGTTTTTCCTGTCGCAAAGAAATTTTGAACATATTCAAATTTTGATGGCAACAAGAAAAACTGTTTGCAATTATTCAAACTGTTTAGCGAACCGAAACTCGACAGTTAATCACTTCATCCAAATCCAAAGCGTTTCTGGTGAATCGGCTTAGCAAACGGTGAATCGAATCATCTGAATCTCCGGTCCAGGTGATTCCATTCTGGTTCCTACAGACTTTGGACTGTAGGAAACCCTGATTGAGGAGGAGGATTCAAATACTCCTTGAGTTGCCGTGACTCACCTGTTTGACTCCGCTCACATCCGGCTTTCCCGTGAGAGCATGGAAACACCGTAATGATTAAACGCGGAGATTCAGAAGTCGGCATGCAGGCTTCATCCTGTACCTCGCTCCCCTGGGGGGCGGCAACGTCACACGGGCACATGTTTTGTTTTCCAACCATGGGGCTGGAAAGGAAGATGGTCACCATGGATGCCCTCGCGTGCAAATTTAATTACACCCAAGGGCGGATCCCCCCCCACCCGACTACTCCAACTTCCCACTTCCTGGCAAACAAGTGAGCCGTCACACCTGAACATCTCTGCAGACCGTTAGGACCTCTCCTCTCTCGTCGTCTTTGTCATCTTCTGCTTCATTGGGCCGGCGAGATGCCAAGCCAGCTGGAGGGCGCCATGGACGCACTCATCGCCGTCTTCTACAACTACTCGGGCCACGACGGGGACAAGTACAAGCTGAACAAGGGCGAGCTCAAGCAGCTCCTGCACACCGAGCTCAATGACTTCCTCACGGTAAGCGTATGACCCTCACTGGGCTTTTGCTCTTCACATGGGGTACACCTAAGGAGATGTGTCTCGCTTGAAACCTCGCCCCGTTTTCACTTTCAGAGAGATACACAGAGAACCGTGAGTTTATTATTCGCATTGTGTATCTAATATTTCGACTTAGACAGTTAGAAGCATGCTCAAGGCTGTTGTCGATATCTTAGAAGCTTGTGTCCATCACCGGTGGAATGTCTGGTGGACATAGAAGGTCATCCAATCATTGCAGATAAGCCCCCCCGCTGGTGAGCCCATATGATAGAAAACTGCACTTTCTGTGATTGAGAATCTCGTTGAAAAGCTCCAATGATCGCAGATATGTGTGTGTTTTTTTTCTTTTTCTCGTTATCATCTCCCACTGAAGCAAAAGCCTCAGGTGCTTGCACATCCCCTCTAAATATAGATGCTGCCGTGATGTCATCGCATCCCCACGGGCGGCAATCATGTCTGATTGCGGACGTTGAGTGCATTTAAATCATGAACGCAAATAGCAGTAACATTTAAATGACGTTTCTTTCAATTTGAATGAAAGTACAGCATTAATTGTCCTTCTTGTGTTGCTTATTGTGAAGTGAGTGGAGATCAGTTGCACTTGGGTGATAGTTATAAGAAAACAATTTTGAAAATGACACAAATGTCAAAGTTCTTTTGCTTTTGTTAGTCACAGAAGGACCCACTGCTGGTGGAGAAGATCATGAATGACTTGGACTCCAACAAAGACAACGAGGTGGACTTCAATGAGTTTGTGGTGCTGGTGGCGGCGCTCACCGTCGCCTGCAACGACTTCTTCCAGGAACAGAAGAAAAAGATGACCAAGTAGATGTTCCCTTTTTTAACCACACTGTACATCTTTGTTGTCGAGAACCACAATCGATGTTGTATTGTCCTGTTGTCACGAAAGGTGACGATTGCACAGTTGAATAAATGAGAATGCTGATTAAACTATTTTATATTTACAGTATATTCTTTCAGTCATTGTACACATTTTCAAAATCAATATTTGAAAAGAAATATCATGGTCCACACTAAAGAAACTGAGAAAAGCTACAACTATAAAGACCAAAAATGACCAGTTTTGTGATGAAGTGGAAAATATATCTCGTGTGAAAGCACATCTGCGTTTCCACAACTTGAACTGGTGCGAACCTCACACCCCTGGCACGCTAGCGGCCATTTTTGACAAGGGGACGACGATCGATGGCTTTTGCTTTTCAAAACGCAACGGACCACCTGCGCCCCATTGCGTTGAACCGTCATAACTGTCACATTTTCTTGCTTCGGGCAGCAGATCCCACACTTTGGGCTCAGCGTAAAATTGTATTTCTACTTTATCATTACTTGATTGGTAATGACATTTTGTGGCAAAATAAATCTCGTGGGGTGCTTTTACACTCAAATGCTCATCGTTATCATGATTAGCTTTGATTGAGATGAGCGGATGCCCACAGGAGTGGTTTGCGCAGACAAAAGGTTGCAATCAATCAAATATGTCCTTTAATAGTTTTGCAACTGACATGTGGGTGTTGTTATTGCTGTGGAAGTACTGATGAGAAAAATATTTGATTTGACGTGATGCTTGTAGTCCAGGATTTTTAAGAGGTGTATATTTTTGAGAATAAAAGTTCAAATATATTTTTGTGAAAAAATAAATGACAAAAATCACATTCTAGAGTGAAAAATCTTTATATCAGATTTTCCACTCTTGAAAGTAATTTTTGTAATTCATTTTATGTATGTAATATTTATTTATTATTTTATATATGTATATATTTATATTTCATGGCTGGTCGCCATAGCTATAATAGACGTGCACAGAAATTACTATCAAAAAATTTCTTTCGACAAGAAACAAGTAATGATTGCTTTGCCATGCGGTGTCATTTTATTACAAAAAAAGCATGTGTATACAAATGGCAATGAATTTTTATTTATCAATATCACATGACTAACAATAAATTCACTTCAGCACCGTCCATTGCAAGAATATCACAACAAAAGCAGCAGCGACAACTTTAATCAACCATCATTGCGGATTGTGGGGGGGGCAACCAAAATCTACATAACACAGTTTGCCTTTATTGATATTCCCATTCATGTTTGGTCTTATGGTTGGACAGACAAGTGAGGTCAGTTGGCCAGGCATATATCCTCCACGTTGTTGACTCTGAGCCTTTGTACCTCTTGGCTGTCCAGCAGGCGGTAGCTGAAGGAGACCCTGTTGACGTAGCGTCCGCTGGACACCATGCGTACCACCGTGTTGTCGCAGCCCACCTTCACGTGGCCTGAAAAGAAAAAAGAATTGGAGCCGATCCACACATGCATGGGGCGTCATAGAAATCTTTGTGCGGTACTCACTGGGCCCGCCCGATGAACTGCAGAGCGTTGTTAGGGATAACATCTTAGACGTGTCTAGACCGCTTCCCCCGAGAACCTGCACCATGTCCTCAGAGTCGGTCGCACATCCCGATGTGGGCCACTGAGGAGAAGGGACAATATTTTAGGGGGGGGGGGATACACTCGCAAAAGCATGGCCAGATCTTATGGGAAGAGGAAAACATCTCACCTTCGGGAAGGTGCCACGGAGTCCTAAGAAGGAAAATTCAGAGATGTCCACCTCTACTGGGTAGACAATGGAGAAGCTGCAGTTCCTGTGCTGTTGTGGGCTTACCAGGGTGAAAGCGCCCTCTGGTGATTGTGAGATGACATTGCAGGCTACAACAATGGAAATTAGACAAGTTAATCATCATCCTAATTCTGGTTGTAAAGCAAAATGCACAACGGTAACATTCATGTCATGCATATTAGTGGTAATCAAAATGGCCATGTTTGAAATGTGTGCGTTATTCTTTTACTTTTTGTTAGTGAAATAAAATTGAGGTAGCTCACAATACTTTTTATAAATTTGTGTGCTATCGCTTTTAATTTTCAAAAAATATCAAAACATGAAGAAGAAAAACGATCAAAGACATTTTTTATTTTATTTTGGGATTTTGTTTACTTACGGAAAGGGTTGGCGACTTTCCTGAATGTGACCGTGAAGCCGCTGCCCGCGTTGTGCACGCGGAAAAAGATCATTGCCACATTCTGTGAGGAGCGCACGTTTCTCCTGGTAGAAGTGGGGGAATCGCAGTAGTCCACATAGCGTTCGCTTGGGGACAGCGGGTGGTCCTGCGAGCTGGGAAACTTCTCGCCCTTCATCACCCAGCCGTCAAACACCTTCAAGATCAGACACGAGAATCAAAGCAATGACACTAGCTCTAACCATTTAGCATCTTTTTTCTTCTTTCAAACATTACATGCTGTTTAAATGTTAGCATTTTTCTTGTTCAAGAATTACACAAATTCAAATTAATAGAATTTCAAACATAAAGGTTAAATCAATCACAAAGTGGCACATTTTAGCATTAGCATTTAGTGTTTGTAGTCCTCACTTTGTTTTCCCATCTCTCAGCACTGAAATCCAATTTTCTGTGGAGGCGATGACCTTACCGTGATGAAATCTCCCGCCTGGCAGTCGATGTCGACGCTGTCGTACTCGATGTTGACGACCTCGTCGGGCTCAGCCATGAAGAAGACGGCGCAGCTGAGCTGAGGATGCTCAGCCGTGAAGGTGAAGCGACCCTCAACTGCAACCATGTCCACACAACCTGACACACACACGTACATTTGTATTTTGAAACCTCTAAATTGTCTTTAATATTCATAAATGTAGGATTTTTTTCATTTATTATAAATTAAATTGTGTGGGAGGTTAATCGACGACTTACTGTTACTACTATCTGATAATTTCAGTGTTCACAAATTGATGGTTAAAAAAACATACTCGTTAAATTCATTAATAATTATTTGTTGATTGGCTATTACATGTCAACAAAAAATGTTCGGTTGGCTTTAAGACTAAGAAGTTGTCTTGAAAAAAAAACACAATCGCTTCCTCCATGCATCTATTTTCTTCTGCTTATCCTGGGTTGGGTCGCGGGGGCAGCAGATTAAGCAGGGAAGCCCAGACTTCCCACTCCACTGCCACTTTGCACAGCTTTCCCGGGGGCTAATCGGTTTATTGAAGTCTTCCCATGGTGACCAATAATCTTTACAAATGTAAAAAGTAAACAACCCCTAATTGGTTTATTGAAGACTACGTTGCCTTCAATGTTTGTTGAAAACTCTTAACTGTCTTTGATGTTTACAAAAACACAAAAGTTAATTGAGACAGTTGAAAAAATTCATCAAATCTCATCAAAATGATTTTTTTTTACCCAAAACATGCAAAATTGTTTCATTGAAGAATAAATATAGTTTTCCAGGACTGCAATAAAATTGCTCCTGGTTTGTAGAGGTGTCGATGACATTTTAAAAAGCTGTAACTACATTATCAGAGACGATATTACCTCTGATATTTGGTTTGCCTCGATTGACAGGCAATCATCAGAAGTCATCAAAAGTGGGAAAAACTCACGCAATGGTCGTCTGTACATGAGTAACTCCTGCGCTGTCTCCCTGCGCGGCTCTGAGTTGAAGAACGAGTAGAATTCATCCTTTAGGACGTCGTTCTCCTACATTGAGAGGACAGGAAAGTGTTTGATGATGATGATGCTGGTGCTGATGATGAAGAGTTAAGACTATCCTACCTCGATATACCTGCAGTTTCCCTTGAAGATGCACAAACTCAAGAGCAAGAAGAACCGCTGCCGAAAAGTGCGCTCCGTCATCATCATCGTCGTCATTGCATCGCCGGAGCATCCGTGTGGCCGCCGCCGCCTTTTGTAAGTTCTGTGAAGACCACCTGCCACCCGCCCCGAGCCCACTGAGTCCCATTACCGAGTGATTGCGCACTTGTGACGAGAGCAAGGATGATGACAGCGAGAAGGGGGGGGGGGGGCAAGGGCGTCAACACTGGGCATCGGGATTCCATTCGCTCGCGCTAAGAATCCAAACAAACCCTGAGTTTTAAAGAAGTATTTGGCTAAATTCAATGAAGACAAATTGAAATTGAAGTATCCATCATCATTGATCATCGATACTGCCGATAGTTAAACGCAGACATGCCATCGCCTGTATTTTCCCTTTACATAAATGAGCTCGATCGTGCTTCTTCAGCATCAGTTAGTTACCGAAAAAAAAAGAAGATTAAAAGTGTTTTCATTCGAAGCAATCTGTCCGTTAAGTGGCACTCGACTGTTTATAGCAAAGAGCCGATGGCCGTTTTCGTTTTTTATTTTTTTCATGACGTTCACGCAGCACCTGGATGATGACGATTAAACCGATTACATGCCATCCCTGTATGACGCCAATGTAACAGCGCCGGCAATGTAAAGCGGCTCGGCTCAGGTGTCGACTGTGCAAATTGACTGCCGCAATCACGAGATTATAAAATGCAGGACTTGTTGTGGTTGAAAGACCATAACGTGTATGACAAACGTTGATAGTTACAAAAAAGAGCTTATGCATGGAAAATTCTTGGAAGACTAAATCGTTTGGAAAACGTCTCGTAAAGGGCCGAGGTTTAAGGACACTGCGAAAGAGAAGATGCTCGACTTCCAACTGGCTGGTGGCGACTGGCACGTTCAGGACAACATGTTTGTGTGTCTGAGATGAGCTCGCCCATCAAGCTGGAAACCTCCATCAAAAATAATCACATGCCTTAAGGGCCCGATAGAAATTAAAGGGCTAAATCGAGCAAGCGGGCGGACGATATCACTGCCTGTCATTTTGAAGAAATAAAAACTGAATTTCCTCCAGAAGATGCTGTAAATGGCCCATGAGATCTCGGCTGACGTCAGAGCTGTCCCGATTGCAAAAACCATTGCTTGCCCGGACGACGACTTGATCTCAGTGGCCAGTAGAGGCCATCAGGAATCTCAAGGTAAGTTGACAGCAGTCTTAATAAAAGTGTAATTTTAGGATTTTTTTTTCTTCATTTTAAAATTCATGTCAGAAATGAGCTGTAATAAGTATGACAGGCCAGTAGTTGGCAGTAAGTAAAGAAACACTACAGTCTACGTGTGTTGCTCCACCGTTTGAGTTGGGAAACACTGACAGACAATCATACCAGAGCGCATGTGTGTGTGTGTGTGTTTGCATAAGGCGGATTCAGTTGAGCCGTGCATAATTGAGATTTGGGGAAACAAAGGCCGGCTTATGTCATAACGGGCTAAGCTAGGCGACACTGCCAGCAGAAGAGGCTCAACGGCAACTTCCTGTTGATGGCCATGACAGCGTCTTCAGCATCTTTTACCTCTGAGTGCGTCTCCTCCCACAAGAGAACACACATCTTGTGTGTACTATACTGTCAAGGCTGGGCAAACTTTTGTGCTCGTGGGCCTTTGGACTTTTTTTTTTTTTTAATGGATGTGCACTGATAACCAGTCAATTACATTTGAACATAAACGGTGTAGCAACACATACAGATAGACGATATAATGTTTTTGAGGGGGAGACTGGAACAGATTTATAGCATTTTCATTCATTTCAATTGGGAAAGATGAAGGTACCAACGGGGTCATGGAAACAATTAAACTTGTACCTTAAGGCATTACTTTATTATTATTATCACTATTATTGTTATTTGCTAACAGTATAAATGGGGCTGAGTAGACTGCCCAGAGGCACCTCAGTCACAGTGTCTGGTTTTGTATTTTTTATTTTAGGACTTTGGTAAAGGGAGGGGGGGGGAGGGGGGTATTATGTCATATTGTGAGTGGGTGGGATATTGAGGGGGGAATAACTAATGTCATATCAAGTCAGTTCCTCCCGACGACTGAGCTCAACATAGTATAGAAGAAGCGGGGTGGTGTGATGCGTTCAGGTGCCGCTCCATTCATTCATTAGACGTAGCAGAGCCATCGTGCCGGATCAAATATGACATCCAGGCTGCTGCTTTAGCAGAAAAGGAGGAGGAAGACTGGAACTCGGCTCAGCGGGGGGGGCGGCATGGGCTGTGCACCGAGCATCCACGTCTCGCAAAGCGGCGTCATCTACTGCCGCGACTCGGACGAGTCCAACTCGCCGCACCAGACCACCACCACGATCTCGCAGGGGGGCGGCGGCGCGCTGCACGGCCTCTTCATCAAGACCGACGCGGCCGAAGCCATCCCGTCTGTCATCGCCTACCAGAGCCGACATTCGAGCTTCAACCTCCGCCAGCGTCGGGACACAGGAGGAGGCGCGCACGTTCTCATTGAGGCCGAGACGCAGACGAGCGACGCCGGCGTCAAGGTAACCGCGAGCGGGCCCGTGTTTATGTACCGCGAGAGGGCCAGCAGCACTATCGTATCGACGTGACGTCACCGTCAGTCGCAGTGCTTGTGGATGCACATGCACTGCCGCTTATAGAAATTCAGTGGACTCCCCAAAACTCGCGGCATGGCACCTGCCGATTTGCCTGTTTGCAAATTGTTTTTCCATTTCCCTTGAAACCAAATGCATCCACTGCTGTCTTGGTTAAAACGCTCATCTTGCTCACATGATGCATGATAAAAGTAGGCCTAATGCCTCAAGCTTGCAAAAGTTTGTCAAACTACCCCCCCCCACACACACACACACTCCAGAAACGAACATTCAGTGGGTTAACATTTTACAAAAGTCAGCTATGTGAATAGAATAAATCAAGAAATAAACTAGGATGCAAAACGTGGAAGCAAATGAACACAAGTTTGTTTTAATAGCTCTCTGTAGCACCCTGTCACGAGTGTGTGTGGTTAGGGTGGGTGAGTGGAAGGGGGGGCTGTATCAACTGTTGCTTCAGAAGTAATCAATGATACCATTGATTATTTGAGAGCAACACTTGAAGCCTTCCCCTTGCTGCAGGATCTTGACAATCTTCCATGGTGTTGATCACGCTCCCATGTCTCTATGTGTGTGAGTGTTATTATGTGCATGTTTGTATGCACAAGCAGTTTGTTTACCCCTCTGGTTAGTGTGTGCCTGAGTCACAAGAAGGCGCCGATGCTGACACTCACGCCTGAAGGTCAGTAAGATGATGATGAGAGTCATCGCAAGGTTGTTAACAATGTGTGTTTTGTAGCGAGCAAGTACCTAAATTTAACCCTGACCCTTACGCACTTCCAGTATGACTCCAGTGTGTGTGACCCTCAACCCAAAAGCCATCAATTCCTTCAACCCTCACCCTAAGTGCAGATGTTTGTCTCTCTCTTGGCAGGTTTCTTCTTCAGAACAATGTGTGGGACCTATGAGAGTGAACCAGGAGCCCATTCAGGTGAGACAAGTTGTGACACTGAATACCTCAAGGCCACTCATGTGCAACATCCAAGAATTTTGAGAAAACTGGGGTGTGAACTTTAAGGGGTGCTCAGCCCCCTTTAATGCTTTACATCTACATTTATTCATCAGGTGTTTCTAACCTTACACAGGTCTTGCTGGTGTTCGCCAAGGAGGACAACCAGAGCGACGCCTTGTGGTGGGCGTGCGACCGCGCCGGTTTTAGGTGCAACATCGCCCGGACGCCCGAGTCTGCGCTTGAGTGTTTCTTGGACAAGCATCACGAGATTGTGGTCATCGACGGACGCCACCCTCGCTACTTTGAACCCGAGGTCGTGTGCCGGTGAGGGATGCGATCAATTCATTTTGTCCAAATTCATTTCCACAACTAAACTTGTCCTTGATTGCCACCCAATTTGAACCTTGTATGCTGCAGCAATAGCCAATGCTGAATCGTGAAGAGAACATTCTGTGTCCTCAGACCTCGTGAGCATGTCTGACATTGTTTGTTCTGGTCTTGATTTATCTTTTGCTATTGTTTTGCAGGATGATCCGTGCCACGAAGCCTTCAGAAAACACTGTTCTTCTTGCCGTTGTGCCACAAAAGTAAGCTCATACATGATTTTTTTGTAAAAGATATGTATCTGCTTGTATCTGGAAAAACATTTTGGATCAATCATATATCAAGGCACCACTGTCTAATAATTCTCAGTATCTAAAATGACATAAGAATTCCCAGTATCTAAAAATAGGGCTTAAATGGTACTATATTTCTAGAATTATTTTTTGTTCATTATCCCCTGAGGTCAGTTTTCAACGTGAAATTTGGTTGACATTTGTTAAGGCAGAAGTCATGCGTTTCAAAAACGAATCGGTCATTTGAATTTGAAGGGTCCATTTTCGGTCATTCCCAGAGGTTCTTTTTCATATTATACCACCCACGTTTAATAATTTGTTACTCTTTCAGTTCAATGTTGAGCCTTTTATATTACATTTGACTATCCATGTGACTTTGTGTGTTGTGTTGTAGGCCATCTGACCAGGACGAACCCTCTGTTCTTCCTCTTCTGTGCGCCGGATTCAGCCGAGTATGTACTTCCTTACTTTTTTTTTTTTTTTTTTCCTAAGCCAATGAACACACAGACAGCAGTCGTCTCTTCGCGCTTTTCCAGAGGTTTGTGGAGAACGCCAGCGTGTCGGCGTGCTATAATGAACTGATTCAACTTGAGCACGGAGAAGTGAGATGTCACTTCAAACTCAGGTACATCGCACGAGACAGTCGGGTTTACAAATTCATGAGCCGTTCCGAAAACCGTACAGACACCGTATATATGTTTTGTTGTGTATGAGACCATTCCTGTTCTGACAGGGCTTGTAACTCGGCTTTCGCGGCTCTCGAGAAGTGCCAGGAAGCCGTGGAGATCACCAGTGAAGACCACGTCATACAGGTAGGAGGGAAAGACGAACAAAAAACAATTTTTCCATCAGGAGGTACATCTTCTATTGAGATGGATGTGTTTTTATAAATATTTGACAGTACGTGAACCCCGCCTTTGAGCGCATGATGGGCTACTGCAAGGGCGAACTGATCGGCAAGGAACTGACAGAGCTCCCGAAGAGCGATAGAAACAGGGCGGAGCTCTTGGATGCCATCAACAGCTGCATTGAAAAAGGAAAGGTGAGTACGGCCACCACCGCTGAGATTGTTCGGAACTTCAGAACCACTTGTCACTCACAGGAATGGCAGGGGGTTTATTACGCCAGAAAGAAATCGGGTGACAGCGTGGCGCAACATGTCAACATAACGCCCGTCGTTGGCCAAGGAGGGTGAGTCCAGATAATAAACGAAGAACGTTTCAGAGATGACAACTTTTTTCTCACTGTTTTTCCCGACAGGAAGCTCCGACACTTTGTCGCCATCAAGAGGCCGCACGTGGACAACAACAGTCAAGTAGGTGTTCTGAAAATGACCTAAAAAGCGTGAGTTGATATCGTTTGTTGCGTTTTTGGAAAACTAGTGCTATGGAGAGCGTAAAATACACAAAATATAGGAACATAACGATACTTGACATTTTTCTGAAAAAAAATTTTTTGCCCATGTTGAGTAGCAACAATCCACCGTGTCGCTTTGCTCAGCGAGGCACCCGTCCCAATCACGTCACGCTACGCTAAGCTACGGCTAAGCGTCGGGATAAGGCCCACGAGGGCAGGCGGCCAGTCCTCAGGCCTATTTATACGAATGAGGGGCTAGCGTTAGCGCTTTTTCCCCTCCTTAGCTATGCTTTTGTAAGCACTCGAGACTTAAAGCATGTTCTGTTTAACTTTTCCCCTCACGCTTAAGGGCCACAATCATCTCAAGTGCTTGGTTGAGATCATTTTGTAGACATGTTTTATTTGCACAACGCAGCCCAAGAAGCTCTCTAAATCTGGCAACCGTCGACATCATTAGATGTGTTTATATGAGCTCAATCCAATTTACCTCGTATGTGCCAACTTCTTACTGTAACTCATCAGTTGTTTCAAACAAGGGAAATATGTAGTATGCCACTTGGCGCTATGCTTACAATGTTTAAAGATTCTATTGTCAGATGGTGTCATTTTGCTCAGCATTTCATTGAGTGTCTCTCCAAATTAATTCTTTCTTTAATTTTGCGGTGTCAGGTGCACAAGTATAACAAGGAGGATCGATGCAGTGTTGAATACTCCCACTCAGGTAATTTATTTTGTTTATATCGCCTTTAGCCGTGTTACCTGTAAATTTAGCGCAAACCTTGTTGCTTCAAAGAGCAGGGTAATTATAATTTTTTTTTCGTTATATTTCGATTTCTGATATGTTAGCACAGATATGTAATCATTCTAGTGTATTTTTAGTAATTTTTTTGTTTGTTTGTTTTTACCGCCTCCCACCTTGTTATTTTAAGAGTGCCACTCTCTACTCCATCGTGACAGGAGGAAAGACTCGATGGATACCAGATCACTCAGCTCCCGCGGTAGTGACGGTAAAGACGTTTTATGCTTAAAAATAATTGTATTTCATTATTATTACCTCTTACAATGTTGATTCTTTAAAATTCCTCCATCAGCTGCCAGTTTACAGAACCGGAGACACTCTTCTGTCGCCAGGATTCACTCCATGACCATCGAGGCTCCCATCACTAAGGTTGCTATTTTTTATTTAAGATGTTTTAGGAATGGGGTCGGCGCCAACAAGGAATGTACCATATAATTTGATCTACAATGTTGCTATTGCTTCTGTCAGAGAAATTCAAGTATGTCCATTTGAACAGGTGATCAACATCATCAATGCTGCCCAGGAGAATAGCCCACTGACGGTGGCCGATGCTCTGGAGCGCGTTCTCGAGATCCTGAGGACAGCCGAGCTCTACTCGCCTCAGCTGGCATCCAAGGAGGACGACCCACACACCAACGACCTGGTCGGCGGGCTCATGAACGTAAGAGATACTAGAAATACTTGAGATATGCATTTTGATTGTGCCTGATAAGTCTCCTTTTTTGTAACATTATCATCTATCATGCAAATGCAAAACGGCGTTAATCAGTGATAGCTACCGGTATCATAAAATAATTACTCATTCACCCGTAATTTAAATGACTTTCATTTTAGCATTTGTTTTATTTTCTTCCACAGGACGGTCTGCGACGGCTATCTGGCAATGAGTATGTTTTCTCCAAAAGTAAGTGAGCCTCAACCGGCAGTTGTAACATTTTTTAAATGTAATGTACCACACACTTAAAAATAAGTCCATTCGAATGGCTTTACAGTATTTTATACCAATATTTGACAGTTTTTATATTTTATTACTATTTATTTTAATTTTGTACTCTTTCTACTATTAAATAACTATTCATTATTGTTCATGTTTATTGTTTCTTATTTAATTTGAGTAATAGTCATTTTTTTGTCGAATATTTTCATTTTTTGTTTTAGTATTTTTTTATCTGATTATTCTTTGCATTGCATGACTGGAAGAGGGTTTGATGAGATAATGGTTTCTTCCAGACATGAGCCAAAGCCAGCTGGCACTTCCTGTTACACTGAGCGATGTCCCTCAGTCCATCGCTGACATGCTTAACGATGAGGAATGCTGGGAGTTCAACATCCTCGATTTGGAGGCGGCCACGCACAAAAGGTAGTATGAAGTGTGTGCCTTTGATTAGATTCACATGACCTTTATCTTCATCTTTAACCTGCGTTTATCTGGCTCATGTCGTTTTTTTAACCAAAATTCCAAGGCCTCTGACTTACCTGGGCCTGAAGATCTTCACCAGTTTCGGGGTGTGCGACTTCCTCGACTGTACCGAGACATCGCTCCGCTCCTGGCTGCAGCTGATGGAGGCCAGCTACCACTCATCCAACGCCTACCATAACTCTACGCACGCTGCTGACGTGTTGCATGCCACTGCTTACTTTTTACGCAAGGAGAGAGTCAAGGTTAGTGTCATGTTGATTGATCCATACATTTTGCATGGAAACCATTAGGGACAACAAAAATAGAGCCCCGAGGGACTCGTCAAGCACAACAACAAAAAAAAGAGGATGCTTGTAACTTATTTCTCTTGCACAATTGTGTTGTTATTCTTGTAGCATTGACTTTATTCTCATAACATTGCAACTTCACGGCCGTATAAGACACATTTCCGGCCTACTGTACTGCATTGTATTGTGTATGGAAAACACAAGGGGATTGCGAATGGAGCCCTGAGGGATGCCTCAAAAATTATCAGCATGTGGCATCACCAAAATGTCAGCTGTGTTTTCTTCAGAGCAGTCTAGATCAGCTGGATGAGGTGGCGGCGTTGATTGCAGCCACCGTGCACGACGTGGACCACCCGGGGCGAACCAACTCGTTCTTGTGTAACGCCGGCAGCGATCTGGCTATCCTGTACAACGACACGGCAGTGCTGGAGAGCCACCACTCCGCTCTCGCCTTCCAGCTCACCATGCGCGACGGCAAGAGTAACATCTTCAAGAACATGGAGCGGTCAGTGGCATCGTCACTTTTTACTCTTGACATCTCACGACTCCAATATAGATGTTTTTTGGAATCCCATAATTGTTCCAAACGTCAACAGGAACCAATACCGAACATTGCGGCAGGCCATCATTGACATGGTGCTGGCTACGGAGATGACGCGACACTTTGAGCACGTCAACAAGTTTGTCAACAGCATCAACAAGCCCATGGCGGCCATCGATGAGACTAACACCTGTGTGAGTAGTTACATCTATGTATGGAAAGACCGAGTTGCTAAGCCAACATGACGGGAAAGTGCGTCGTGTGTGTCGTGCGCAGAGCATGAACAACGACTGCGAGGGTCAAACCAACCTCAAGAACTCTCCGGAGAACCGGCTGCTGATCAAGCGAATGCTTATCAAGTGCGCCGACGTGGCCAACCCGTGCAGGCCGCTGGAACTCTGCATCGAATGGGCGGGGCGCATCTCCGAGGAGTATTTTGCACAGGTGCGTGTCGTGGAGATACGCTCCTGTAAACATCTCACCGTCGTCACGGTGATCTCTTTCTGTTCTCACAGACGGATGAGGAGAAGAGACAGGGGCTTCCCGTGGTCATGCCGGTGTTTGACCGCAACACCTGCAGCGTGCCCAAGTCGCAGCTCTCTTTCATCGACTACTTCATCACCGACATGTTTGACGCCTGGGATGGTAGGAATGATGCAATAATAGCGGACTAATATTGTGTGTGTGTCTGGGAAGCAGTGGTGCTAGTGGCCTCTCGTTCCCACTCCAGATCAAATTTGATTCTGCCCGAGAGATGACTTGTTTGGCTTGTTTTCTGTCCAGCGTAGCTCTGATGTCACGGAAAGATTCCTCATCTACGCTGAGGGGATGGAGAGAAACCTCCTGGGGGGCGTGAAAACCCGAGGAAGTCAGGGCTAAGGGGTTTTACGATGAGGGCAACGAGCCCCCTCAGGATGCATAGGAGAATAATGGCCGTGTGGCTCACGTTAACTTCTGTCAAATTACCAATTTATTCTCATCGTACTATTGGACCGTTTAATCTTAAAATTCGAATTTCTTTCCTTGTAAACATCACAATTTATTTGCGCAGCATTATGATTGTGGAATTATACTTACTTAGGTATTTATGGTTGTCTCCACAGCCTTCGCCAGCCTGCCAGATCTCATGGAGCACTTGTCAGAGAACTACAAGTACTGGAAGACTCTGGACGACATGAAGTGTAAGAGTCTGCGTCCTCCGCCGCCATCTTGACTGCCAACACGGAGTCTGTCCTCTTCACCCGAGGAAGACGAGCTTGTTGACTGAGAGATTTTAAAAAAACTAATATATTTTTTGTACGTGCAGATCCATTGTGGGTTTCAAAACTTTTGTATGCGTGTTGAAACCCGCCACCAGGAAAAGTATGCATTGAAAACTTTTACAGTGTAACAGGCTTCAACACCCAAACTATCTGGGTTGGTGACTGTTGAATCACACGTCATGTCAAATGATGGTACGTTACAACAATTTTATAGTATAGTTCAATAGCGCCATCTTGTGCATACAACAAGTTCTTACAGGCTCACCGGTTTAAAAAAAAAAAAAAAAAAGATTAATGGTCATGTTTACATAACTGATAAAGTGCCATGTGAATGAAAGGAGTATATGTGAAAATTGTGGGAAAAGTAAGTTTGGGAAATATGTTTACATGATATTTGTATTGGGAAAAAAAAGTTACCTAACATGCAAATCTCCAAATCAGATTGAAATTTATTCACGTGAAAAAAATGATTAGGTTTTTTTTGTGTAATAAAAATATAACCCATAAAAGCATTTATTATGCGATCAACGAGAAGCAGTAACTCGATCAGCTTTTTTCAGGCAACATCTGATCCGCTTCAAAACGAATATTTTGTATTAACCACGTCATTATAAAACATACTTGAGTACAAATTTATCGACATGACTAGTTTAGACAGGAGAATTCAGCGTACCACGTGACTCCACTCTGCCCAACATCAACCACAATGTGGCGCTCTTACACAACATCCCTGCGACAGATGGTTTGACAGGATATTCAAAATATGAATCTGCCCCTTTTTGCTATTTACACAGAGTAATACAAAGCTCCATCTGTATTTAATTTGAGCTTTAATTGTCCTAAGCAATAGAAAGATACTTCAAAATGTCGGCGTCTTAGACCGTAGGGTCATTTTTAATGATGACTGCGTTATTGTATATCGGAACATAGTGGCGTATAAAGCATTTTTTTTATTCACATATTGAAACACGCAGTGATTTATTAGTGTCACATGAGTCCACTCAGCCAATATAGAGAGTGCTTATATATTATACCAGCCATTGGAGGGGTCCTGCTTAGTGCGTCCCCTTCTCCGGAAGCGTCACATTCATCGAAAGGCAGTTTTTATTTAATGATGTCCAATAAGCATTAATCCTGTCAATTTTCAAAGATAGCTATATTAATAGGTAAATAAATACAAAACGTTTTTGTTTTGTCTTCGGTTAAATGTAGACCTTTTTATTATTCTAAAGTGTTACTAGCGCTTTTTTTTAATGAATGAATTAGAGCTTAGTATAGTAGAGCATATTTGCTTTGTTATTATATTTTAAATTATGTATAGTTTACAATATTGTACAAAAAAATCCTATTTAAATGATGGTTATCGACTGTAAATTAACAGCTGTATAGATTTTCTTCAAAATGTGTGTGTGTGTGGGGGGGGGGACGCTATCCACCAATGTTTTGGTTCCTGGTGGTGACGTAACACATAAAAACATGGTTCCCTTGTTTTGGACCTGTGAAGCGTGCTACGTGCTGCTATGCACTGAGATGCTGTTTCAAGGCTGAAAGAGTGGAAGAGACTCTCCTACAGCAGGCGATGACTCAGGCCGAGGAAAGGTGTGCGGAGTCCGGCCGCCGGCTGGTGGGTATTCGCGAGCCATGGCAACGTTTGCACGAGGAGAGGAAAGAGGCTTGGAGCTAATTAGTTAGCCGAGCTAATGTTCTGCACCGTGTTATAGTAGTAGTAGTAGAGGTAGTAGTATCACTGGCACATTACAGCACTGACAACTTTTCAATATTATGTGACAAGGAATGTGAGGCAGGTAGGTATGCTGCTTTTTTCAAAAAAGTTATATTTTTTGTTGTTTATTTGCATCACAATTAGATAAAATGCTGAAAAGAAGCACCCAAAACTATGTACAAACAAGAATGAACAATAATGCATATGTCCAATATGATGAGAATAAAATGTTTTTTTTTATTTTGAAAAATGCAAATAAAATAACACATTGAAAAAAATCAAAATAAAAGTAGAAATTGAACAGAATTTTAAAAAGTGTCACTTTTTCTCAATGTCAACAATTTTGGGGGGGAAAAAAACCTACATGTATAAAGTAACAGGAGCATTCAGTCTAGTCGACAAATAACATCCTCTAAGGTAAGTTAGTATGTATGTGCACAACCTAAAGCGTGTGTTTTGAAAACGGGCAGCGTTCCATTTGCCGGCAGCTGTACGATGAGAACGAGGACCTGTCCGACGTGGAGGAGATGGTCAACATCCGAGGATTCAGCGTGGAGGACAAGCTTGCCAGCACTAACTACGCTGCAAACTTTGTGCATTTTATGGAAGCTAAAGGTAAACAATGGGAACACGCCTTCCACTTGTCAGTTTATATTGTCAATACATTGTCTCTCTTGTTTACGTACAGACTTCACTTATGAATATGTGCAAAGGGAGGCGCTACAAGTTCCACTCATTTTCAAAGAGAAAGAAGGACTTGGAATCATGTAAGTGCTCATTTAATGAAGTTTTACTGAATGTACTGGTTTGTACTATTAACTGAGCAAAGTTGGTCTTGTCCACAGAATGCCCGATCCGGAATTCACAGTGTCGGAAATTAAAGGCTTAGTCGGTAAGCGATATTTGTGACTTATTTTTTCATGCATTAAAAAAAAAAAAAAAGACAGAATTTTGCGTTTTTTTTCTCTCTGTTATAAAGTTAAACAAATCTACTATGAAACAGTCAAATGATATGATGGTAAATCATATCTTACTTATGTATTGATTGCTACTTGCAGGCAGCCGTCGCTCGGTGGACGTGATGGACGTGAGCACTCAGAAAGGCTCGGAAATGAGCATGGCCCAGTTTGTGCGCTACTACGAGACGCCGGAGGAAGAGCGTGACAAACTGTTCAATGTCATCAGCTTGGAGTTCAGCCACACCAAGCTGGAGAACCTTATCAAGAGACCCACTGTGGTAAGTAACTACTAAATTTTACTCAGGAAAAATAACAATACGGCAAGTCAAGTGACAGTATGTATTATAATGATTTTAAAAATATGTATATATCTGAAAAAGTAAGTGTGTGCTGACTGTTTTGGTAGGTTGATCAGGTGGACTGGGTGGACAACATGTGGCCGTCTTATCTGAAGCAGAGCCAAACAGAAGGCACCAACGTCATCTCGGAGATGAAATATCCTAAAGTGCAAAGGTAAGCAGACTGGAGAGCTGCGTACTCAACTCGAGGTCCTCTCTCTCGTCTTCTCTTAAGCACACTTGATTGTTGCTAGGTAGCAATTTCCCAGCCTTGCACATTTGTTTTAAATTACATTTCATAATGCTCCACTTGCTGCTGCTGGGTGCACAATCAGCTCAGGGACACTCCTCATAAAGCACTTGATATGTATTATTCATTCTAAATAATGATCATTTGAATATTGTCATTTTAGACAGTGGGTGTTATACTCTACAACCATTTGCATATAATAGTAATAATAATAATAATTATTGTTATTATTGTTATTAGATAGATAAAGGTAATTCATTTCAGAAGCTTTTCTGTCATAAAGACATTCCATAACATTTACATCGAACTTAATAAAACTCATTACAGAAGTCATGTGGCTATAAATAGGATGTGGCTGTGTTCAGTGTTCTTTTTTTCTTTTTGTTCTACCAGAAGCGTATTTTTATTTTTATTTATTTTTTATTTTTTTTTATTTTTTAATACGAACACTGAATGCTATTTTGAACTGTTTCTGATACCTTCCACCTTATCTGCAAGTTTTGGCAGATAAGTATGTTGCTCTTTTGATGAGAAGATGTGTTGTGAGCGCCAAATATAGCTTTGGGAATGATGGCCGAAAGTTCAACCTTGGTTTTACTGAACCAAAACCTGCCAAAGTTATTTTTTTGGGATGCTCCGAGTTAGATCGTACAAGAATACTTAATGTTGTGGCCGACGAGTACAGCAAATATTTAGCAGGATCGATGTATTTTTAGTCATCTCTCGAGGGGCGCTCGGCGTAACATTGTTCAAATAATTCCCCCGGTTATGTTCTTTTCTGTCTCCTCCTGAGATTCTCTCTCATAAAATTAAGGCTCATCTCATCTAACTCACTTCCTGCTCCATGTCTGAATTATTAATGGCCCTCTTGGAGACTTCACACTCTTCAATTTGCATTCTTTTTACACCCAGCGCTCTTCCCAGTGCTCTTTTAATTTTTTTTTTTTTTTCCATCATTGTGTGTTTCTCCAAGTATGTGTATTTTCTATCTTAGGTATTGTTTGATGAGTGTGAAGGGCTGCTATACAGACTTCCACATTGATTTTGGTGGGACATCCGTGTGGTATCATGTCTTCAAAGGGCAAAAAGTATGTATCCAATGGTGTTGTCATGACAACCATTCCTTTAAAAAAAATGTAGACTAAAGTCTGTTTTAAAAAAAAAAAAAAAAAATCATATTCGGGAATACTTTTGCCATCGTTTGATCCTCAGGTGTTCTGGCTGGTGCCCCCGACACTTCACAACCTGGCCCTGTACGAAGACTGGGTGCTGTCGGGTAAGCAGAGCGACATATTCCTGGGAGATCGTGCCGACGGATGCCAGAGAGTGGAGCTCAAGCAGGGATACACCTTCTTCATCCCCTCGGGTAGGTTCCCATTTCAAACAGAGAAGTGAGTAAAAAATTAAAAACAAATCTCATGTCTTGTTATCTTCGTGTGATTTTAGGCTGGATTCATGCGGTTTACACTCCAGAGGACACGCTGGTCTTCGGCGGAAACATCTTGCATAGCTTTAACATTCCCATGCAGCTCACCATCCACGAGATTGAGAACCGCACCAAGGTGGGAGTCTGCAGATCCAGAAAGTCATAGATTCTAAAAAGAGGTTAATTGTTTTTTTTTTTTAGGTTCACTCCAAGTTCCGCTTCCCTTTCTACTATGAGATGTGTTGGTACGTCCTGGAGAGATACATGTACTGCCTGACCAAACGGTCCTACCTTTCTCAGGAGATCCAGAAGGAGCCTTTACTCACGGGTCAGCACAATCACACTTGTAAATATGATATTATTTCAATCCACCAACCCACCAGTTCCGGCAAATCTACAGAATCCTCCGATCCAATAAATCATCAAGTCACCAAATGTGTCTTTCCAGATTATGAGACAAAAGTCCACATGGGGAGCCCCTGCTCTGACTCAAGAAGTCAGGACATGAACGAGGACTGGTCCGATTCACAGCTCAGGGATGACTTGTGTGAAAAACCTGAAGTGGTTTCCAACCAGCAATGCCCAAAAGCTATGTTGTCCGCCTACTCCGAGGAAAGCTTTTATCCCATCTCCGCTGCGGATTTCCCAGCCGAATCGCCGACCTTGGAATCGCCCAATAAGTGGATTCATCTGACAGAATTTGAAATCAACGGGCTGAAGAGGCTGGTGGAAAAGCTGGAGTCGCTCCCCGAGCAGAAGAGAGAAGTTCCGGAGGGATTGGAGAACCCGCTTGGCCTGCTGGAGGACATGAAGGTAATGTATTTTTTTAGACTATAGTTGTAGCTGTCCAAGAAATTAGATAGGGGTTTTTTTTTTTTCATGTTAAACAGTCGTAATATGAAAAGACACATTTTTTTAGGGGGAGGTTAAAAAAATACGATTACATTTATATAATTCAGAATAGTGCATTTTTAAGTCCTATATTTGAATCAAAGTAGGTCGTAGTTATTTAAGAAAACTTAAAAGATAAAAAGCGAGATGAAAAAAAATTCAATGAAGTCTTTTTATTGTTGTCTGTAGGTTGTTTTAAAGGAACATGCCGATGATGACCCAAAGTTAGCCATCACTGGACTTCCGGTTGTTTTCTGGCCAAAGGAATCTATGAAGGTAGACTTTTTATTTCATTTCATTGCTCAACATACGATGAGATCAAAATAGAAACGCTTTAGGTGACTTATCCTGTCTATATGTGAAGGCCACCTGCTGCTTACCAGCGCTGTGTGTGGCTGTATGTGCGTGCGTGCATGTGTTTGCCTTTTTGCAATGCAATGCCATCTGTCTGTTGGCTCTGTGCAATAGTTATGAATATCAGCGCATCTCTGCTCCTCATTGGAGGAGGTCGGACACAAATGTTTTTTTATTTAAAAAAAAGTTTCATTTTTCAAGATAAGTCAGTTTTAGGTGAAGTAGTCATTCTAATTCAGTACTGTAATCTGAATCATGTATTTTTAATGTAATTGTGAGAAATAACCTCTTTTTGCAAGATAAAATGAATTTTATATTTATAAAATCAGTGGTACAAACGGATGGATGGGGGGGAAATTATATGAGGAAAATATATTTTTTAAGGTTAATCAATTAGGGGAAAACTCATGATGTTGCCAGAATAAATTTTAGAAACTTGAAAACTTGCAAAACAAAAAATGTGGTTGTATTTTTCAAGATATACAGTATATACATTAAAAAAAAAAAAATCTGTGTTTATGTTTTCCTTTTGCCCTGCAATGCCATCTGTCTCCATTGGCATGGCAGAGTGTGATAAACATGAGTCCAAGCAGACCTCCTCTCTTGATTGGAGAAGGGCGCGCCTATTGGGATGCACGCCGGCTTCTCATTGGCTGTACACAGCCTTCTTTCCTTCCCCCTCATATTAATGAGGCTGGGTGGTCTTGTGCTGCCGACATCTGCTGGTGGTTATTGTGGAGTTGTAGGGAGGAGGAGGAGGAGGAGGAGGAAGCCAGTGCAGCCATGTCATTTGGTCGTGCATTGGACAGCGTGTGAAAAAGCCGCCATGGCCATGTCGCTCAGTGCCGATGATGAGGACTACGACTCCGACTCGGAGCAGGTTAGCCCCCCCCCCCCTCCCAATCTTGCTTAGTAAGGAGGCCACTAGAGGAATGCATGCATGCAGCGGCTCTGCAGCGTAGCGGGAACGCTGAGCTGCCTGAGGGGAAGATAAACAGATGAAATTCCCTTTGCTTGTCTTTTTGGTGACATATTTACAGCATGTGTTCCGGTGTGATAAATCCCTCCTTAAGAATATTTCCCCAGCCGAGAGCCCGAGGGCTGCGACTGGTTGTGGATAAGAATTCATGTACAGTAGAGTCATCCTTCTGTATTTGCTTATTATTTATTGATTGCATTTGTGTGTGACAGAACGCACACACAAGAGGACCTTTGTTCCGCCCTTGTTCCGTGGTGACAATGAAAATATTGTTGTAGTCTAGCAAGTCAAAAAAAAAAAAAAAGATGCTTGATCCATGAGAGCAGTGGTTCTCAAACTGGGGTGCACGAGCTTGACATTGGGGCTTTGCAGTATCCTTTGTAATGGGGATAGCACGTTTCTTTTTACGCTAGGGTTGAAATACTGTATAACATGGTGCGTGTGTGATGTCACTCCCCCAGAATGCTTCACTTCAATCTGTAAACACTGTAGTTCCCCTTTCGTATGTACTCTATAATGTACGCTTGGGTCTTCAACTATGAATGGGGCGTCTTCTTTTTATTTATTCGGTTTTTACCACGTAAACGTTGATTGAAAAATATCTTCGTCAAATGTTGCTCATTGCTGCGCTTGGTGGTGATTGGTAAGTGATCAATTGGAAATTGATGAGCTATTTAATCAATTTTGATGTCGTTTTCATTCGTATGTGTTTTTTTTTTTCCCTCTTTAATATTCCTGTTGTCAGACTGTTCTGTAATCCTCATTTGAAACCCCTCAAATCCAGACCGGGGCAGATTACAGCATCGCGATCCCTTCCAGTATCTCCCACTAATCCCGTCGGGTAACCTGGCATCTGACTGCCTCCTACATTTCAAGCTACTATTAGAATAATAGACCATGCTGTGCTTCACTTTCATTGTGTCAATACAAATCTTATTGGTTCCATGTGTGTGTGGATGTGTGTCAGAGCTGGGCTGTTGCTATGCTGACGCTCGAGGGGGAGGTGGGGGGGGGGATTATATCTGCACCGAGCACTGATTTCTAAGCGGTGAAATGTCTGTTGCTTTCATCTAATTGCCCATAATATACATATATGAAAAGAAGGAAGAAACCCTTTTTTTTTTTTTTAGAGAGAGAGAGAGGAAGGGAGAGTGTGACTGAGGGAAGGGGGAAAGGGAGACTGGAATGATGAAAGAAAGGTAGGTAGGGAGGGAGGATTTATGAACGGAAGTAAGAAAAGATAGAAACAGTTTGCAAAGGAAAAAAATGATATGAAAGGAAAGAATGAAAAGTAGGGAAGGACTGGAGGAAACAAGGTTGCATGCAAGGAAGGAAAGACAGGAGTGGAAGGAATAAGGAGTAAAAAGGAAGGAAAGAAAGCATAGGTTAGGTAGGATAGGAGGCAACAGGCCCGGGTGGAGGAAAACATGGAGTAGGCCAACTTACCTGAATAGCTGAACTTTATTTGAGCTTAATAAGATTGCAATTGGCAAAAACTGCCTTTTGAAAAGGGGTGTGTTGACTTTTTATATCTACTGTACAGCGGTGGATGGAAAGAAGAATGCACGAATAGTGCCTATGAGAAAATATTGCCAAAAAAAAATATTTTCCAAGTGTCTACCTCTGCTGTATTGTATTTGTGAGCAGCCATGTTTGGCATCAGAGCGAAGAATACATTTGGATCAATGACCCAGATCAAAAGCGTCTCTATTACCCAGTTGTATGAACCGGTGCCCATTTAGCGAGCGAGCGAGCGCCCGCCGTAGTAACTGTAAGCCCTCCTTCCCCCGCGATGCGCAATCATGGCTGCCAGAGAGTGGAAAGAGGGTCCGCTTCCTCTTTGAAGTGGTAACAAGCGAGTAAGTGAGGAGCTAAATGTGGAAGACGCCTCCAGGGAGCATCTTGATGGATTCCTTTGCTTCATCCTGCACCTTAGCATGTTTTTTTTTTTATAATACCAGAGTAGAATTAACCAGCAATTAATCCATTCGTTATCGGTGAGAAAGGAGAATTGATCTCACTCAGAATGTTCTGAACTCCTGTTGCTTTTAAACTTTGATTCACACAAAACAATGAATTATAAATTGAAATGTATTAAATAATACATGAGATTTTTTTTTTTTATTTACCAACAAAAGGAGAAAATTATGATTTTATTTATTTAAAAAAAAAAACAATCCTCATTGACCGTATGTTTTTTACATGGCCGATTTGTCCATTTTAAAATCAAGTAGGATCCTTGATCACACAAGTCTGCACACCCCTTAGCTATTTTGTCTCCTTATTTTTAATGCCTGGAATTGGCATCTGGAATTAAATTTGATTGGCCGCTGTATCTATGCTCTCCGCCACTCAGGCTCGACCTCCCCACCGACCCAAGCCCAAGATGGCGACGTCCCCGGCGTCGGCCCTGAAGGTTCCGGCCGGTCGCGGGGGCGGAGGGACGTCGAGCGCCAGGCGAAGGCGGACTCGTTGCCGCAAGTGCGAGGCCTGCTTGCGGACCGAGTGTGGCGAGTGCCACTTCTGCAAGGACATGAAGAAGTTTGGCGGGCCGGGTCGGATGAAGCAGTCGTGCATCATGAGGCAATGCATTGCGGTATGTTTGGCTCCATTATTATACTACATGTATTTCTTCTCAAAAAAATGGACTAAACTCACTAAAATACACTTGTGTTGCCTTGGACACATCTCAAATCGTGTTGCTCCTTTGAAATGAGTAGAAATGCCATTCATCTGTTCCAGTGTCAGAAGACAAATCCACCAAAATGTATTTTCTTTAAAAAGTAAATATCACCAAATTAAATGGATTGTAAATATTTTGTTTTTGGTGTATGCACTTTGGTTAAACAGCCATAGAGAGCGACACAGAGACAAATTCATAACTGACTCAGTAATATTATGACTAATATTAGAATCTATTCACATTTAATAGTAGGGGATGAGTCACTATTGCATATTTTGTATCACAAAGTTCACGCAGACATTTTGAATATTTATTTAGCACCTCTTTATACAGAAAACGCATTGTTAGTTATTGTTTCACGGCTATTTTTAGACCTTGACCTGGGGGACTTGTTCATTCAAGCCTCATCCAGATGGTTGCTATGGTGACACCAAGGAGCGCCACTTGCTCCCTTGTGCTGGGAATCGCAAGTGTAGAATTGTCAGTCGAACTCACGGGTGGGAAAAGTATCCATTGTTGAATCCAGCACACATTTATCGATAGTCCTGTAATATTTTTTCTTTCAATTAGCAACTAAAATGTATTAATTTTATGTTCATTAAATAATTGGCTGGTAGATTTATTGTAAATAATGCAAGTGAAAAATATTAATTATTCATTTTATTTATTTAGGCTTTTCTACAGATGACCTGGCTCATTTTTCCAATTTAATTTATTCTTTTGTGTCCTTTTATGTCCCTTAAATTTTTTTTTATATATGATGACGACAACATGGTTTGTGTTCAGCCGGTGCTGCCGCACACGGCGGTGTGTGTGGTTTGCGGAGAAGCGGGCAAGGAGGACACGGTGGAAGAGGATGAGGAGAAGTTCCAGCTGATGCTGATGGAGTGCTCCATCTGCAATGAAATTGTACATCCTCACTGTTTAAAGGCAAGTTCCAACTCCTCATCTCCAAGGAGAAAATTTGAGGTAGTGAATTTGAATATCGGCATCAACCTTTTAAAAAATGGGGTCAATCAAGATCATTTTCCCCACTCCTTTATTTTAAACTCCACATGGATGTTCTGTGCAGGTGAAAGATTCCAGTGGTGTCGTCAATGACGAGCTGCCTAACTGCTGGGAGTGTCCCACGTGTAACCACGCTGGAAAAACAGGCAAAGTAAGCATCAGTCTAAATTCATCGCGGTCCTTTCGATCCATTTCCACAAACAAGAAAAATAAAGTCATCTTGTGCTTTCTAATCTTTTGGCCTCAAAGCAAAAAAGAGGTCCAGGGTTCAAGTACGCATCAAACCTCCCGGGCTCGTTACTGAAAGAAGCCCGTCCCTTCCGGGAAGTCAAGGAGGAGCCCGACGCAGCCTCGCCTTCGCCGACGACCTTTGGCGCCAAGAGAAAAGCCGAACGAGATGAAGAGCTTCCCAAGAAGCGACCCCCGCTGCTGTCCCTGGATGGTTCGCCTCGGCCGAGACAGGAGGAAAACCCTCTCAGGAAGAAGAGGATGCTGTTTGACACGCAAGACGAACCTGTTGATGTCAAAAGGAAGGTCAGTCACATTATTAGGTACACCGACACAAACTAAGCCTGTTGAGGCCTCGACGCCACGAAAAAAAAGATTAAATTAGATGGAAAAATATAAATAAATAATGAAAACATGGTTGATTTTATCTTCTGATAAAATTGTCTTCCCAAATGATGGCTGTCTTCTTTTCCAAAGTTCTCAAAACTGGACCAACCGCTAGCTGCCAAGCTCCTACGACACATCAAGACAGAGAACGACCTCGGCGAGTACGAGGATGAGCTGGAGGACAGATTCTCTTTGCATAGAATCCACTTCAAGGCCAAGAAGGAGTTGGACAACCGAGAAGAAGACGACGGTCAGGAGGGAGAAAAAGACAATTACAGCAAGATAGAGGACAAATCCAAAGTGCTCGTGAGTCCTCTGAGGAGAACTGGGGCTGGCGGGGAGAATGAGCAGACGTCCAAAAAGGTGTCTGGAGCGGGACCCAGTGGCGAGGAGGCTGAGGAGAGGACCTCCCAGATGTCACCAACCAATAAAGTAAGGATGCAGCGATTGGTCGACTCAAGTCAATTATGAAAGGTTGGAACAGATTTATTTTTTGGATTGATTGAATATTTTCACTTTTTGTCCTCCATAGTACATCTCGAAAGGCTCCCATCAACGCAGACGCCTGCTCAAGACCGAAGACGGCGCCAACCACCAGAACAGCTCGGCCAACCAGCTTCAAAGTCAGCCAAAGATAGAGGACGGCGCCGCCAAAAGGGAAGAGGCCACCAATCAAAACAGAAAGACGCTCAGATCGGCGGAGCTCCCGTCAATTCAGAACCACAGGCCGCTCAAGGTGGAGCCTGAGAACGACGTGGCAGCGTCCGACCCAAGATGGCCTCTGAACAACGGCAGCGGGGACCTCGGAGGCTGGATGCGACACAGGCGGGAAGCCAACGGGACGGCGCGGCGCCTTTTTCCGCTCAGCTGCAATCGGAACGCTCCGGTAGCGCCGCTGGCGCCGCGACCGCTGCCCTGCCGCTCGCCGCCCAAATGCGTCCAAATGGAACGGCATGTCATCAGACCGCCTCCCATCAGCCCACCGCCCGACCGGCTTCCCCTGAACGACGGCCTGGAACACGCCATGCAACGCGAGGCCTGGATGTCCGTCTTCAGTCACCTGGCGCTCAGGGATCTCTGCGTGTGTATGCGCGTGTGCAGGACGTGGAACCGATGGTGAGGTTTTCTTTCGTTTTATTGGATATCGTGCCGCTCCTTTAGTCATGAGCACCTTGAGCGGTATTTACATATGGATAGACACAGAGGTAATTTTTTTTTTTTTTTTGTGTGGCCAGGTGCTGTGACAAGAGGCTGTGGAAGCGCATCAATCTGAACCGCTGCAAGTCCATCACACCTCTCATGCTGAGCGGGATTATCCGGAGGCAGCCGGTCGCTCTGGACCTGAGCTGGACCAACATCTCCAAGAAGCAGCTCAGCTGGCTCATCAACAGACTGCCAGGTATTCAAACGATGTGTCATGTATTCTTCATCCTCTGCAAAGAAGGGCAAGTGCTGAAGGATTTCTCAATGAACGGCGTATGCGTCTCGATACTGCCCCCAAGCGGCCAATGTGGTTTTACCAATGGCCATGTGAAGAACTAATAAGACTTGAGAATTGTGACGCTGTCTGCACAGGTTTGCGGGTGCTGTTGTTGTCGGGGTGCTCGTGGGTGGCTGTCTCGGCTCTCTGCACCTCCTGCTGTCCTCTCCTGCGAACGCTGGACGTTCAATGGGTGGAGGGACTGAAAGACGCCCAGATGAGGGATCTGCTCTCCCCGACGACCGATAATAGGCCAGGTAGCAATTTCTTTTATTCCTCTGTATCACATTAGTTGATTAGGTGTCATTGACATCATGCCGACGGGTATCGCCCCCCCCCTACAGGCCAGCTCGACAACCGTAGCAAGCTGCGCAACGTGGAAGACCTCCGTCTGGCCGGCCTGGACGTCACCGACGCCACATTGCGCCTCATTATCCGCCACATGGCTGCGCTGTCCAAGCTGGACCTCAGCTACTGCAACCACGTCACCGACCAGTCTGTCAACATTCTGACCGCCGCCGGGACCACCACCCGGGATTCCCTGACCGACGTCAACCTCTCAGGTGGGATGTATTTACCGATCCGATATGTGTTTTCTAATCTTTGAACTTTGTGGCCCGCCAGTGTGCAACAGGGTGACCGACCAGTCGCTGACCTACTTCAAGCGCTGCGGCAGCATCCGCCGCATCGACCTGCGCTTCTGCAAGCAGGTGAGCAGGGAGGGCTGCCAGCGCTTCGTGGCCGAGATGTCCGTCAGCGTTCAGTTCGAGCTGATCGACGACAAACTGCTGCAGAGGATCAAACCTGCTGCCGCCGCCTGCGATTAAGGTGCCGCTCCACACGAGGGCGCCACACCACCACCGTAAGAGGAACAGGAAGAAGAGGGTTGCAGTACCGTGAGTTGTCTCCTCTTGCCAACTACTGAGCCAGAATGTAAAAAAAAAAACTAAAAAGAAAAACAGTGCTTGTCAAAAGTGTAGACACGTCTTCCCATTCGATAGCACAAGGAAGCGTCTTTAAACTTTTGACCAGGAACTGTCTAACAGGATTTTTTTGTTATTTATTGCTTTCATTGTTTTTTCCTGTTCGAGAGTGACTATTTTTGTAGAAGAAAGCGTTTCCTACATTCCTATACAGTATTATACTACTGATATTGATAATCAACACACAGTGTTTGTTCATTTTTCAGTTTTATATTTATTGAAGCACATTTGTCTTATCGTTGTCTGTTAAGCTTACGTTTTTTTTTTTTTTAACTTATTACATAAATGATGACACTATAGAGTGTATAAAAGCCTATATACGGTTACATGTCAATAAATTGGAATATGAGGGACAAGTTTTTATTAGCATTAGTTCAATTCAAAATGTAACTTAACTCATCTATTATATTTAGTACATTCAGATATTTTTCCGCATTTTATGTTATAGCTTGATTACAAAATGAACCGAATTCTAGGGCTCGACTCATTAAAGGGCCCAAATTAGCTCTTTTAAAATCTGGCAGATTTTTGTCACTTTGTTTTTTGTTTTTTAACGCAATTTTAGACATTTATCCCACCCAAAAATAGGCACAAAAAAGCAAAGTAATTGGCCAATTAATCAGTTTCACTTTTTGAATTGAACTACTACAATGAATTAACTTCTCTCCCTCATCCTAATTTATTGTCATGCACTTGTATTCATGGAGCTCTGGAAAACCTGTGAGACCACTCCAAGATCATAAATATACAATATATTTTAAAAGTCTACACACCCCTGTTCAAATGCCAGGTTTTCATGATATTTAAAAAAAAAAATCCCATATACCAACTACAAATAATGTCATTTAGAGCTTTTACTTGCAGAAAATCCTATCTGGTAAAAAAAAAAAAAGGTCTCCAACATTTTCCCCCCCGCAGAGCTCTACATATATTTTTTCTTTGTTTCTAGCTAAAAGCTTCTTGCCATCATTCCTCGGTTTGGTGTGTTATTTGTGAAGAAATTGTACTACTAGCTCACCATGCATGCTCGCTGTTTCAACTAAATTAAGTTGTCATTCATTCGAAGGCAGTCAATTACTAAGTCCAGAAAGAAAACCATTGCATTTATTTAAAATAAGGGCTGGGGACATTGGATATAGTTGAGCTTTAAGCTAACGCGTTAGTGGTTTGCAGGTTCCCCACCCCTAATTTTCAAGAATATGCATAAACAAACGTAGAAATGCAATTACTGTATGTTTTTTTTTTTTGATCTGATGCATTTGAAGAACCTGCAAAAAGTTGGTAAAAACAAATTCTACCTTTTCCCATTCATGGTAAATAAAAGTCCAAGTTTTGAGTTCAAATGCCCCCAAAAAACGAGAATATTCAGCCTTCGGAATGCTCAAGAATTTTGACACTATTGTAGAGTGGACCTCTGCTATTCGCTAGAATGGACCAAGGCCTACCAAGATACCGAAAATATCTGACATGCCTTTATTATTGTTAATTTGTAGAATTAGTCAAATCTGTGATCAAGTCGTGAATAAGCGAGGGACTGGCTAAAACTGAATAAGTGGGAGATTGTGAAGCAAAAATATTTTTTGTTGCCTTCTGTTAATAAGTGGCGGACTGGGTCAAAACTGTGAATAATGGATTAAAAAAAAAAAAAAACACAGGGGGGGAAGGGAGCAGGTGAAGAATGCATTTGTTCCAAATTTGCAAATACAGGGGTCCACTGTATTAAAAGCAGTGCAAAAAAAAGAATATAGTTTAATGCACTTTTTCATATTTTTCTATGTGGATACTTTTTCAGTTTTAATTCCAATTTTTTTTTTTTTTACTTTAAAGTTCAGACTTGTTTACATTATTTGGTATGGTTAAACCACTGTATGCGTTTGTATTATACATGTTGATTGTAAATGTTGTACACATTATAAAACTTTAGGGAAAGTTTGAGATATTAAAAGACTTTTAAAACCAACACGATGGTCAAAGAGATTTGACTGAATTTTATTGAATCTAATAAATAGGTTTTTTTTTGTTTGTTTTGTTTACCAAAATAAAAAGGTCCAACCATTCCAAAATATAAAGATCCAGGATTATGAGTGCCCTCCAGAAGACTGTAGCTGCCTGTGAATGACATCGTCCGTTGACAAACAGCCGCGTTAAATCAAATCATGGAGAAAAAAAAAAAAAAAAAGACAAAAAGCAACACCACCGATATATTCAAAGGTTTTGAGTAAACTGTCACCAATACATTCCGTTCATAAACCTCCTGGCCCTTCCACCTAGTCCATGTAAAAATATACATTTAATTCATAATAACGATAGAAGCTATCTATATGCAACACATTTACAGTAACAGTGATTCCGTATATGTAATTTTCTTTGAAACATGAGCAGAAAGGGAAAAGTGTCGGACTCCTTTGCATAACAGACTGGAGTCTAACATACGATCAGCTGTTACCGTCCAAATATTTGAAAACTGATATTGCTCGGCTGTTTTCATTTTCCATCTTTTTCGAACCTTAGCAGAAGTTTAAAATAAATAATATAATGAACAATACTAATAAAAAATATATATTATGAAATGATATGAAGAAAAAAAAATTGGCATTCCTTTACTCCAATGTTAGGATGAGTTGATGTTGGATGGTACACATTGTTTACTATATTTATATTATTGTTTTTCCTTGGTCTCCAGGGATTTTGTCACCATCTTTTAAAATAAAAATTAGAATCAAACCAAACCATACTGTAAACTACTTTCCGGGGGTTCTGAAAAAATACAAACCGTCACATCAAATTTGATGAATATGAAAAGCATGTTAAGCGTATGAGCGTATAGGCGTGATATTTGGCGTCTTCTGCTAACATATGATGTGCTGTTAAACTACAACCAATATTCTACATGAATTAAAAAAAAAAAACATCTCTTTTTTGAACGGTATTGCACATGTTACAGTCGACCGTGTCGACTCGAACCCCTGCCGTGTTCCACGAGAACTGCCGGTCCAAGCCACTGGCGCCTGTTTGAAGCGTCTCTGGCGGCCAGACTTTTTCTAGGACTTGAAGACGTGCACGGCCCTCACCACGTACTGCCTGCAGATGGGGCACTCGCTCATCCTCTTGCCACATTTTGTGCAGGTCACCATGTGGCCGCACTCCAGCAGAACGCAGTCGATGATGGCGTCCATGCAGATGCGACAAAGGTTCTCGTCCGAGGCAAGCTGGGCTTTCACGTTGTCTGCGGACCGGCGAAAAATCATGTGACTTAATTGAAGTGTCAGATTTGAAGACTTTGGACTTGCTTGGCTTGACTTGGCATTTAACATGTGACTTGACTTGGTATTCGTGAGACTCAGCTTAGGAGCTGATGATGATTTAATGACGATACTTTCAATTCTAAATGTTTAGCTAAACAATTGATAGTCAAACATGAATTGTGTATTTCATCGAGAAGACAAAATTTGAAACTTTTCTCAATATTTTGAGTAGGTGGGTGAAAAATCAGCTTACCTCCGACAGCACTGTTGCACAAAGGTGGAGGATACGTGACCACTTTGGAGGGGAAAAAAAGGACAGGGTTTAGAAAACGGGTCTTATAAAATTCTAGCAAAAATTTTATCATTTGCAGATTTTTTTCCACCATTTTTTTTTTTTCAATATTTTTTTTATGGGGGTTGTGTTTTTGTTTTTTTGTTTTTTTTTAAAGTGGTGTACTGACAATAGAGTAGTGAGGAAATACTTGCCTGCAGTAATGCTCACATTTTCCACTAAAAGAAGAAAAGTTAAAAAAAAAAAGGGGTCTTGTTAAAATTTCAAAATGTAAACTGCTCTAATTTCAAAAGTGCCGGTACCTACTGGATTTCCTGTTGTGCTCGTTTTCTCTGTAGAGGCGATGCACGCGCTCCAGCAGCTCCCACTTCTCGCAGCAACCCGAGTAGTTGACGAAATTCCTGGCGAGGATTTCCTTCAGCTGGCGAACCGACAGCCTCTCGATGGCGTCCTCGTTGTCCAAGTCGGACAGCGAGGCGCGAATCCTCCTCTGCGTGGCCGGGCTCACCTCCGTCGTGCAGGCCGTCTGCTCTAGATTGAGGAGTGATGCACTCGACGCGTCTTCACGCTCCTGAGGGGACAACTGACGACAAAACAACAAAGTAAGGTACAATTGTCCTGCTTTGACCAACATCTCGTTTCCAAATTAGATTTTCCTGTTTATTTCTGGAGAATATTCACAAGGCAATCTTATTAAATCAATAAATAAACAACATTTTACTATTTTTGTAATGGGCAGCAATTACTGAAAACATAATGAAGCAATTTTTTTTTTCTCAAATAACCTTCAATTTCAACACGATATAAATAAATCAGTTTTCAAGGTTACATTTTTATGAATGTTTCCAAATGAATCAAATTCTCCATCACACAATGAACCCCATTACGTGATGACTTTCAGGATTTGGGTGCGTATATTCAGAGTACATCTGTTCCGTTATCTAATACGACAAGAGACATATTTAAGCACGCACTCCATGGCACTTAACTCATCGCTCAATGATTCTCTTTTAAGATGGAGGTCAGGAATGAAAGGAGACGGAATCAATGAATAGTTCCGTAATGGAAGTGGAGATGAGCAAGTGTTGATTCAGGTTGTGTGTGTGTGTGGTCTCAGCACATTCCCCCTCTGACATATTAATAATGCATTGGTTGGCTAGACAGCAAGCAATGTCAGTCTCTTCAACAGTCACTCTTTTTTTTATTTTTTTTAACTTTTTATTTGGCTTTTTGCCAAAGAGGGCAAAGAGATCACTGATGACCACTGAGCTAGAATAATCGAATTATTCATGACTTACTACTAAGTCGAAATATATTGGGATAAAACATTTGGGTTTTGAAAACGGATGATGTGAGATGTTAGGAAGTTGCGTGTGTGTGTGTGTGTCTTTAGCGTTTTAATAGTGTGTTAATGTAATGTTTAGTGTAGCGTTTGGTGTCCGCGGGGAGTTGTCAACCTGCGTGCGCGTTACGTAACTGACTCAGCCAGCCCATGTAAGCGACCTAAAAAAAGGCAAAGGGCTTAAGCCGCCTTGCTCGCTGGTCCTCGTGTACACACACACACACACACACACACATTGACAGTCAGAGAGTAAACGCTGCTGCTTGCAGCTGTCACATGAATGGTGAATCCATGCTGTGGAGACTCTTCATAGTCAGTGGAGAGAAAATCAACATAATCGTTGTTGAATTCGGCTCAACGAGCAACTACATCGGGCTGAGCAAACTTTTGTACTCGAGGACCACATCACATTAAAAGAGACAGATGGGGCATTTGTAAAGTTTCAATCATAAAACCAGTTGGATGATGCCCCCCCCCCCCCAATTTCAATAAATAAAAAAATAAATAAATGAAATAATTAAAAATAATAAAAGAATAAATACAAATGCATTTTGGACTGCAAGCATTTTGTGTGTGTCACCTGGCTTGGGGTCCCTGAGCTGTCACTTGGGCTGAGAACAACTCCCAGCGACTGTTCAGAAGCCGAGCCAGCAGGGGAGGCTAGAGAGGCGGCACGGGAGCGGAGGCTGTCTGTATCATCTTCGTCATCTCCCTCCTCCTGTTCCTCAGGTGTGTCACCATCCTCCTCGTCTTCTTCTTCTTCCTCCTCCTCCACCACTATTGCGGGTCGGGGTGGTTCCCTGGTGCCCCGATGGCACAGAACCAGGTCCACCAGGTCCTCCTTTTCCCTGCAGGTGTCGGTGGGGATGTTACGCAGGAGCAGGTACTGCCGGAGGTCTTTGACGCGCAACTGCATGAGGCGTGGCCTTTGGAAGGCGGTGCCGCGCAGTAGGTGGCAGGTGGCGCAACAGCGTAGGTTCTCCTGCAGCACCGAGCACAGCGCGCAGAAGCTCTTCTTGCAGTCGCAGCATACGTGCTGTGGAGGAAAGGATGACATCAGTCACTGTGAGTGAATTTCAATGTCATGATCTCCAAATCAGGTTGAAATGTTATTTGTCAATTTTAAAGGGGCCCTTGTCATTTTCAACAGCAATCTCAAATAGGTTGCTTTAGCAGATGCCACTAATCCCGCCCTTTTTCAATTTGTGATGTCATCAACCCCACCCTCACCATTTTTAACCCGACCCCTGCTGAAGTTCAGGAAAAACTACTGCACAGGCACAGCTGGAGAACAACAGCCTCTTTCTTCTCCCGACATGAGCCACAGAAAAAGCCTTGAGGTTGGACTTTATTTTTTTTTGCATCAAATATGCCCAAACAACTAGCAACACGTGTGTTATTTTGTGGCAAACTTTTTGAGGATGACTACTTGAGCAATTTGGGACAATACAACTGTGAATTAGTTGGACATCTGTCACTTTCCCCGGGATTGATACCAACTCTCATTGGAACAGCAAAATTCAAGTAAGTCTATTTTTGGAGTTATTTCCTTCAGTGTGAGACATATTCTGGCTTTATTTGAGTTGTTAGCTTTGCAGCTAACAGCATGGTTGATGTAACATTGATGCTAGCCTGAAAGCCACGCCCACCAAAATCCACTAATTCAATGATTGGGTAAGAGTAGAACATTTTAATTTTTTATTTTTTTTTAATAATGCAAAATCATTCCATTTGCTGAATAATTTGATCAGCATATCTCATTCTATTTGTGTACAAAAATATATTTCTTATATCCTACAATTGAGTGAATTTGAATTTTCTTCTTAACTCCTCGGCATTCGCAGGCAATTTCTTCGCACTCACACACGCCAAAGGAATGCCATCAGTCATTCTTTTTATTACTACTCAAGCATCATTTAATAAACTGCCCTTAAATACTGCATGTCTAACTCCTGTCAGCATTTTAAAGGGCCGACGGCGCCTCCTTATAAATGAGTTTGACTATGCAAACTTTGATACGCAAAAATGGCCTCCGATGGAAGTGCTGAGCTCATTGCAGCTGCCGTTTGTACTTGTAAACAGACATACTGATGGGATTTAACCCAGAAGTGTCAATCATCATGCAGGTCACCTGATGGAAAAAAAAAAAAAAAACACGGCTGATATGAAATATGCCATATTTATCTCCAGGAATATTAATTTTCAGAAAAGCACTTCACTTTTTCTACATTTATTTTATAGTACAGTATAAAAAAAACATGACGTCTAGCTCTCAAGAAACGTATGTACACTAAATCTGATATTTATTGTAATGCAATAAAATTGCATATTAAATCACAATCTAAATTGCAATTCGATTTTCAAAATGGTTCTTTTACACCGAGCAGCTGAGTGGATTGACACTTCAAATGGCTACGAAAGGAGGTCAGTCCGATCGGTAAATATTTACTCATCACTCACAGCCAAATGCGTCTCGCCTCCGCGCCATCGTCGACACCTTCCTCGCTATCATTTTGCTGCTAATCCTCATGACACTACTTAAAAGGTGGACCGGAGATATCAGACTGACTTGCAAACCAGCCCATTGCAGGCAGATAGCACGGAGGAAGCCATCACGTGCCACACACATAACTGTCCCTAAATCAGCATGACTGAAGACGATTTTAGTGATTTGGGTTTCCTTTGCATAGACGGCACAAGAATGATGATTGCTTTTTCTGGTCAGGTGTTGTGTTTATTTTCATCCAATCGCTTCGGGCACCAGGCTGCGACTCGTTTACGCTCTATTTAAGAGAACATATTGTCGAAAATGTATTTTTTAATTGCTGGGCGGTGTCTCAACATAGGGGGCTCTTAAATCTCCAGCAGTATCGTAATATTTAGTATCGGAGCTTTCTTTTGAGCGCAAGTAAAGGCGTAGCAATCGCGTTCCTAGTTCGAATATGTTTACTAGGTGAGTTTAAGTTTAAAGCATCGGAGATAAAATGAGCTTGAGTAACTCACCTTGCGTCTGAAGACAGAGAAAGCCAGTCCGCAGGCCTTGCACAGCTGCCCGGCGCTGCCCGAACTGGCGGGCGGGTATGTGGAGTAGCCTGCACTGGGGGCAAAGCGGAAAGGCCCGGCACCGGCCCCAAAGCCGGGCTGCTGTGCCCGCACCGTGCCCGTGCCCATCACTTCGTTTAGCAGCCCGCAACATGATGCCCACATGGACGAGGCCCCCGCCTGCCAAGAACAAACACACATTCAAGAAAAAAAATAGAATATGAAGACTGTTGAAGAAATGAAACAATAGCTCAGCGGCATACAAATGAATGGTGGAGGGGGAACGACGTCTTCCTCTACTCTACCAGGCTGTGTCAATCGATAGCTGACACACACACACAGAGCACATTGTGAAGCTCTTTGCAGTACACAATACAGGAATTCACCTCGAGTTTCCGGGCGGCTCCGAGTTGTTACAAACACTCTGTGACGTGACCTCAGTCGTCTGCTTAGGGACTGTTTATGTAATCCCGGGAACAAGGCACACTATGTGGCGAGGGGAAGCTTTAACTAACCCCGCAGGCCTGTCTACTAATGAGAGTGGACTTTAACAGTGGGTGAACCTTTGGTGTTCCCTTGTTTGTTAGCAGGACTTACACAATTATGCGTTGCATTTAGGTGGGGATCAAAATCACTGAATGTATAGAATGTGACCATGAAACTGATTGGGGAAAAAATAAAAGGCTGTTTGCATGCACATGTGATGCAATGACTAAAAGTCTCTGCATGAAATCTCACACTTTCCGATGACATAAATGTAATTTTATGTTAGATACAATTTAACAGTAATATGGCGCTGGAGCAAAAAAAAAAGATATTGGAAAGTTATTCAGTTATATTACATTCAGTAATTCTTTAATGTACCACTAGAGGGAGCCCACAACCCCCATTTTGAGAAGTGCTGAATTATGCTATTTGTTTCCTTCTGGTATCTAATTTGGGAAACAAAGTACACTACATGCTTGATAAATGTATGCCTAATAGCATTTATCTAACAATCACATATAAGACTCAAATGTACAGTGTTGTCAAAGCGTCTCCCCGAAGAAGTTAAATCTCGTGTGACGCGTAGAATGAACTCAGATAAAACTCAAGCTGTGACCAAACGGGCTAAAGATTTGTTCTTGCATAATAAGGATATTTCAGAGACCTGATGGCAGCAGCGGGACTGAAAAATATACCCAGCGCACAGAACAAAATCGACACGTGACACATAACTTTCAGCAAATGACATTTATTTTCAAAATAATCTCCCCTAATGCATTAACTCCATATTTTATGGGGAGGACTAGAAAATAATTTCCTGTAGTAATGAGGGTCTTTGCTGCAACTGATGCATTACAGTATTATTCTTAATTTTGTATAGTGATGAAGTGGCAATTTCCTCATCACACACAGATAAGGGAAGAAATCAACAACACTGCACGCCACCGCAATGTAAAACCACAATACTGAAGCTATTTTTAACCGAGTGTCAAGCAAACGTGAGCTCGATGCTCTTGCATTGGATCTCAGTTAAAGCAAAAAAAAAAAAAAAAATCAATATGCGTATGAACACAATTTGAAACAGATCTAAAGGGAGGATTGGAGTGGTGACCATATGACGTCACCGCCCCATCCTTATCTGCAGCCAGGGGAGAACCCCAATGTGGTGCTGAGGGGCCATCCTCGCGTCCTCCCCGAGACGTCCCCCAAATATCCTCCTCGTGACCCCCTCCCGACACACACACAAACGTCCCCCACTAACTCGTCCAGCCCAAAGCGCGCCTTTACAACCTCGTTAGAGCGGATTAAAGCGATGAATGGAAGGTGGCTGCAGCCGCTTTGCATCCACTAAACTCTGGAAGTGCAAGGGGGGGCTTCTTTCACATTGCAGCCTCTCTCGCTTGCACCGACCACACGTATACACACTCGCATAAAAACACACAATGACCCGAAATAACCCATGACAACTTCCGAAAATAACCACCACTGCTGCAATGAAGCCCGTCTCCTTATATAACTCCGGCCCGTGTAAACACAATCACCTTAGTGTGCAGCTTGCAGCACCGTGCGTAAAGCTCCATGAACAGAAGTCACTGCGATGTCACCATAAACAAGATGCCTTATAAAGGACATGGAGGGAGGGGGGGGGGGTTGCACCTACCTTCATTGCGCCTTCCGTTAGAGGAATGTGCAGACTAATGCAGTAGCCACGATCATTGCAAGTGCACACAGAGTCAAACCATTACGTCTTCCCTCTCTCCTGCCGCCTCTATGTGTTTGTGTATTGTGTACTCTGTATGTGTGTGTGTGTGCGTGTAGGCATAACGTCATTGCCAAAGACAGACCCGGCCAGCCAATCAGAATGCGCGCTAGGGGGCTCGTGTGTTCAGCAGACAATCCGTCTATACGCAGCAGCGTTGTACGTAAGAACGCATGTGCGAGCCTTTGACGCACACGTCACGCCCCCTCCCCCCTCCACACACACACACACACTGTTGGCATTTTTATTGCCATCTCACCACCAGTCAAATAAGGTGAACCTCAAGCCTGTTTTTGACGGGTTATAAATTGATGCACGGGTGCAAAATACATAAATGCATCATTTAGGTCATCTTCTGTGACAAATAATGGATTTATGATGATTCAATTGTGCCTACCTGCAGTACAGAGATTAGAGGGGTTTCCTTCCATTTTATAGGCAGTACTAGTGAAAGCCTGTAGGGAGCAGCAGAGATAACCTTACAAAATCCAACACAATTGGCCCTTGATGTTGGAAGTTCTTCTAAATATCACTTTCCCCAAATTATCACCAATATTCCTCAAAATAATTTATTGCATTTGTCATTTAAAAATATATATATTTACGACAATGTTTGAAGAAACATTCAGTATTCCGGGCTGGAAAAGTGAGTACTTACTGTTCTCTTGGTATGTGATGTACTGCAGGTAGTGTCGGTCTCTTGAATAACAAATATTTGCGGCCTTACAGGATTCCAAAAAAAAAAAATACCCTGTCTAATTGTTTTCTACTGGCATGTAACATTTACATCACTAGTGTTTGTATGGGGAATTTGCGCCCCCTTGTGGAGACATTAAAGAAGCTCTTCAAGGATTAAGATTCAGAGAATTGACAAGTGAGCGATGTGGCATCCTTTTTCTAATGACAATTTTTCGGCATAATTTGGTTGAACTCCAATTTACTTGACGTTGGAGGTCGTCATCATGATCTATGCAGGGCCGAGTGTGCCTACAGAGACAAAGATTATTCCAGTAGCTCACACTTGATGATAATGGGTCATATTTGGGTACCAGACTCCCTCTTATGCAGAAACGGCATCACTGCAGGCAAGCGCAGAAATGATGCAAATGTCCCTTTGAAATTCTCTATGCCATATCACATCAATAGTGACCCGCTGCTGATTTAATTTCACAGCCATTTTGGTCTAAATATGTTTCGAGGCCCTCGAGCCAGCATTGACATACTTTAGCGCTGTTATTTCTTTATGCTGTTGGGAACATCGAAAATGGTGAGGGAGGGATTTTACTCAATGTACATATTCGTTAACGATATTTACTGAATCTTGACTTGCCTCACCTCTTGACTTGTTTCTTGGTTGCAGTGATTCAAATTTGTCGTGATTGGTTGAATACAAATGAGCAAGATTACTGAAAAACTGCAAAAGAAATTTTAATGATTTATTATTGTGAGATTAGCCAATCAACTACCTATTTTACTCATAAATATATTCGTTTATACAGGACATACTAGGTGTGTGTCCATCTGCTGGGGCCCATGTTAAGCCATTTTCTGCCGCTAGATGTCAGAGTTACCCTTTTTATAATGATACAAATCTGATCCTAGAGTTCCACTAGCAAATGGCACCAAATGGTCACACAAAGTGACATTATTTGAATGTTTCGTGTTCTTATTGGTTGTTTTTAATCAGGTAAAATGAACACTTCTAGTTTCCTCGTGATTCACAGGTTAATCCTCAATCAAATGAGAGAGTTAAGTTAATTTCAAGAAATGAGTTCCACTCAAGATTCGCAAGGTTCAAAGGTTTGTGTACATTTTAGTTTTCAATTTTATTTTTTTTGTCAATCACATGTATTAGACATGCTGTAAGTTTAAGGTGTTTACTCATGTGTTGACTTCTGTGTATTTTCCTGCGTTTATATGAAACATTGTAAGCCTGAAGGCCTCCTGGCTCCAAACATTTTCCACCTGACGCTCTCGTTTTTCATTCGGAGGGACGAGGGATTGGGAACGAAGACTGATGGCTGCAGACTGCACTCACTGGGTGAAAACGCCTCGCTGGCAAGATGGCAGTATTATTCTTCCCGTGACAGGTCAGCTCAGGGCGACACTCCGTCACACAGAACAGATGAAAAGCTGACATGCAAACGCGCCGAAGGAGAAAAAAAAATAAAAACAAGACGAGGCTGTCAGCATTTTGCCAGCTCTCGCTCTCTCTTTACTGTTAAAGCAAGCCAGTTAAAATTGTATTTTCTCTTTTCATTCCACTCATAAATTGACTGAGTTTAACTCATTTGGTTTCAGGCAATAATAGAACAAATATATATGATATCCCAAAGCTGACAGACCAAAAGCCCAGTAAATAAAAATAAATTCAAATAGTTTATTTTGGAAGCAACAGCAGGCAAACATTACTTTTATTCTAAAAGCGAAACACATTAAGAAAACCTCTGGGGGGGGGGAAACACTTGAAACGATGAACACATCATCCGTAGAAAATGATCAAAATAATCATTTGAGTATATAGTGTCTCATTAATTTCTTGTTTTCATATCAATAAAGACTAATTTAAACAGTCCGTTCATTAGGTAACCTCGCCGTCCTTAAAGTGCAAATGAGTAAACATTTCATTTCTGCGATCAAAAGGTAGTAATTTTTCGCTGCGTGCACGCCATAATTATTCAAACAAACACAGCAGGCACCCTTTAATTAATACCCCAGCACAAAAACAAACAATAGCGGGTAAAGAAGTACACAACAATACAACAACAAGAGGCAGGATAAAAAAAGATTTGTAGCCATGTACATAAAAACATGCTACATTATACAGTTGGGAAGAGAAACAGGATACATGAGTAGAAATGGCGTCCTTCTTATCCCCATAAATAAATAGACTCAATCATAAGCCATCATCAAAATAATCTGGGGCTCGTCCTATTTACTACGGAGAAAAAAATAGACTGAGGCAGTAATCAGTTCATTGGCAGCACACACCCGAAAATGTGTGTGCTTGAGGGAAAAACAAATTCACAAAGTTATTAATAATTGTATGTCATCGATATATAGATGTTGTATTTAAAATCATCTGTTTAATGTTTATTGTATTTAAAAGGAATGCATATTTACCCATTATTTTTATTTTATTGTATCTGGTGTCTTTACATTGCACTTCTTTTACTTGCCGTCGGTGAGTCAATCAGAGTCAAGGATAAGAAAGAGAGAAGGATAATAAAGAGAGAGGGAGCGAGAGGCAGAAAAGTGGATGTTCAGTGGAAAAGCCATTATAAATCGTGACAAAGTAGCACGGACTGCAGAGGACTCGTATCGACCGACGGCTAGTTAGACCACAATTTTTTTTTTTATCTCAAACTATTTGAATGCTTCTTGGTGTCTATTTACTCTAAGTTACAGAAATAATGTGTTTTCTAAATTTGGTCATTGGGACATATTTACTCAACATAGTGTTGACTTCCTGTTTTATTTTAAAACCTCGCGACTTAAGTGATATGCAGTAAATATGAGAATGAAAAGCAGTATTTTGGTCCCACCACATCCAATTATCAGGATTGTGTCACATATTGAAAGAACAGTTAGTGACGTGATCTGAGAGATTGTTTTCTTGGGGATGCAAAGAAATCCTTTCCCAACTAGCAATGTCAGGAACAAGGAATGATTCCTATACTGACTGTGTAAACATATCCTCATTGACTACTAAGGTGCCCTTGTGCAAGGCACTTAACTGCCCATCCTTTTCATTGGTCAGTAAGAGACTCAGTCATGATTTCGGGGTCCTTCAAAAAAATGAATTCCCGGGGATCTCCTTGGATAAAGTGTCCAAGTTCCTGGCAATAAATGATATATTATTTTCAAGAACCACGCGTCATAACTTTGGGCCACTCAGATATCCTGAATTAATTGTGGCGTATTACACAAATGTTTAAGTTTCAGTGCTCCCCGCCATAAGTTACCATAAGAAGATAAATTAGCCCATAAATACGTCGTGTTGGAAGCATCCAGAGAGACAACATTACACTTTATTTTTAGCTTAAGAAACGAGACTAACAGCCAGGAAACTCGGGCAAGTCTTTTCTTGAACACCTCCCGCAGCTTGCCACCTGCACATTCTTGGATGTTCTCTCCTCCGTAAAGCCCCAAGCTTGAAGCTCCAGCCTGTCGTCATCTTCGTCCCGCTCGTCCTCACCTTCGTCGCCCTCCTCATACATGCTGGTTTCCTCTACGGAAGTTTCCATGTTGGGAAGGTAGCCGCTTAAGGTCTTTGCTTCGTTGTACTCGTAGATGGTAGGCAGGCTGCTGCGTAAACCGAAACGGCGGCGCAGGGCCACCAGCAGCGGCTGCGGCACGGTGAAGATGTCCACGTTGTTACCCAAGTCGATCCACGCCAGGCTGGGGAACTTCTTAGGGTCTTTAACCGCTTCCATCAAGTCTTTCATGACGGCCACTGTCAGACGGTTGCCGTTGATGGCGAGAGTGGTCAGCTTGGGAAGACCGCTGAGGGCCGGCAGGAGCAGTCGCAAGCTGTCGTCCAGAAGTCCGGTGAAGCTCAAGTCCACAGCAGACACTGCTTCACTGGCACCCTGCAGGTACAAGGCCACGCGGTGGACGTCTCTTCCCGAAAGTGGGATGCCGGAGAGGTTGACCACATCGCCGGACAGTTTTTTCTTCAGGGTGGTCTTTAGACTATAAGGAGAGAAAAATCAAATTCAACTACCTTGTGCTTATTTCAAAGGCTTTATCCAAGGCCTGCCACACTGTCCCACTAGACTGCAGGAATTGCAAAGTATGCAAAAAAAAAAAAAGGAACCCGCAAGCTTTGCTAGAGTGTAACAAGCGCTGCGATCAATAATGTAACGAGAGGAATTAGCATTTGAATATGTCTCAGTCTCGAGTAATGACTTTAATTTGCTGGGTGTGGATGTCATTTCTGTGCAGGAATAAAAAAAGGTGAAATCAAAGAAGGACAAATGACCCAAATGGACTTGCAAAGTGGACTACAAGATAAACAAGGTACTTAAAATGTATGTTATATTTGGTTTGTCGAGGTTTCGGTTTGACCTCAGGGACTCTCAGAATTGACATTCAAGGAGAGTGGAAGATCCGCTGGGATTCGCCGGAGGCCTTGACTTTTTATAGCAAGTACAAAACAACAACACAGATTGTCGAAGGATCTTTAAAAAAAAAAAAAAAAAAAAAGCAAAAACATATTTTGTGTACCGGCTAAAGTTTCTTGCTAATTAGCTCGCATGGGTCCCCTTAGACATCTCCCCACTCGCTAATTTGCAATATATGTCTGTCACCCGAATGTTTTTCTTGAATGGCTCATAAAAAATGATCTAATTTGGCCTTCCGACCCTTAAGTAATTTTTATAGAGGACTTTTTCAAAAGAGCCTTTTGCTGCCTGTGGTTCATTCAGTTATTCATCAAACATTTGAGCGCTGCAGTTAATGACTATGATAAATGAGAGTGTTTGCTCGACTGGTGGATTCTATTCCAATTTGTTGATTTGTACCAAGCAAGAGAATAAGAAGAAGGAAAAAAAAAAAGGAAATATAGGAACTAGATGGATGGAGTGTGCTTGTGGATCAACTGAGTAGGAGCATCAAGTATAATTGGTTAAATTGAAAAGGTCTAGTTGAGAAAATATTTGTATTGATGAGTAATTCCAAGTGTTAGCAATGTATTTATAGTGGGCGTTTGCTCTGCGAGAGGCCCTCCCACCTGTTTGTCTGTGGAATTGATATCCTGCGCAACCAACAAAGTCAGGCAAGGTTTGTACATTGAGTGAGTGAGTGAGTGAGTGAGTGAGTGAGTGAGTGAGTGAGTGAGTGAGTGAGTGAGTGAGTGAGTGGGTGGGTGGCGGGGATTCGGGTGTCTCGGGCTGCGTTTTTAATGAGACAGAAAAAAAGATGACTCCAGACTTAGCTTCCAAGCGCCACTGCCTAAGGGCTGCGTGGCCGCAGTTCCAACCCACAAGCTGCTCATTTGGCCGCGAGCCCGCCTGGCCAACGATTTGCATTTTCAGACGACAGGCAGAACATAGCAAAAAGAGACGGTGGCAACTTGGCAAAATGAAAAGAAAAAATGATGTGGAAATGAAAGAATTGTCTTTGTTTATTAACTTGTGTCATCACACTAATAAGGAAAAAAAAATAAGCAGACACGCCATCAAAACGTGTCAAAAGGTTTGCTAAGATTGTGAACAAAAATAGAGTAAATTGTTGCATTTTTTTCGTTGTCTATCTTTTATTTAAATTCAAATTTTTGAATGCTTGTGGTTTTGAGCCCGGCAAGACAACCAGTTTGCCAATTAGCTTGGCAACATTTATTTTTCAATTAATTTAATTCATCAATTAAATTAATAAAGTACAGTTAAGTACAGATCGCTGAAAATATACTGAAGCACGCTAATTACGAATTTATACTTTGTTTACAACAAACACACACAACCAGTAAAGTGACCACAAAAAAAAAAATTAGGTATGCCGTATGGAGCAAGGGAAGTGCATTTATTGACATGGCAGCCAGCGAACTGACAACAGTACCGGAATCTAATAAGCGCCAAGTCTCGTGTGTCAAACTATCGTCTGCTTACATACGGCTAGAGCAGACAGTCTAATTGCTTTTCATAGCCTGACTTTCCTCAGGGATGTTGTTAACTTTCACATACGGAGCAAGGGTGCTCGCTGTTGTGTGCTTATGTAAAGGCCAGAGGTGGCAAAGGAAGCGTCTGGGGCTTTTTTGCCATATTGAAATAGAATGCAAGCAGAAAAAGGAACAGGCATGCTGCAAAAGCCAGAGTGGAGCTTAATGAAGCTTTGTTTTTATGGGCCTACTTGCTGGAGAGAGTCACGTCGTCATTATAGCACAGCAACCTGGAGTGCCTTGTTTTGTCTTTCGAGGCTCTCGTGGGTAAATAATGGCAAATGTATTACGTGATACGAGATACCTTCATGCCTCTTTATCAGCGATATGTTTGTTTTGAACTTGAAAGGTCACAATGTACAATCATGATATATCTGGAATGCCCAGTTAATCATTTTCTTCACTGCTGGGGATAAGGACTAAGCTGGCCTACAAATACTGAAAATTCTCATATGATGGACGCCCATTGGAAATGCTTTTCAAAGATTTGAAAAAGAAAAAATATCATTTATAATATTAATATAATAATCTAATTTTTTTTTTCTTGAAAAGAAAAAAAATAGGGATACGCCTCCTGTTTTTTTTTCTACTTAACAGGGGATGGCTCCTAATTTATTTGTATTTTTTAAAAATATATTAAGATAAGAAGCATGTTTTAGAATGTGGAAATTGAAAGTTGGATAAAAAACAACTTTGTCTTTTTTTTCTTTTTTTTTTCAGAAGGACCAAAAATGCTCCTGTTTCTAAAAGTTATCTAAAAATCTGGCAATAGGTCAACTTCAGCCCCATTTCTGAATCTTAGTCATTTGATTTTACTATTGGCGAGAATGGAGAGAGATTGAAATTGTTAATCAGATGTGTTTGACATTTTATATGAACACATTACCTTTCCTTGGCACGTGCGTCTTTGATGGATGTGTCCCATGCGGTTCACATATTCCTTCCCCTAACAAGGTAAAAGCGTCTCGTTTTTAAATGCCACCATCGATTGACTCTTCTATTCACACGCTTTCTTTCCCCTCGCTTATCTCGAGTCGAGCGATGCCACCGAGGAAACGACTAGTGCCGGTGTGCACCTCACCAATTAAAAAAACAATTCTAGAATTGTCACACCGGGTCGCCATTTTTATTTTTTGGGGAACTTGAAGAATTAGGCAACTCGTGTCCATTGCGTCTCCAGGGTGACAGTCGAAAGCATGCGGCCGAAGAAACTTGTAATGAATGTCCTCCCACGCAGACTATAAGTTCCCCTTCATTTACTCTCATGAATGAGTAATAGAAAGAGAGAGCAACTGTTTGCGGTTCTTCATTTCCTCACTTTCAGAGACTGCTTTCACTTGTGTACCCTTTAGTCCATTTAATCTAACTCCTGTTGGTTTTCCAGCTCGGTACACTTTATTTATTTATTTATTTATTTATTTATTTATTTATTTATTATTATTATTATTATTATTATTATTATTATTATATTTTTTATTTATACTGCTCAATGGGTTTGTTAGCGAGTGTTATTTGCCCTATGGCAATTTTGGTTCAACAAAAGTGTGAGTATGTTGTAATTGTATTCCGATTATATTCCAAGATAATATAGCAGAAGAAGGGGATGAGTGTCCGACCTTCTAGGAACCGAAGCCCTGTTAACTTGTTTTACAAGAGCTGGAGGCAGTTTCAGACAAAGCAACACAATTAGTTGAAGATCATTCTTTAAATAGCGTTGAACCCTGAAAAGCAGCAAAGCTCAGGGACACGAGTCAAAACGACTCACATTATGAAATTGTAGCTCGAAGCATCGAAACCCGTTTACTGCTTACCAAAATAATAATTTTCGAGGTTATAATAACTCATTTGGCTCGATTTAAGAAAATTAAAAACAGTCAGTAAATCACATTCAGGGACTCGCCTACAGTAAATCCACCTCGAAGCCCTTTGAGACTGCTTGTGATTTAGGGCTATACAAATAAACTTGACTTGACTTGACTTGACTTGATTGCGCAATAAGTGAAATCTTATTATGGTTAATTGCAAAAAAAAAAAAGATATATATATATTATATATAATTGGATATATATCCATTGCCAGGAATCAAGCGCATTTATTTTCATTTGATTTCACTTCCTTTGTATTATTGCATTGATTGTCTTCCTCTATTCCCTTACTGGGGGGGCTTTTTCCTCGCTTAGTGTAAAGAGTCCATTTTGTCGGGCTGTTGCCACACAGAGCAGTGCTGCGGTTGGAGCTTAAGCTCTGGGGAAAGGCGCTGTCAAACTCGGAGATAGAGGAGGAGGCGGCGGAATCACTGCAAGGTTGCTGATTAGAGCTATTCACTCACCCACCCTGCTTTTTTCTTTTTTTTTCTTGACACATTCACAATCCCTGAAGAATTTGCACCATTTATAGAGAAATTAAAACACATTTGCTCAAATGAGAGATTTATCTAAAAATACGATTGGAAGCCGTCATCTTGTTTGGAATGAAACGAAGCTTAAAAGCCAAGACGATTTTTTTGACTCGCCCAGTTTTTGCTTTGGTGGCATTAATTGCATAGCAAATGTGACTTTCAAAATGTATTATCTCGGTAATTTCCTTTTTTTCTCCACCACTGCACTATTTCACATTTGCTGATATTGCTGCCTCCCTGGAGGTATGTTTAATGTTTTTGCAATAGGTGTAGAATTTTGCATGACTCAAGCTCATATTCCAATCATTCTAAAATATGATTGCTCTTCGAGCACTTTTAGAGATTGGACTCTGATTGTAGAGACAATTTCACGCCTTGTTTTGACTGCGGGGGCCATCGTTGACTGCAGCGACTCCAAACATCGGTGACACCGCCAGAGAAATTAGAGTGGCTTCACAAAGACGTCTTAACCTCTTTTGTCTGGAATCAGCATTATAGCTGAGCAATGGAGAAAAGTGTGGCAATTACGCTGGGTTTTTTTTTGTCTCGGAGCAGAACGCATTACTCAGCCGGTGGGCTTCGGCGGCATTTAAGGCTTGGAGCTTTGTGCGCTCTGATGATAAGAGCGAGAAGAGTCACGGTTGTGACAGATGTTTGGGCAGGTGTCACACGGCGTGGGTGAGCGATAGATGCCGGAATTGTTCCCGCAAGCTGCTTCCTCTCAAGGCCCGCACTTTGCAAAATGAGTAAAAGTCTAAGTGGAAGGTACTCCATGCTCGCAGTGGAACGACTAAAGATTTTTTTTTTTGTAGTCGATTGTAACTCGATCAGATCTTTTCAACACAGTATAGCGATCCCCAAGGTGTTTCCATTTGAAAATATGTATTCTCCCCACTTATTGTATATATATTTTTGGGGTTGAAACAAGTATGAGAAGTAGTACAAGGCTGTAAAAGTACAGACAACCTTTTGACTAACTGCCAGACAAATAACTTCCAGTTCTACACACAAAGCCGGGACTCGGATTATTTCACTGTGATGGTTAGCATTAAAATTCAGCTTTGCTTGGAGGCTTAGGAATTCTGAATCATCCCCGAGCAGACATTAGAGAACATTTCAGTATCATTGCAGTAGACATCAGTCCTGGAGGGAAGTCCTGAACTGGATTCTCCTTGGATTTCTCTTATCGGGAGGATCTCAATTTGCTTTAGCTCTGGGGAGGATCGTTGACTCCAAGCTTAAATGAAATCTTACATCCTTGTTCATGATCTTGAATCCCTCTGCAGCAATAATGTCGTGCCACTTCACTCCTTTCCTCTGAAGTCTTTACAGCAGAAATCACAAACATCAGAGACGGTGTTTATTATTTTCTTCCGGCCTTCTGGCAAATTTGTAACGTGTGTGCGCAAAGTATTTGTGGAATCCGAACTGTATGCTGAGTCAACGTGTCGACTTTTGATAAGCCTGTATGATCGGCACCCGAAGCGGGGTTACACTCCGTCGGAGCTGCAAAGCAAATATGTTCAAAGTCACATGTTTGATCTTCCTCCGGGAGTATTCCTCAACCCCGCACCCCACGACGACCGAGCTGCCCAGAGAGACTGAACAAAAAAAAATTCATTCAGCAAATTGGTGAGCTGTAGTTTTAATTGTAGAGTATCAAATGAAACAAAAGATAACCTTTTCCTTAATGTTGTGAACCGCTGCAAGGATAATAAAGATAACTGTAGCCTCTTTTGTACTGTATTCAGAGCTGTGCATTTCAATGCTGGTTTCATAACAGTTCCTTGACATAGTAAAACAGCCCCTCCAAGATATACAGTTACATAAGGCAAACTGTTTTCCGTGCGCTCTGTCGCAGTGCTTCTTGCTCACGAGCATCCAGTTTGTCACGTGGAATCAAATCATCGGTGGATTGGTCGATTCGCCCCGGCGAGCGCTTCATAATAATAGCACGCTTTGCGTAAAGAGGTCACTGGAATAGTAACAGTTTCATACGCAGTTTCAATGCGCTTGAGATACATTGTTTTTCTTTCATTCCTTTTCTATGTGTCACAGGTGTGTTTTGCATGACAAACAAATGTTTCCTAATGACGCTGTGTTGCAACCCATGAGAGACGTGTGACAGAGTAGCTCATCGCCCGTAATGGTTTACTGCACTCATTAGTCCTTTCTTGTCTCATTACAACTCAGCTGCAGTAAAATAATATGCAACACTGAAAGAGTTTTGTTTGTTTTGGGGCTGACTGTTCTCACTGCTGTGACATTAACTATGTCTAACATGTAACTAACTAGGATTTTTATTGATTCATTTTGCATGAATGAAGTGACTCATCTAGGATGTCAAATACGGCGTAGCTCTGGGGCTGAGCCACTCAACATGTACAATGATGGAAGCCTTCATCCCGCCATCTGCCAAGAGGTTTGTTTTCTAACCCGGAAAATTATTCAGTCGGATGCAGGGAGGAGTATTCAATCACTGTGCTTGTGGATCCTGCCAATCCTGTGATCCTAAAGCCTGAAAGTCTGAATTTAAATTTCAACTAAGATGGCACAAAAGTTGTCAGGGAGACGCAGTCAAACCTCAAACTCATTCATCATCCTTTGACATGTTGAATTATTGACAGTAAAATATATTTTACTTTAAACGTTTCAACCTCACCTAAAAAAAAAAAATCACATTCAAACCATCAAAGATATACTTCCATTTTTTTTTTAAATTTAGCTTACGTCATGTTCTTTAACGCAGGCTCAATAGCACCTCTGCTGGTGGCAGTCCAATAGTGCGCTCATCAAATTGCTTGTAATTAATCAACTATTCACTGGTTAGTTGATGGCCAACTAACCATCAATCAATTATTTTGCTCACCCTTATGAAATAACATGGCATTTCAGTACTGTCAAAATCATATACCCCGGTTCCTGTCTTTTTTTTTTTTTTTTTTTTTAATGAGTCTTCCTGTTTGAACCACAGCGAGAGGAGCAGAGCTCGCTAATGAGCTCATCGTTTGCAAACGCGGCAAAATGAAGGCTGGCGTGAAACACCTCAAGGTACTTGCGACAATCTGTTTTCTTCTGCAAACAATTGGCTGATGTTCAGTGTATATGTGTGATGTTTTAACTTAAAGCCTTTTTATTTATTTTTCTTAAAACCTGTTAGGTATTAGACCATGTCAGCCAACGCTAGGGATCCTGTGATCCTTAGTGATTGCCGATCAGAGGTGTGCGACGCTGGAATATCTCTTTGGATCAGAAATGACTCCAGATGGTGCCTGCAGCTTTTAAAAATCGAATAATCAACATGGTGAAATCACTAATGCCAATATTAACGCTGACTTCCAATGCAAACATTGCTTGAGGTGACAAAACAGAAAGGTAAGGAGCATTTCTCCAAACTTACGTATCCAAAGTCAGATTAGTATTTTAGAGAGGCATTAGGGAGGATTTATGTATGAGTCGTACTGATGTTTATGGCAAGGATGTGCCCCCGTGCATCTGAAGAGTGATAATGCGGCAGAGACGATGGCACACTTACCAGGCCTGAGACTTCCTCCTGGGAACGCTTTGTCTCGTCCACTTGGAGTGAGGAGTCAGGTGGTAAATCAGCTGACGGCAGATCTTGTTGGTCGACTTGAGGGAGTCCGTCTCCTGCAGCGAGCGATACAACACGCGTGTTGAATAGCAAGTAGAAAATCTCAATAAAACAAAGCGTTCGGGAAAGACTACACATCGGACGTTTGAAGGAGGAGGGCTAGCTAATATACCGGCCTACACAAGAATAGGAGTTATCCCTAACCAACTTTTACAAATATGATGAAGCAGTTTCCTCTGGTTTGGGTAACTAGTGGAGACTGTCTCTAGTTTTTTTTATTTATTTTTATTTATTGATTGGTTTATTTATTATAATAGTAGAAATATAGCACTACCGCCTCTTCCTTCTTTGTCTTTTCCCTTCCTCTGTCACTATAAATGGAATAGGTTGCACCGAGCTGGGCAAATCTAATTAATGGTACAACAACAACAAGAAGAAAGAAGCAGTGTGGCAAAGAGAGCGCGAGGAAGGGGTAAGAAAAGACAAAGCAATTTAGTACTTTAAGGCAATGAACCGTTTCAGCTGCCAATTTGTTTCTCGGCTGACAAACAAACATGCCTTTCTTTCACTTCAAAACAAGCAACATGACCATTTTCAGCCACCCAGCCTCACTAAACTAATTTAACGCGAATATATGCTTTGTAACAATAGATTCACTTCGGCACATGCTGAACACACGCTACATTATTAAGCCATACTAAAGCGGCTAGTGAATAGCCCGAAATAAGATTCAAATGCCACACCCGGATGATATTTATTGTCAAACATAAAACAGATCATTAACAAACTCTGAGTACTGTAGTTTTGCTTTGGGCAAAGTTTACCAACATGCAAAGCTTGACATCCTAACAATTAGCACGAATAGTTTGTAGAATCATGTGTTTGAACACAAACAGTAGAACAACACATACATTCATAGTACTATAGTCCCAGGCATATCTTCTCACACACTGTTTAACTTTTACGTATCCTTTATCTTTTTATCTTATCCTTTGTTTTTATAAAGTTGAATAAAGGAACCACTGTGCGTCATTGCAAACATGTCAATGCCAGATTACTTTATATTACTATATATCGAACTTTCCCGCTTTTCCTTGTGGGCCTCCCAACGTAAACAGTGACAAGATTAGAATTGCTCACAGGTCATCATTATTCGCGGGGACTTGGTGAGTAAAAATGAGCTTCTGGCGAGTTCATCTTTAGGCAGCCCGGCTATCTTTTCTGAAATTAACAGTAATAGCTGCCAGGTCTGTTCTGTGAGTTACTGCCACTCCGTTTATTTGGTGTCTTCCACTTCTTAGCAGCTTTATAGAGGGACGTTTCTTATTTGTAGGCCAGTGGTGAGCTCGGGTGCCGCGACTTGAATTTATCAAGAGTCATAATGCATGAACAGCTACAATGAATTACAAATACCATTTTAGAGTTTCAGGGGGAAATAAATGATTTTCTAAATTTCACTTTTCAGTGTTTTTGTGAAGACAGGAAAGCCAGTACAGTATAACAACGTATAACCCTGATTTTGGTATGTTTGCAGCTGAGCAAAAGGAGGGCTGCGACACTGTGGGAGTGGTCACACACACACACACACACACGACTTCATCCATCTATGGATTTGCAAAATACGTCCACAAGGAGACATTTGTATTGATCTTGTGTTTTTCAGACTGTCTCACCACAAAGAGCGAGAGAAGTGTAGCCTGAGCACCTGCCCACGCCGATCAAATGGAAGACAATCCCACGCTCCTGAGGGTCCCCGAACCCCCCGCAATTGACCTTTTTCACCATTGAAAGGAAAGAGCGCATGAGCAGCAGGTAAACTAATCTAGTGCTTCTCTTTGAGAGCAAGTTTTCTTTTTTGCCCAGAGGGAGAAAAAAAAAACATCATTCCAAATTCATTTCAAAACCTTATCCTTAAAAAAAATTGATTTGCTTGTAAAATAATTCAGATGTTAACTCTCCACTAACAACCCAGGCTAAATTTAGTTCTGCCCATTGTTTGAAAAAACATCTATTTTGAGTCCCGTTTTCAATTTTCAAAACACGTCATCCAAACAAAAGACAGTGTTTTGATCAATAATGCAAATGACGCTCCCCGTTCCTTTCACTCTTTTAATTTAATTGGCCCCTAATGGATGTAACCTTCAGAATTCTTCCAGACAAGCTACCACTTGCCCTTTTACACACAGTTTCCATCGACTTATCAACTATTTGTCATCTGAAAAAACTGCCTTGAAATATCTTGCCACGATTTGACAATAAAACGTTTAAATGAGGAATTGTCCCAGATACTCACCCTCTTCGGACACTGCAGGTCTCGAGCCAGACTTAGTAGCAGCTCATGTGAGATGGGGTCCACCAGATTGAGAAAAGCCGCATTCTTGTACAAAATGTCATTGAGCGACGTTCCCTGAAGCCCTAAATCCTGGAAAGAAAAGAATGTTCAAAAGTCTTGGCAAGTGTAATAATCATGATCAGGACTGATAAGGTAGTAGCTCCCTACGCTTTCAATTTCCCCCTAACACGAATCAATAAAGCTCGGCGTTATCTGTAAAAGCTGACGTATGTCGAAATGGGGGAACATGAAAGGCTTGATTAATTGAGTTTTCACAAAAAGTCGATGTACTTAAAGGAGATTGTGTGTATTTTATAGTCAAGATTGTTTTTTTTTATTTACTTAATGTGTACCCTTGAAGACCATCTTTGCAAATAGTCTAATAATGTACTGTACTCTATCATGCAAGCTGGGTGGGGGGGTCGAGGTTATGTAATGCTCTGCACGCTCTGACAGACCCAACCCTTGGAGGAGGAAAACTCCCATCAGCATTTTCTCCTCCTCTGGCTTCTGACTTGATTTATTACACTGGAGCTCAATGGGAGTCCCCGATGCTGGGCTATCCTCCAAGCCAGCTCGCCCTACGCTACGCATTGTTTCATGTGGAAACAAAGTCGATGCAGCTACAATGCACAGCTAATTCCAAGGATGAATTTGGCTAATTCCCAACTGGAAAAAGATCAAATCATTTCCATTTATCCACATCTCTGTTTTGGTAATGGACTCAGATGGGATTGGGTAACGCCCCTTTGAATGCTGGCCATGTAATTTGATATCAGAAGCACATTGCCTCTTCCCACTCGTGGGCTTCATTAGAATCCAGTTAGATACGGCGCCAAGCCAGACCGATGCAGGCCGGTGTTTACTTTGAATACGCGTTAGCCGATGCCACATCTTCCTCGGTTTTTAAATCAAAAGAACAACCAAGAGTTGGCGCAGATCCAATAATAATGCCTCTCGAGAAATTCAAACTAAAGTTATGAATGTGAGCGAGGTTTTATTGCAATTGACTGGCAACCAGTTCAGGGTGAACGTTACTTTCTTCTCAATGTTATCTTGAGTTAATTAGAGACTAAATTGCCCACAGTTGTAAATGTGAGAGCGAAGCCAGCCATCCATAAAGTTCTTTGTAAATCATTGTCAAACAATTGTTGCGTTTAATTCAACACCCTCTTGACGCCTTTTGTGTCCCTATTACTCATTTATGAAAATAAGTGTGGTGCAATCGGTTAAACTGTAGAATAGTGGCGATAAAAGGACATCGTGTGTTACAGTAGCCAACCTCTCATATGGTACACTAAGGATGAATGCTTTTTAAAAATGACTTAATTGCATTTTGTTTCCCTCTTAATATTGCCATTGTGATTTAATATACCGCAATTGGAGTTGATGACTTACTAAACACCTTGACTTGCAGTCTTTTAAGCATTCACTGTGACAACTTCACAAAGTGTGGCCTAAGAAAGTCAGGAAGTCACAAATCAAATTACAAAAATAATGCAAACAATTGTTAGTAAATGTTGCTTCACCTGACAACGATTACTACTTTCCTATCAGACGGGACTTTGGCGCCACCCGGTGGCATGGCGGAGTGCATTCTACTCATACAAATGTAAAAAAACAGACAGAGTGCCCGGGATAAAAGGCTCCTTCATCTTAAGTGACTCACTGCGTAAATGCTGCTAATGTGCGCCGACCGACGTACACATCGGTCAAAAAGTCTTACAGGAAGTTTCGCATGAGTCACATCCTTTCAACTTCATGCAAATATCAACTTTAAGACGTCTGTTCATTGTACAGTGGATGTATGCCACATCAACTACAGATGGGCCGGAAGTTACTTTCAGGTTGTTGTTTATTTTTTTATTTTTTTCTCTCCGCCTTCTGACTAACGACGGGGGAGTTCTCTTGATCAGAAGTGCTCCCGTCAGAGCATCCTGACTATTCCCTGCCTTTGATCAGTCTGAAGCTACCAAGAGGAAGTGGAAAGCTAAAGCTGAGGTCTAAAAACGGCGCTCACTCTCTCGTTGGGGTAAATCCCCCTCCCCGCCTCGAGTGCGGATTAAAAGTGTGGATACACAATCATATTGATATCTGATCAATTATTGGCAACCGTGAAGATGTGTGGCAAAGACGTGAAGCAGTTCAATCAAGCCACGAGATTTAATCCGCATATTCATAAATAGAAAAAAATTGAGCCTCCTTTAAATTGATGATGGCCTTTTGAGGGAAAACTGAAAGGTAAGAGTAATGGTAAGTCGTTTTTTTTTAGATAATTTACATATTCCACATTAATTCAGTGATCCTCATTTGCATTTTTTTCATATCTAGAAATATATGCCAACCCATTACAGATAGTGATATTTTAAGTCATGCAAAACGTATTTAACATTTTATGTTGTCTCGATTTTAATCTGTTGAATTTAAAGCTTTATTTGACTTCTTTCCACTCTTTGAATATAAACAAACATGTCCCAGATTCTTTATTCAGACACCACCGGAGCTTCAAAATTGATACAAGTATGCAAAAAAGTCAAGATGCACTCATTTTCCACAATATTAGGTACAGGTAAATATCTGCCCTTAGTTTCCTGTGTGAATATAAAGTTTTGATCTATGCTAAGGAACATTAAATAAGTACAACAACATGTCACCAGAAGTGCAAATGTAACCTCATCTGTTGTTAACTAAAGCCCGCCGGGTGCATCCAATGTTGTGTGCGTATGCGCGCAATGACAAACTTGAAAGTGTGAAGAAAAGTAAGAGAAAGTCGTTACTTTGTTATTTCTAAGCCAACACAAATCAACTTGCCTTTCTCAGCAGTTTGAGCACTTCACCCGCTTGCTCGGACCTGTGCTCCCGGAGATGTCGCTGGATGTCGCGGATCCAAGCCACCCGCTTGACATACGGGCTGTGGTCGCGTTTGCGCAGCATCGCCGGCAGCTTGTCGGATTTGAGCATCAAGGAGGTAAACAACAGCTCCCCGCCGCCTCTGTCGCTTTGCACCGGCGTGACATTCCTCTGCCGCCGTCTCTTGCTCCATTTACTTTCCAAATCAAGACTTCTCTGCCTGCTCAACTTGGAGCCCATCACTTCAGAGAGCGCGCCTCGTTGTTGTTTTTGTTCTTGTTACGCGTAAACGAGAACGCAGACGAATCATGACACCAAGTGCGCGCAAACGCATTCATGCTGAGGAAAGTTTGAACACTGCACATCGCGAGTGTGTGAATGTGAGAGCAGTCTGTGTCGACAACCCCCATCGTGCCCCTTCTTTTCCCTTGCATCCCTCGTGCACGCGCTTTTTGCTCTCAGCCAATCAGAAGAGCGCTTTCTAAGCAGCTGCTGGCCTGACCTCTCACAACAAAAGCATCCTCAGAATCACTAGACAGCATTATACGGTGGGCAAAGTTGAACAATATTTGGATGCTATTCTTTTAATCAAGAATGCAAGTCTGTAAGGTGTGCAAAAAAAAAATCATTCCCACTTGCCATCCCACTTTTGACCAACACCCTCTGATTCGTTTTTTTGACCCTCTCGAGGTGATTGGTAGTTGGTGAGGAGGCGCTTCATTGAACATTGTGTTATATATAATACCAAAGGCCAATGTGTGACATGCGTCATCTCATGTGGCGGAGAGTTCATCTTTGTCACAGAGAAGTTAAACCATCTGTGCAGATAAAGCACAAGTCACGCGGCTGAATTGAAATGGCGTCTTAATGATTAATTCATGGTCAGTGTGTTCATCTCCAAGGTCTGCCTTACTCTGGACACGAAGACTTCAACATCTGTATGGGGGACCAAGTTAGAGTTTGCATTTCGAATACTGTACTATACTACTGAGTACTGTTACTACTCTCAAATATCAATACTAGTACAATATAATACAAATGGCCAATACTACTATAACTACCAGGAGACTACTACGAATATGACCAGTACTACAAATAATACTAATTTTACTGAGAAATCCAAAAACAACGCTATTACTTGACTAATATTTCAATATACTACAACTAAATATTTCTGCTATTACTATGATACAATTGGAGTGAGTAGAAGACTGCAAACGCTGCTGGGAATAAAAATCCAGTTGAATATGGTTTCCGCTCACGTTCCAAATGATGAATTAATTTCAATTTGCCTTCATCCTTCGAGGCGGCGTCAGTGGTCGGTCTGGTGATGTGCATTTTCTCAAGGTGTTTAACGGTGGGCCGGCTTATGGTTTACGACTCCAGTGATAGTTACATATTGAAAAGCCACAGTGAGTGAGTGTCGCATATCACCTGATTTGCAGAATGCGGCCGACATAACGACGAGGAGCACGTTTCTTGTTGCAGAGGACCCTGACGCCAGTCAAGGTAAGAGCATATCACGCTCGTTGATTGTCATTCTTTGGAATGTAAACAATTGAATGCTACTTTATGTGGACTTAACCTGCTTACCAAAAAAAAGACAAAATATTTCGTTATGTAACAGGTTACATAACATAATCAGCAGTGTAACTCAATGGCGTTGAACCATGAATGACTTTTAATCAAATTGTTTTTTTTGTTGACTTCGTCATTTATTTGGACGTTGCACTTTTATGTCCCAAATTCTGAATGTTTTCTGGTTCTTTGGGCAAACAAATTAAGAAAGAAGTTTAGGGCTTTGTCCTAATTCGCCGCAACGTCAGCCAGTGTGTTCAATCACAAAAGCCAACTCACACTCATTGGTGGGTACCGAAAAGGGACTTCCAACTAATGGCATGGTTACGTCACTGGGCAGCTTGACCTTCTATAACCCAGCATTGGCTCGGGTACTTTTGGACCCAGCGCCGGGTTAGCCATTTCGCCAATTGGTTTACTTTGGACCCAGGAGAGCATGTGCCATTTTGGTGATGGAAGCTTTTACGATTTCCTTCTGCTTGCTGGCAAGAGAAGCAGAGTCCAAAAGAGTCCTAATACTGTCAAGAGCCTGTTTTTGTGGTGAATGGTTCTTTTCCAGTTTTTGGTTAGATGAATGGGCGGAGTCTCCAGTGCGTACAAGTCTTAAGCAGTGGATAGATGAGAGCTTGCAAATGAAATTTTATTTGCTTGGAATTGGAATTGTGTGGGGTTTTTTGTCTTGACAGAGTTCTGCATTATACTCATGTTACTTCCTTCAAGTAGGTATATTCTGTTTGCCCTTTTCTTGCATTCTTCACTTGTATTGTGTACATTCTTTTGGTGCCTTTACTTTGAAATTTGGTTTCTTTCTGTTGGTTTTTTTGTCTTCTGTGTGTGGGGTCTGTTTCTATATGGCTGATATTTTTTTTCATTTTGCTGTGTTTCCATCTTTTTTATTCTTCCACTTTGTCTTTTTGTCTAGTTCTGTCTGGCGCCACGCTCCATTCATGCTTCATTAATGTTGTTTTTTCTTTTCTTCTGTGTTTTACTCTTCAACCTTTTGTCTATCTAGTTTTCCATTCTTTGTTTAGCTCTTGCTGACATGGTAATGCTATCTTGTTGATATAAAATTGTTTAAGTTCATGTTGGCTCTGTCCTTGTGCTTCACTTTTCTGATACACGATTGTAACAAACTGATAGCACATTTTGAACTGCCCCTTTGAGGGATGAGAAATGTTAGTGCCATTTCTGCCAGGAACAGGAAATCATACAAATCAACACATGCTAAGTGATTTTTCTAAATGATGTTTTTGGGTCCTGATTAAGACTATATGGATACCCTAATCTTTTTTTGTGGATGTATATATTTTTGGGGTTGTGTATTTTCTGTTATAGTTATATATTTATATATGTATCTGTGTCATTAAATAACTGTTTGAACTCTTGACATTCTATTTAACTTTCAATTTCAGTGTTTCCAAAGGCACCAAAATGGTGCGGATGAGGATCGTGCTGGCGGCAACGCTGCTAGTGATGGTGACGGTGGCCGTATTTGTGGGCGTCTACTTCGGCGTGGATAGGAATACACGTCCGAGCGATCACGTGTACTTAAAGGCGGCCGTGGCGGCGGACGCTGGGCCGTGTTCAGTGATTGGCAGGCAAGGATGCACACGTGCTTATTTTGTGACCCCGAGCTAAAGGTCATTTGCTTCCCAGTATGACAAGCTTTACTGTTAAAGGGGAAGTCAAGTAAAAAAAAAAAAAAAAACCCCACAACTAATGAATACTACTATTACCACTCATAACTACTAAATACTATTGCTGCTAATCTCATTGAACATCTAGCGTATCATATTAGCATTTATTCGCCAACCACGATGACCCCGCCACCTTTGATCTCAAGGCAGTCAGTCAATTATAGAGACAGAGAACTATTCACGCTCACATTCACTGCATGATAATTAAACAGACACACAGAAATCAGGCGAAGAAACCGCCACTGACTCTTTTAATACCCTTACATGACTCTATTCACGCACGTTAATGAAAGCTAGCTCAAGGCTTAACTAAACCATAAGCAGTATATACGGTACTGTACTGTATACACTCTCATTCCTCACAATAATCTAATGACATCCAGTAGATCCATAGTGGAAGATCTAATTATATGCGTCACACACAAGACTTTCCCTGAGAGGATGACAGAGCCCTTTGTCACGCTTCCATGACTTGGATAGAAACCGTGTACGGGGGGGGGGGGGTGGTTAACATCGGACGGAGGGAACATGGAAATTGACTTGGGCATACAACAGCTGCAAAATGAGCACAGATGACTGAACAGTGGCACACATTTGCCGGAATATTTTTCAAAACATTCTCTGCTGTATTTCCTATTATACTATGGTTCACTTTCCTAGCGTGCTCATTTTTTTTTGTTAAGATCTGTTTGGTTCACAAGTCCAAGCAACAAAAGAAAAAAAAATGGAGCTTGTATCTTAAAAGACAAACAAGTCGACTCACTGTTTTCTCTCAGCGTCAACGTCAAATCCTATTTGTGTGTATTTTCACAGTGACACATTGAAGAAAGGAGGCTCGGCAGTAGACGCCTGCATCGCCGCCTTGCTCTGTGTGGGCCTGATGAACGCTCACAGTATGGGCATCGGGGGAGGACTTTTCATCACCATCTACAACGCAACAAATGGTACACAGCCAATTCACCTTGAACGGCTTGACTTAATAACTCACTGGCACATAATAATGACGCTCTCCCCTGCAATATGCGCAGGAACGGTGGAAACTATCGACGCTCGGGAAACGGCGCCTCGTAACGCAACGGAGAACATGTTTGGTAACAGCACTGATTTGTCCCAGAAAGGTACTTCAAATTTTCCAACAAGTCCACTGTGAGACTCGATCTTGATTACAGCGGTAAATGCTGTTACTATGAATTTGTTGCTGCTCGTACCTTTCACCCTTCACATAGTCATTATGTCATGAAATGATCTCCATCTTGCTGTTTTTATAACTTGATAGGAGGTTTATCCATCGCTGTACCGGGAGAGATTCGAGGTTACGAGCTGGCTCACAAGCGTCATGGCAAACTTCCTTGGAAGGATTTGTTCCAGCCAAGCATTGATCTGGCAGAGAAAGGATTTCCTTTGGGCAGGGCGCTGGCCAAAGCTCTGGCCCGACATAATAAAACCGTCATCAAAGATGTAGCCTTGTGGTGAGTGGTGAAAACCGCCTTGATGCTCATTTTCAAGAAAGTTCAAGTTTATGGGATTTGAAACAAAAACAGTCTTTTTCTTGCAGTGAGGTTTTCTGCCGTAGCGGCGGCGGCGACGTCTTGAAGGAAAACGATACTATTAAGTTTCCCAAGCTTGCAAACACTTACAGGAAAATAGCACAAGAGGGCGCTGACGCCTTCTACCGTGGCGTACTGGCACACAATCTGGTGACAGATATCCAGGCTGCAGGTCATTTCTTTTCACATGATTTCCAATATTTTCATTTTTTTTATTCTTTTATATTTCCTCTCAAAATGTCATTTCTTTCTTTTTTTAACTACTTTTACAAGTTTTTACATATGCATTAAGATTAATGCTACGTTCTGTCCTCCATCTTGTGAAATCTGCCTTTTTATGTTTTTGTTTTTATTTATCTTTGTTGATTCAAAGATGTGAATATTCTAAAGCGTCACAGCAAACATCTTCCCTCTCTTCGGCGTCTAATTTTACGAGCGTGACGGATTTGTATCCCAGATTGAGTCCAAGTGTATTGACGCTGTTTGTCTCTCTCTTGCATAGGCGGAATCATCACAATGGAGGATCTGAGGGATTATGTGCCAGTCTTGGATAAGGAGCCTTTGAGCGTGAAGGTGGGGGAGTACACCATGGCTGTTCCCAACGCCCCCGCCAGCGGCCCTGTGCTCTCGCTGATATTAAACATCTTGAATGGTAAACCATAGATTTTGTGTCCAAAAAAAAGTACCTTTGTGTGGGAGAGAAGATGCGCTTTCATGTGTGCAGCCTTCGCTTTTTCCCAGCCGCTTGCTCGGAATGGAAGAGTTTGTAAATGAGATTCTATATCGGGCTAAAACATATTTTAATGAGTTCAGGTCCGTGTTTAAAACGAGTTAGCTTCTGTTACAGCTCAAATATTTTCCATAGGGTACAACTTGACACCTGACAGCGTGGCGAGCACCGAGAAGAAGATCCTGACGTACCATCGTATCACGGAAGCCTTTCGTTTCGCCTACGCGAAAAGGACCCTGCTCGGAGATCGTGATTTCCTCAACATCACCACCGTAAGAATCTTGTCAATCACCTTTGCAAATATCCACTTCAAAAATAATTTGTATCTTTTTTCTCCCCTCGCAAAGCTCATCGAGAACATCACCTCTCAGTCCTACGCCGACGAGCTCCGTGGAAAGATCACGGACTGGACGACTCATAACATCAGCTACTATGAACCAGAGTTTTATCTCCCAGATGACCACGGAACCACGCACATCTCGGTGGTGGCGGAGGACGGCAGCGCCGTGGCGGCCACGAGTACAATTAACCAATAGTATGACCTCTCAGTGGACCTTTTAAACGGAAGCGTGAGCATGTTTTTAATGTTCTTTTAACGTTCTCTTGCTTACTTCTGGCCTGCAGTTTAGGCTCCAAATTCTTGTCGAGGTCAACAGGGATCCTTCTCAACAACGAGATGGATGACTTCAGCTCTCCGTTAATCACAAACGGTTTTGGGGTGCCTCCGTCACCGAATAACTTCATCCGGCCAGGTTAATTGCAGGCATATATTCTTTATCCTCATCGATCATCCCGTTGATACGAAACGAACGGAACACACCTGGGTTCAATAATAACTGACTCCACTACTGTTTAACACTGTTCAAAGGGAAAAGGCCAATGTCTTCCATGTGTCCAACCATCATCTTTGACAAAGAACGCCAAGTGAAGATGGTGGTAGGCGGCTCAGGTGGTACCAAGATCACTACCTCCATTGCTCAGGTAACCCCTTCAAGAAGCCAGTATGCCCCTGGATGGTCCACCACTCAATCATCCGTCCAAATGCTCTAAAAGGGTATTAATATTGAGAACGCTGCTCCAAAAATAGTTGTGATGAATGATTATGTGCTTCTTAGGTAATTGTGAAGGCACTGTTCTTTGACTACGACTTGAAGAAAGCCGTGACCGAACCGAGGCTCCACAACCAACTGAGTCCCAACGCCACTGTGGCCGAGCCAGATTTTGACAAAGTGAGCCCCGTGGAAAAAAAAAAACATATAAGTGGGGGAAGTCTTCCAGTACTCAAAATGTTCTCCCTTTTATCCTTCCTGCTGTTTTGCACTCATTCTCAGGGATGAGGAACAAACTGTGTTTTCCGAAATGAACATTTATAATGGAGTGCAGCAAGTTCCTTGTTTCCCTGACATCTTGCTTGTCTTGGTAGAACATCTTAGAGGGTCTGGCAAAGAAGAACCATGAGATCCAACTCCTTAAGTCGACCGGAGCCGTGGTGCAAGCCATCGTCCGCTACAAGGATGGACTCCACGCTCAGTCGGATCCTCGTAAGTGGGCGTACGCTGCTGGCTACTGAGCTCACCTGCAGAATGACACTCCGATTGGACATTAACTAGAGACTCTCTGAACTTCTTGTCTTTTGCACCAAATGCTCTCCCAATAATATTTTTTTTTTTAGATAAGCGCACCAAAAAAATTAAATAGATCCTGGTGTCGCCTGCATTGACCTCATTGTCCTCTTGAGTTTTTAAGAGGAGCCACTGTGAATGTTTAGAGCACAGCCTCCCCGTGATCTTTTTGGCCGATCATAAAAGTGTACAATTCCTTACTCTTTTTGTAAATCATTAACACAGTCAAGTTCAGTACTTTCCAAGATGCCATTATGTAGCTACAAGGACAACTGTTCTTTATTGGACCGACGTTTCTTCAGAAGCTTCCAAAATCACCAGTACTTATCGCAATATGACATCTTCTATACTAGAAGAATGTGGAACTTCTTATTTCTTTAGAATGTTTTATAATGTCTCTTTTTGTTTTGAGATGCTTTGAAATGTTGTGCTTTTATTCATCTGCGCACGTTGAGTTACCTCGTGTATGAAATTGAATATAAGTACAAATAAATAGCATACTGTACACTTGAGCATTTTTGACTGACCATGTGTGGTGGTTATCATTTTTAAGTATTTTGAAAATAGGTCAGTTTATATATGTTGAATATCTGATTTGCTATGGAAACAAGTTGAAAACATTCCGAATGAGATTCTCCAATCTGTTAAAACTAAAATAAACAATGAATGGTTCATCTTCTCCATTGTTGATCAAGGTAATGTTTTATTGAGAGCCTCATGTTCCACTTGGTGAGATAATAAAGCCCTAAATTGAGTGCATGTGAATATTTCATATAAAGCTTCCCAAAGCCCCCAAACTTAATAAAGATCACCACTTGCTGAGCATCTTGGCAATTAGTCATTAAGAAGACAAGGAGACATTGGAGTCTGGCTGTTTCATGCCTCCGAGGCCCAATTAAGCATCACCTCGGGTCCATACACGTATTGCTGACACTGATGCAACACACACACACACACACACACACACACACACACACACACACACACACACACACACACACACACACGCACACACACACACACACACACACACACACTTAGTTACGGCATTTTTTGAGATGTGTTCACAGCACAGTGTCGCCTCTGTCTGCCCTGGGAAAGGCCTCTTTGATTAAAATGGCTGCCATTCAAAGTAAGTGGAGTCAAGACTGTCAAATTGTTTTCATCACGACGAGGGTATGGTTGCCCTCAATTTACAACCTACATTCTGATATTTCATCCATGAGATGTAGACAATTCAGTGTTTCTGTTGGCTAAATTTCTTTCACCGTGCATGGACAATAGATGTTTTTTTTTCCGATCAGATTCTATTCTCAAAATGTTGCCATGCCAATCTATTCTGCCCAGGTCTTAAGAATTAGTAGTGCTGTCTGATGTAACTAAATCTACATGAGCAATTGGACTGGTTTTTAAAAATCAATTCATAATGGCCTCACAGGGTCTGCATGCTAGCCCGTAATAACATTATTGCTCAATTTCCTCTGTGTGTGCCCATGCGCGTGTGTTCGTGTATGATATGTGGGATTTCATCTTCCAAACTCAGACTGGGTGCATAGGACAACGACAATGGCGTCATCTAGCGCCTAGTCACTGTAGCACACATTTATTATTATTATTATTATTATTATTATTATTATTTGTTGGTGAAGATAGAGGCTGAAAAACTCACATTTTCCGTTTTTTTTCCCCACATGGACTACTGCTTCGGAAGGGCAGGAAACCATCTCTTTATTGATTGGATAACCGATTCCCCGCTTCCCCTAGCCAATCAATGAGAACCAAGAGTGTGAATAGATACTCTGCTCGCCCAAATTAAAAGATTTCTATATTAATAGACTAAAATGTGGGTCTTTATTAAGTCTATAATCATGTACAATATGACATAAATGGTGCAATGTTGCTGTGACTATTACTTATTCGGTGTGAATTCTCGCGTTTAAACGTAGACATATATGGTAACGTTGTGCTTAGTGAATTCGTTGGGGAGGGGCTGTAGAGTGACGTCTCTTTTTCCGTTCTTCTTTCAGGTCCGCGATGTTGGTATAATAATGTCTGCCAGGCCGTAAGAGCCACTCATCATTCACCTCAGTCTGAGTAGTCGAACGCAAATAGTAGCATCATGTCTGGCCGTGGCAAAGGTGGTAAGGGTCTGGGAAAAGGAGGCGCCAAACGTCATCGCAAGGTTCTCCGTGATAATATCCAGGGAATCACCAAACCCGCCATTCGTCGTCTTGCTCGCCGAGGCGGCGTCAAACGTATCTCTGGACTGATCTACGAGGAGACCCGTGGAGTGCTTAAAGTCTTCCTCGAGAACGTCATTCGCGATGCCGTCACTTACACCGAGCATGCTAAAAGGAAGACCGTCACTGCCATGGATGTAGTGTACGCACTGAAGAGACAAGGACGTACTCTCTACGGATTTGGTGGTTAAATTCATCAACCGGTCCGCTTTCAAATCAACCAACGGTCCTTTTCAGGGCCACACACTTTCCTAAAGAGCTAATTTTCCTTTTGTCAAAGCCTGGAATTCAAAGAATAAACTGACTATTTTCAGCCAATCAGAGTGGCAATGGCGTGACGGCAACAAACTATGCATTGATAACAGCCAATCACAGAGTGGCAATGGCACAGCGTTATTTGCATGAGTGGATATAAGACCCCTGATTTGCATGACTTTGCATAGCTTCTAGTCTTCATACCCCATTCTTAGTGGTGTTTTTAAATAACATGTATGCATATATACGACTAAGTATTCAATACGTCTACTGTAATTTCACCGATTACTGTTTTAAAGGGTCTTTTGTTATTTTAATAAACGTGAATGCTAAAACTTGTCAGGTGTTTTATTTTTTGTTTTTATATTCGCCAATTAAAACAGAAATCAAACTGTTAATTGGTTATGAGTTGGTGTCCCCCAAAATAAATGTTGACATCACGAATTTTTTTTTCAACCTTTTATTCAAACATTACGTCAAAATTACGTCTACTGTAATTTCACCGATTACTGTTTTAAAGGGTCTTTTGTTATTTTAATAAACGTGAATGCTAAAACTTGTCAGGTGTTTTATTTTTTGTTTTTATATTCGCCAATTAAAACAGAAATCAAACTGTTAATTGGTTATGAGTTGGTGTCCCCCAAAATAAATGTTGACATCACGAATTTTTTTTTTCAACCTTTTATTCAAACACAATCACATTCGGTGAGTGACCATCAACTACAATCCAACAAATACAAAATCAAAACATCAATTTTGGCATACGTGTGTTGGCTGGCATAAGAGCAGCGCTGTCTGTCACTCGTAGATTTTCGCGAACAAACCTGAAAATGGCAGTGTACCTAATAGGGTGTCCAAATGACGTCACAGATCAACCAGCCAATCAGAAAGTGGGGGGTTGTTTGGGTGTGGCACTTTTCACTTTTTGTTAACTTTTGACCATGATTTTTCCCTAATGAAGTGGCCTGTGATTAGGTACACCTGAAAATGGCGGTGTACCTAATGGAGTGTCCAAGTGACGTCACATATGAAACAGCCAATCAGAAAGTGGGGGGTTGTTTGGGTGTGGCACTTTTCACTTTTTGTTAACTTTTGACCATGATTTTTCCCTAATGAAGTGGCCTGTGATTAGGTACACCTGAAAATGGTGGTGTACCTAATGGAGTGTCCAAGTGACGTCACATATGAAACAGCCAATCAGAAAGTGGGGGGTTGTTTGGGTGTGGCACTTTTCACTTTTTGTTAAGTTTTGACCATGATTTTTCCCTAATGAAGTGGCCTGTGATTAGGTACACCTGAAAATGGCGGTGTACCTAATGGAGTGTCCAAGTGACGTCACATATGAAACAGCCAATCAGAAAGTGGGGGGTTGTTTGGGTGTGGCACTTTTCACTTTTTGTTAACTTTTGACCATGATTTTTCCCTAATGAAGTGGCCTGTGATTAGGTACACCTGAAAATGGTGGTGTACCTAATGGAGTGTCCAAGTGACGTCACATATGAAACAGCCAATCAGAAAGTGGGGGGTTGTTTGGGTGTGGCACTTTTCACTTTTTGTTAAGTTTTGACCATGATTTTTCCCTAATGAAGTGGCCTGTGATTAGGTACACCTGAAAATGGCGGTGTACCTAATGGAGTGTCCAAGTGACGTCACATATGAAACAGCCAATCAGAAAGTGGGGGGTTGTTTGGGTGTGGCACTTTTCACTTTTTGTTAACTTTTGACCATGATTTTTCCCTAATGAAGTGGCCTGTGATTAGGTACACCTGAAAATGGTGGTGTACCTAATGGAGTGTCCAAGTGACGTCACATATGAAACAGCCAATCAGAAAGTGGGGGGTTGTTTGGGTGTGGCACTTTTCACTTTTTGTTAACTTTTGACCATGATTTTTCCCTAATGAAGTGGCCTGTGATTTTTTCCCACTTTTTGATTGCCTGTTTGATCTGTGACGTCATTCGGACACTATTAGGCAAGCCGCCATTTTCAGGTGTACCTAATAACAGGCCACTATATTAGGGAAAAATCTTGGTCAAAAGTTAACAGAAAGTGAAAAGTGCCACACCCAAACAACCCCCCACTTTCTGATTGGCTGTTTCATATGTGACGTCACTTGGACACTCCATTAGGTACACCGCCATTTTCAGGTGTACCTAATCACAGGCCACTTCATTAGGGAAAAATCATGGTCAAAAGTTAACAAAAAGGGAAAAGTGCCACACCCAAACAACCCCCCACTTTCTGATTGGCCGTTTCATATGTGACGTCACTTGGACACTCCATTAGGTACACCGCCATTTTCAGGTGTACCTAATCACAGGCCACTTCATTAGGGAAAAATCATGGTCAAAACTTAACAAAAAGTGAAAAGTGCCACACCCAAACAACCCCCCACTTTCTGATTGGCTGTTTCATATGTGACGTCACTTGGACACTCCATTAGGTACACCACCATTTTCAGGGGTACCTAATCACAGGCCACTTCATTAGGGAAAAATCATGGTCAAAACTTAACAAAAAGTGAAAAGTGCCACACCCAAACAACCCCCCACTTTCTGATTGGCTGTTTCATATGTGACGTCACTTGGACACTCCATTAGGTACACCACCATTTTCAGGTGTACCTAATCACAGGCCACTTCATTAGGGAAAAATCATGGTCAAAACTTAACAAAAAGTGAAAAGTGCCACACCCAAACAACCCCCCACTTTCTGATTGGCTGTTTCATATGTGACGTCACTTGGACACTCCATTAGGTACACCACCATTTTCAGGTGTACCTAATCACAGGCCACTTCATTAGGGAAAAATCATGGTCAAAACTTAACAAAAAGTGAAAAGTGCCACACCCAAACAACCCCCCACTTTCTGATTGGCTGTTTCATATGTGACGTCACTTGGACACCTCATTAGGTACACCGCCATTTTCAGGTGTACCTAATCACAGGCCACTTCATTAGGGAAAAATCATGGTCAAAATTTAAATGAAAGTGAAAAGTGCCACACCCAAACAACCCCCCACTTTCTGGTTGGCTGGTTGATCTGTGACGTCATTTGGACACCCTATTAGGTACACTGCCATTTTCATTTCACTGCCACTTTATTTCCATTAAATATACTGTTTAGTTAAGCTTATTTAGTCAAAAAGATGACCATGTATGGTAAGGATTTTTTGGTTAAATAAATAAAAAACTCGCTATACACTGTATAACTCACTTTTTGCACTTGTATTTTATTCAGAATATATATAATTATACATGTTGTGAACAAAAGTCAAAGTTGCTTCAGATTGATTCTCTCAATCGATTGCTTATTTAATATGCTTATCACAAAATCATTGGACAAAGATGCAATGCGTTGTGTTAGTTCTAAACTTTGGCCATGGGAAACCTTTGAGGAGAATTCTGGACAACCAGAATAATCCAGTGGCAAACAATTCAAAATTCTAAAAGTATAAATATTTTCTTACAATATTTCATTGATCACTTGTAATGTTACCAACACACTTGTGTCTCTTAATTTTGCCCCTCTGATAGAATCTTTCACCACAATCTAGGCAGGCAAATGGTTTCTCACCTGTATGAATCCGTGTGTGACTTGTCAGGGTTCCCTTCTGAGAGAACCTTTGACCACAAACAGAGCATGGAAAAGGCTTCTCACCTGTGTGTGTTCTTGTGTGACTTGTTAAGGTTCCCTTCTGTGAGAATCTAAGCCCACATACTGAGCAGACGAAAGGTTTTTCACCAGTGTGGGTTCTTGAGTGACTTCTTAAGGATGCCTTTTTAGAAAATTTTTGACCACAAACTGAGCAATCAAAAGGTTTCTCGCCAGTGTGCGTTCTCGTGTGTGATGTCAAAACGTGCCTACGAGAGAATCTTTGACCACAAATTGAGCAGGCATAAGGTTTTTCTCCAGTGTGTGCTCGTGCGTGTGTTGTCAAAGCATGCCGACGAGAGAATCTTTGTCCGCATATTGAGCAGACAAAAGGTTTCTCTCCTGTGTGGGTTGCTGTATGACTAATTAGGTTTCCCTTGTGAGAGAATCTTTGACCACAAATTGAGCAAGGAAATGGTTTTTCTCCGGTATGTGTTTTAGTGTGTTTTGTCAAAGTACCATTTTCTGAGAAACTTAAACCGCATACTGTGCAGACAAAGGGTTTCTCTCCAGTGTGGGTTCTTGTGTGACTTTTTAAGTATCCTTTATGAGAGAATTTTTGACCACATATTGAGCAAGAATAAGGTTTTTCACCAGTGTGTGTTCTTGTGTGATATATTAATGGCCCCTTCTGAGTGAATCTTTGACCACAAACTGAGCAGACAAAAGGTTTTTCCCCAGTGTGTGTTCTTGTGTGTCTCCTTAAGTTTCCCTTTTCAGAGAATCTCTGACCACAAACTGAGCATGGGAAAGGTTTTGCCCCGGTGTGGCTAATCATATGATTTTTCAAGCGGCTCTTAAAAGCAAAGGTTTTCCCACACTGAGAACATTTCCAACGTTTTTTGTTACTGTGACACTTTGTATCAAGATTGGACTCTTCTTCATCATCATCAGTATTGCCATTTTTATAACTGGCATCATCTTCAATGTCATCCTCCTCGTCATTATTATCATCATGTGACCGTGATGTTTCGTCGTCACTATCTGACAGTGGAGCTATGAGTCCATTTGCTTGTGATCCTCCACAATGGTCTTTGTCAGCCCCTGCCATGTGTTGACCTGAGCTGCTGCTCCTACTGCTGCTTGGAGTCTCTGTTCCTCTGCTGTCCTCACTTTCTTCGTCATCATCTTCACTTGGCAAAGGGACATCAGTCAACAGGACCTTGATGATATCCTCTTGCTCTTCCTCCTTGATATACAGAAAGTCTTCCTCCTCCTCTTTTATTTGGAGGGGTTCTTTATCTTTCACTTCAGTCCAAGGAGACACTGACTGAAGATCTGACAAAGAAGAATGAAGATTTTTACTGATATCTGCAAGACAAGAAAACAAGCACATTCTTCTTGATTTATACCGTCAACATCCCATTGGACCCGCAACCGCTGCTTTCAATTTCCCCATTTGTCCACTAGATGGAGCGCTGACTCCGGTTAAGAAGCAGGCTTATGACGATGACATCAGTGGCTAGATCTAACAATGGCCGGTGTTACGTATGTCAAGTTATGTTACCATTGCCTGATGGGAGCTCAATCAGCTGTCATGCGATGTTTGGATGGTTTAAGGTAAGCAAGTTCTAACAGAGAAGAGTCGCTTGTGACGAATCTGCAGTCACGAAACACAAAATAGCGCAACTCGCCTTACCATAACAGTCGTAACTCGAGACGGGGAATGAGATAACATGGGAGCAACTTGACATGTAACACCAGTTCTCTGACAAAGCTTCGGAAAACAACCCGATTCACGCTACTATTGTAAATGAAATGTACATATTTCCGAAGCAGAGTGAGACATGCTCATACCTGCTGTTTGTAGCCCTACTCGATGCTTCTGAAAACCAGCATCCACTCGTTGGTGGTGTCCCCCGTTCTCCTCGTTTGTTCCACAAAGTTCCTCGTCGTACTCTGCTGTCATTCTTGCGCACATTCTCACACGATCACACTTGATTTGACCTCAGCATTGTGTCGCTCCTAAACGCGTCTCTTTGTTAGCGGCTTGCAAATTAGGCTAAGCTACACTAGGCCGAGAAGCATCAAAGTGCAGACGGATTTATTCGCGCACGAAGTTTAATTGAATGCTGTATAAATCGAGTGAAGTCGTGATGGACATACTATCTTGGGAGTTCTGTAGTATATCAATTGAAGCCCCTATACGAAAAGTGCTGCAGTGACGTGAATAGACGTGTGCGCCTGTGTTGGGTTAATACACGATCTACGGCGCGCATGCGCAAGAGGTCGGCCATGTTTAAGTTACGGCCACTCCACTTGGACAAAATATGTAGCAGCGCGTCCGATGTGAAGTGTGCATGTTCCTGCAGAATTCTAGTTAGCTACTTTTTATTTTAGTTGCTTTACTTTTATTTTGACTTAAATACTATTAAATGCTACACTTGTTTTTTTATTTGCTTTGTAACTAAGGTAATTATGTAATATGTATACAATGTGTGTATTATTGCAATGTGTATAAAGCAATTAAAACAGCATCCACTTCATGTTTCTAGCAAAATAGGTTTGTTCATTTAATGCCATCTTTATACTTTTAATAACACAAACATGTCCCCTCACCAAATTCCTTCTTGACAAACAGAACAACTTATTCGTGTGATAAAATTTTCCATGACATCTGATCTCACATTCAAATATTTGTAACCATCCATATAAAAACATAAATAAACTATTGGTGTGCGTATCAGAAAAAGATGTTTATCCCCACACTCTTCAGACAAATGGTACACTACTGTGTGTTCTTAAGTGTGAATTTAGGCTTGCCTTAAATGTGAAACCTTCACCACAAAACGGGCAGGCAAAGTGTTCCTCACTTTTTTCAATACTGTGCGTTTGTGCATGATGTATTAAACTTGGCTTACAAGAGAATTTTTTACCGCAATCTGAACAGACAAAAACTGTTTTACCACTGTGGATTCTTGTGTGGTTTCTTAATTGTCCTTCATGAGCGAATCTTTCACCACAAACTAAGCATGAAAATTGCTTAGGAATATTGTGTGTTTTTGTGTGTTGCTTAAGGTTTCCATTCTGAGAGTATCTCTTTTCACAAACTGGGTGGGCAAAAGGTTTTTCACCTGTGTGTATTCTTGTGTGAGTTATCAAACTATGTCTAGCAGTATAACAATTTCCACATATTGAGCAGATAAATGGTTTTAACCCAATGTGGGTTACCATATGTTTTGTCAAGTGGCTCTTAAAAGTAAAGGTTTTCCCACAGTGAGAACATTTCCAGCATTTTTTGATACTGTGACATTTCATATTACCTTCAGACACTTCATCATCAGTATCAATGTCATCATCTTCATCATCTTCCACATCATCATCAAGTGAATATAATGTGTCATCGTCACTCTGTGATAGTGGAGCTATGAGTCCATCAGTTTGTAATCCTCCACAATGTTTTCCTTCAGCTTCGGTTACGTGTTGAATTGTGCTGCTACTGCTGCTTGTAGGCTCCGCCCTTCTGCTGGCCTCACTTTCTTCATTGACATTTTCACTTGGAAAAGTTACATCAGTCAACAAAACGTTGATGAGAGCCTTTTCCTCTTCCTCCTTAATATACAGGAATTCTTCTTCCTCTTGTTTTATTTGAAGGGGTTCTTTGAGAGCTTCACCGACATCTGCAAGACAAGAAAACAAGCAAATCCCTTTTTGTCAATCTGATCAAGTCCAACTATTATTGGATGGTACCGTCAAAAGGTGCCCCGTAAATAAACATCGTTAGGTATTTCCGGAGTTAAGTGAAACGTGAGCAAACCTGCTGTGTGTAACCCAACTAGTTGCCAACTCGCATCCACTCGTTGGCAATGTCGCTCGTCCTCCTCTTTTATTCCACAGGGTTCCTCCTTGAACTCCAGTATCCTTCTTGCACACATTCTCGCCCAATCTCTTTGTTTTTAGCTTAGCAATATGTTGCTAACAAACCCTTGCAAGCTAGGCTGAGGTAGCATCAAAATGAACGGAGACGAATTTATCCAAGCACGAAGATCAATCGAATAATGTTTTAGTCCAGTAGTAATGGATATACTACTTTAGGTATTCTGTGCGTTCGGTTGTATATCAAGCGAGCAAAAGGGCAGCAGTTACTCATACCGATGTTTTGTGTGTGTCAAGACACGGTCGGCGGGGCGCATGCGTATGGTGTCGGCCATTTCTTCTTCTTTAATGGGCGCGGCCTCTCCGTCCTCCTGATTGTGCTCTGCCCCCTTGAGGTTGGGAGGTTCGAGCTCATCATCATCTTGAATGAGTAGGACTTCTGGCTCCTTGATGTAACTCGTTGGCCCTTTCTACTCAGGATGAAGATGTTCAATGATGTCTGTAAGACACAAAATAGACTAAAATAGAAAAGGGTCATTGTTGTGTACAGGATATGGATGCATATAGTATGTACAAGGTGAACCAGAATTCAAACCTAAAGGAGACACAAGCCAGTGCAAACTGAAGGTTTATTTTTTTAAATCTCCATTAACATCCACACAAATGTCTGATATTGGAAACATGTTTTAAAAAGAAAACATTCAATACAGTCAATCTTCATGCATAATGATATCCTTCGTGTCTGTTTCATACTGTACAATCGGATGGTATCCAAGAAGGCACAACAAATAGAAAAACCTATAGATTGCACCAAAACATCATCATGGCAACTAGCTTCATTGATCAGCGTTACTCACTCCAGCACATTTATGTCTTTTAACTTGACCCTTCTGAGAGAATCTTTGACCACAAATTGTACAGTCAAAAGGCCTCTCACCTGTGTGTATTCTTTTGTGTATTTTTAAATAACCCTTCTGAGTGAATCTTTGACCACACACAGAGCAAGCAAAAGGTTTCTCTCCAGTGTGGGTTCTCATGTGTAACCTTAAAATTCCCTTTCGGGAGAATGTTTTACCACAATCTGAGCAAGCGAATGGTTTTTCACCAGTGTGGGTTCTTGTATGTGTTTTTAAGCTCTCATTTCTTGAAAATGTTTGACCACAAACTGAACAGGAAAAAGATTTTTCACCAGAGTGTGTTAATGCGTGTAGTCTTAGGTTTCCCTTTTCAGAGAATCTTAAACCACAAACTGAGCAAACAAAAGGCTTCTCTCCAGTATGTGTTCTTTTGTGTGTTGTCAAATGACTTCCTTGATAGTATCTTTTGCCACAAATAGAGCAAGCAAAAGGTTTCTCTCCAGTGTGTGTTCTCGTATGTGTTACCAAATGAGTTGCTTGAGAGAATCTTTTACCACAAACTAAGCAGACAAACGGTTTCTCCCCAGTGTGTGTTCTTGTGTGTTTTGTCAAACCACTTTTAGAAGCAAACGTTTTCCCACACTCAGAGCATTCCCACAGTTTGTTGTCAGTGTGACACATCAGATCATATTCCGACTGTTCATCATCACCGTCAGTGTTACGAGAGGGTGACATTCTGTCATCCCTATCGAAGAGGTTATGCGTTCTTGTGTGTGTTGTCAAATTGGCTCTTCGGTTAAATCTTTGACCACAAATTGAGCAGGAAAACCCTTTTTCACCGGTGTGCGTTTTTACATGTGTTGTCAAATGGGTTGCTTGTGAGAATCTTTTACCACAAACCACGCAGGCAAAGGGCTTCTCTCCTGTGTGTGTTCTTGTGTGTGTTGCCAAATGAGTTGTTTGAGAGAATCTTTTGCCACAAACTGAACAAGCAAAAGGTTTCTCCCCTGTGTGTGTTCTCATGTGTCGTTTCAAATCCCACTTATAAGCAAACATTTTCCCACATTGAGAACATTTCCAGGGTTTGTTCTCAATGTGAGTTATTTTATCACATTCAGACTGGTCTTCATCATCATCATCATCATCATCATCATACGTATGAGGAGAGTGTGACGTTGTGCCGTCACTGTCTGATAATGGAGCTAAGATGCTGTCTGTCTGTGATCCTCTACAGTGGTTTCCGTCACCTTCTGTTGCCATGTGTTGACTTGATCTCCTGCCTGGAGGCCCCAACATTTTATTCTCCACACTTTGATTTTCATCTTCATCGTCACTCTTTAAAGGAACCCGAGTTGATGAGATGTCTTCGTCCTCCTCTTCCCCTTTAATGTCCTGAAGCACTTCCGTGATGTGGGGAGGCTCTTCCTCTTGCTCTTTATTGAAAAAGGGCTCTGGTTGCTCTTCCTTTATTTTGTGCGAATGTGCTGGCACCTTTTTAATATTTGGAGGCTTTTCCCCTTTCTCTTTGATGTGGTGATACATTGTCTCTTCTTTAGTGTATGAAGGCTCTGGCTGCTGCTTCTTCTCTCTCAATCGAGGGAGCTGCCACTCATCTTTAATTTGTTGGTATTTGTTCTCGGCTAACTTAGTGATGTGAGTGGACTCGGGCCCCTGCAGCTCAGGACGAATAATTTCAGACATTTGAAAGATATGAGAAAAAGGGAAAAAAAGCATGATTCGATGCACTCATTTCTCATGTTAAAGCTTTACATTGTTGTTTATAGCAAGTTAGCTTAGCTCCTGTCAGAGAACATCACAGCCGGTGCGACAACCGACACTTGAAGAGTTTTAGTCACACGAGATCATATTAGCAGCGGAATAATATTGACTATAGAGGCATTTTTTTACATACCGTGGGCATCCGATGTGCAAAGGAAGGGCATTCTTGTGTCACGGTGGAACCATCTCGCAGAAGAAAATGTGTGAGGGGGACTTCCGTATTATTGACCAATCGGATAAAGCAAGCAGGGGTTTATGCATTTCTACCATCCAATCAGATGTGTCGATGTTGATTCGCGACGCAAAAGCTCGCGGAACTGAACCGGAAGTAAATTAGAATGCTACAACAACGTAAAACTCGGGCTTTGTTTGTCACAAAAACGGTGATGTTTTTCAAAATAAAAAAAATTTGTCCTAACACGTGCTTTTGACGTTTCTGTATTCCGACACAACTCTGAAAGTGTAACACTGACATTACAGTATTACACATTTTTGAGTATTCATCCATAAAAACCAGTAAAACATCAACATTCGGGCTGTCTGAAACGCCTGGATGGACCGGAAGCTCTGCTCTAATGCAACCCTGCGAATAAGATGGATGAGTTCCGCTGAGCTAACGGTCCCGGGACCTCCAAGGCCCGTGACATGAAATCTACTGTAAAAACGAAGTTCGTTGAATGCATCACTTTATGCTCGTTTAATAAACTTTCACCGATGTGTATATCGATGTTCGTGCGCGCGCACAGACGCTGCACTGGCTTCGTACTCCAAGCTGTCAGGATCCTGAATTCCCTCCCCCCCTCCACCCTCGGCTGCATAACGTCCTGTTCTTTTGCGCTATGGTCTGGCTGTCTGCTATTAGCACGCTTGCTCCATTTTGCTGCTCTTGTTTGTCTATTTATTTATTTGTTTATTTATTTATTATTTATTTGAGTTATTTGCTTATTACTTATTCATTACTCTTTGTGCTATATGATTGTATGTGTCGTGTACTGTGTCTAGTCACCGTGTGACGGTGGGAAACGTAATTTCGATCTCTTTGTGTGTCTTAACATGTGAAGAAATTGACAATAAAGCGGACTTTGACTTTGATATGGCACTTTGGTGGGGGTTTTTTTGTTTTGTTTTTTTTGCATGAGTTTTGGTTCCTGAACCTGCTCTTCAACCAGTGTGCCTCCGACATGCCGCTGCAGCCAGAACCGGTCCTGCCTGCGCGTCCACTGACGTCAGAGAGTGTAGCGGAAACATGGACAGGGCTGCTTCCTTCGAACCGCTTCGCGCAGAGCAACCACAAAACAACTACCCGAATAAAACGGTGAAGCTTTATGGTAATGCCGCTCGAGGAAATGCCGAGTCGATCACGCGGCGCTGAATGAATGACATGGTAATTTGAATTTCTCGTATTTCATCACTTGCCTTGCACGCATTTAGGAGGATGCGTAACATAAATCGATCGAACATAATGTGAGCATGTTTCCTGAGTGGCTTGATAGAAAAAAAAGGGTTCAAATGTGAAACTTGCTCCATACGACGTATTTCATTCAGTAGGTTTCCACTAAAAGGCGTTCACGCAGCTCTTTGTGAATCCCTAGCTTCACGTGGACAACAATGTGAAAGGAATAACTGATGTGACTTTGGTTTTCTCAGGTGAGAGGACAGACCTGGCGGGTGGCTATCGCAGTGGCCATCTTCATCCTGATGATGCTGTCCATCTTGTACAGAGTCAGCACCAGCCAGGCGCCCTACGTGCCCTTCCAGATGGCCCAAAACCACACGCCCCGGCCCACCAACCTCAAGACATGGGCCACCAAAGACGACTACGTGCCCATCCTAGGCGAAGGAGTAAGGCCCACCGTGCTATCGCCAAAACCTTCCTTACTCATGAGTTGATTTCTCTGTGCAACTATTTCAGCCCTAATATCTCTTTTCTGTCAGTTTTACTTTTCCTCTACATTAGCATTACTTTCTACATCTTATTTTGGTCAAAAAAGCTCATTACCTTTTCAATCTGCTGCAATTTCTTTTCAGACAATGACCCAGCACTGCCAGCACTGCGCCCTGGTCAGCAGCTCCAGCCACGTGCTGGGCACCAAAGCGGGCGAGCAGATCGACGCCACTGAGTGCGTGATCCGCATGAACGACGCGCCGACGACGGGCTACGAGGCCGACGTGGGCAAGCGCACAACGCTGCGGGTGGTAGGCCACTCCAGCGTGTACCGACTGGTCCAACGCCCCGACGAGTTCATGGTTGGAGGCGTTGACTACCAGCCCATCATTGTCTTTTGGGGACCACCCAGCAAGACCACCAAGGACTCCAAAGCCACCATGTACAGATCCATCCAGAAGATTTGCTCCACCTACAAGCATGCACTGTGTTTTACCTTGGCGCCTGAGAAAATGTACAGATTCGACAAGCTCTTTGAATGGGAGACGGGGCAAGACAGGTTAGTTGGGGACTGGAACACCGCACGAATGCTCCAAAAATGTCACCTCCCACCTTTCTCCTTGTTCAGATTCAAATCAAACTCGTGGCTGAGCACGGGTTGGTTCACTATGGTCATCGCCATCGAAATATGCGACAACATCAAAGTGTACGGGATGGTTCCGCCCAGTTACTGCGGGTGAGTATGTCGATGTTATCTCATTCGGTTACGAGCCGAACAACACACCTGTGACCAAAAAGAGGCTTTGGTGGTAAAAGGAGTATTTTTTGAGCAGCCTTCTTTTTGCAGGAACCGAACAGGATCCAAGAAGATGCTGTATCACTACTACAGGCCACGTGGTTCGGATGAGTGTGTGAAATTCATGCAGAGCCAAAACAAAGAAAGAGGGAACCACCACCGCTTCATCACTGAAAAGCAGGTGTTTGCCCGCTGGGCACAGCACTACAATGTCACCTTCGTGCATCCCGAGTGGTGAGGAGAGACGGATCCTTGGATGCAGAGGAGGTGGGGGGGGGCATTCAATCTCAGGGATCTCTTCAACGTATGCCAGCGGGATGGCAAAAAAAACAGAATAATTACTGATGTGTGGAATGTTTTTTTCTTGATTTGTTTTTATAAAACTTTGCAGTCTTTGTATTTTTATCTTATTCATGACGTAAATGATGTATCTTGTTTTTTTTTTCCCCCAATGTGTTAAATATTTTATGGTTGAGCAATTGTTAAAGGTTTAAATGTTCAAATTTATTGACAAGTGTATTTCATGTAACAAGTGGTTCTTGAAAATTTACGAAACAGCCAGCAACAAAAAGTATTTGTGGAAACACTGGCTGCAGAAACAAGGGAATTATTTTACTTGGCAATTAAATTTTTTTTATTCTCTTGATGCATCTTTCAACATGGATTCTTACTCTTGCAATCTGCTTTGTATAAGTGTTTTTTCCCTTCCAGTGATTAAAAACACACATTTTATTGGGTATGAATGCATGATTGCATGTTTAACCAACCTGACATTGACGAAAGGTACAGAAAGTCTGTTGCAGCGTCCATCTCTACGGTTTGTCAGAAGTGATTAGATGACCAGTTGCGTCATCTCCTGGGCACCAGGAAAAAGATAGATGGCCATATACCAGCAGTGTGCTAGCGCCGCTTTCTGATTGGTTGAAACTGCGTACTGACCGTTCGTGCTGGTTCACACAAATGGATGTCCTGAGAAGCTTTCGTCGCCCTGTTTCGGACCTGAAAGAGGACAGGTAGAGTATTCTGGCGGTTGGCCCATCTTGATTTTAATTCATGTTCTTTAAATTTTGTGGATAGAGAAGTATGGGGGAAGGCTGTCCAGCTCAAAATTTCCAAAACACCGACAATGCATAATTTAAATCCGTAACTGGTCGAAATGAATACTGCTTAGACATAATGGGCTTCATTCATTCCCCACACCAAACACCAAAAACATGAACGTAACACTTAACAATTTACATCAATCAAGAAGTCATCAGTTTAGAGTGTATCATGCATTATATCAGTCGATTGTCCACAACATCATTTTATTTGGATATTAATCTTAATATTCATCCAGTTAGTAAAGCATAAAACCCACAAAGCACACACACAATTTGTCATTTCTTCTCTCTTCTGTAACATGTGATCATACAGCAGTAATTGGATGACTTTCATTTCTTAAGACATCATTTTGCACGTGAAATTGTCAAAAACGTAAGACACGTGCAGATGCTTATCGACAATTTATTGTATTTGCAAGTTCTCACTTTACCCATCTGTTTGAATTCTTCATATTAAGACCAACAAATACATTTGATGACTTTAAATGAAACATATTTGCAGTTTAAAGACGAGATGTCTTCTAGATTGCAACAGACAGAAGTTAGAGATCGCAGTGATTGTGTGTGTTTGCTGCCATCAGAAATAGTCATCTTGCATCAAAATGATCATCGGTGTGCTCTTATTTTCACTTTGGGTGCTTGGATGAATATCTGAGCTCCAATTTAAAACACGTTTTGTCAAGTCGTGAATTATTTTAACTCGTTTTATTTCAGATACGAGTGAGGAAATGTGCCGAGTAGAGCAGCACACTCCGGTGTGGAAGTAAAGTCTGGAAGCTCTACAAAAGAAATGCAGAAAGTATACAACTTTTAAACTACTTCCATGTAGAGATGCATAAGTGTGCTATTGATTAAAATATTTTTTGTGAAAATTACGTTTATTTTATTATCATTTTTCACCGTTTGAAGTGTGCTGAGAAAACACAAGTGAGAGGAGTAGGTCAGTCACCGCGCCGTGGACAAACAGCTCGATTGACTCTCCACGGTTCTCATGGTGCATTTAAGTTCCGCCTCTTGCTCCCAGCAATGCATCAGTTCATCCTTTCATCCAACCTCACGTTCGATTGTTATCGCAATGGCAGAAGAAGCCCCAGCACCAGCCTCCCCCGCTAAAGCGGCGAAAAAGAAGACCTCAAAGCCTGCGAAAAAACGGGTCGGGCCCAGCGTCAGCATGCTCATCATCGACGCCGTCACCGCGTCCAAAGAACGTAATGGCGTCTCTCTGGCCTCCCTGAAGAAATTCCTGGCTGGCACCGGCTACGACGTGGAGAAGAACAGATCTCGCATCAAACTCGCCGTTGTCGGTCTGGTGAACAAGGGAACGATCCTCCAGACAAAGGGCACCGGTGCTTCTGGTTCCTTCAAGATGAACAAGAAGGCTGAAGGAAAAGCAAAGGCACCTGCTAAGAAGGTAGTCAAGAAGACTCCTACCAAAGCGAAGAAGCCTGCTGCCAAGAAGGCAACGCCAAGCAAGAAGCCTAAAGCTCCTGCTGCTAAGAAGGCTGCTGTCAAGAAAGCTAGCAAGAAACCTGCAAAGGCTACAACACCCAAGAAATCAGCAGCCAAGAAGCCCACCAAGAGCCCCAAGAAAGCTCCAGCGGCAAAGAAAGCTCCTGCTAAGAAAGCTCCTGCTGCCAAAAAACCCGCTGCTGCCAAGAAGAGCCCTGCCAAGAAGGTAGCCAAGCCTAAAACTGTCAAGAAGGTAGCAGCCAAGAAGAAGTAAATTTGACACTTGTCAACAAAAGGCTCTTTTCAGAGCCACCAAATCTCCTTTTAAAGAGGAACATTCATTATTTTTATACAACTGTGCTCAACAGAACAAAAAAATCTTGTTTTGTGTCCATTTATTTGAAAATACATGTGGTGGTTCCTTTCCTGTCAGGGTCAGCCACAGCAAACCACAACCACACATGCATGTTTTAAATTATATTATATATTTTATCCAAAAAGTCTAGGAGTTAATTTGAAAATTATAAATAAAATTTATAAATTTCATCCTGCCTCATGTAAAAATGTCTGTTTGCATCCTCAAACATTTCAATTCCATTTATATCAACTATAGAAGAATTCTTTCTTCTCCCTTTCCAGTGCAGAAATACAAGAAAATAAACATTACAAATATTAAGTATAAAAAGGGACCATAAAGAATAGTGAAAGAATATTTACGATACTGTTTCATGATCAATACAAGTAATTTACGGGCGTAAAGCTCTCTTGGAAGCAGTGTGTGGCTCTTAAAAGAGCCGTTTAGTTGTTAATGGATCCAGAATCAGTTTTACTTGGACTTGGCTGCCTTCTCAGTCTTCTTTGGCAGGAGAACGGCCTGAATGTTAGGCAAGACGCCGCCCTGAGCAATGGTGACGCCGCCAAGAAGTTTGTTCAGCTCCTCGTCATTACGGACGGCCAGCTGCAGATGGCGGGGGATGATCCTGGTCTTCTTGTTGTCACGAGCAGCGTTGCCGGCCAACTCGAGGATCTCAGCGGTCAAATACTCAAGCACAGCGGCCAAGTAGACGGGTGCGCCGGCACCGACACGCTGGGCATAATTTCCTTTACGCAGCAGCCTGTGGACACGACCGACTGGAAACTGCAACCCTGCACGAGAAGATCGAGTCTTGGCCTTTGCTCTAGCCTTGCCGCCGGTTTTGCCTCTTCCGCTCATATTGTCAGGACTTTCTTGGGACAATACCTCAGAGAAAATGTGCAGCGAAATTGTCCAAGTTCGGCTTTAATAGCTGCAGAATGCGCGGGGCGCCTGACTTCGACCAACCAGTGAAGAGGTTTTCAGCGCGAGAGGAGCTTTGCATTTTAGCGCCTGGTTTGAACTTTACCACCTCCAATTGGCAACGAGCCTTGTGGTGGGAGGTGTACGGTCCAGGCGGGGCTGACCTCCTGCTGGATCCGCGTACCAATCACGCTGCACCAGGCTGATTGCGCAGCACGCTTGCGCACCCGACCCAAGCGTTTAAAAGCAACTTGCGAGCCCCTTCACAAAATTTCTTCTTTTGTAAGAAGCGCTCTAAATGGCTAGGACTAAGCAGACAGCACGTAAATCCACCGGAGGCAAAGCCCCCAGGAAGCAGCTGGCGACCAAGGCTGCCCGCAAGAGCGCCCCGGCCACCGGAGGCGTCAAAAAACCTCATCGTTATAGGCCCGGTACCGTGGCCCTCCGTGAGATCCGTCGTTACCAGAAGTCCACCGAGCTGCTTATTCGTAAGCTGCCCTTCCAGCGTCTGGTCAGGGAGATCGCCCAGGACTTCAAAACCGATCTGCGCTTCCAGAGCTCCGCAGTGATGGCTCTGCAAGAGGCTAGCGAGGCTTATTTGGTCGGCTTGTTCGAGGACACCAACCTGTGCGCCATCCACGCCAAGCGGGTCACCATCATGCCTAAAGACATCCAACTGGCGCGTCGTATCCGCGGCGAGAGAGCTTAAGTTTCCATCCTTCAACCACAACGGCTCTTTTAAGAGCCACCATACTTGTTAAACCTTAAGAGTTAACTTCTGTTTTCTTACATTACGACTTGTTAGCGCATCCAACCACATAAGGAATACAATGTCCCCAAAAAAAAAGAATCAGACATTGAAAATGAAAAGATTGGTCCTTTAACGTGACAACATTTTAAACATGTCATCTACCTTTTACAATATGTATTATATATAAGTAGTTGCTTTACAAGAGAAGAGGTGGAAGTTGTGCAAAGTAGAAATACTTGGTAAAATTACTTTCACTTGTATGGTGCTTTACTACCTTAAAGATAATTATACGTGAAGTTGTAAAATGGCAACTTTACAATTTGTATTAATAAACACTGCAATGTGATGTAATGTTGAATATTAATGATTGTTTAAAGTTAATGAAACTATATTATGCTTGGGCTACTGATCCCCCCCCCCAGCGCCACGGTCCTCGATAAGGTCCGCACCGCAGCCTTGCGATGGAAATCCGTTATCGCACAGATGACGTCATACGTCCTAACTTAAAAAAAATCTTTGCGTTAATACACTAGCACGCAAATAGTCACAGTCGTGTCGCCCCTTATTTATTTGCATTTATTTTCTAACGTTTACATGTTATACATTCAGTGAAAGTAAAATGAGTTAAGCATGTAAAGTGCTAATTCACAACACATGCACATTTTTTAAAGGTACTTGGAATACAAGAATATAGATATAAAATAAAATACAAGAAGGTAGAGTAACTGTTCAAGATGTGAAAGATGTGCACGTGCAGAAAGCTATACATCCAAGGTTTGAGCTACCCTGCCAAGTCTTTGTACTTGAGCTGAGGAAGTTTGCTCGGATGATGTGCAAAATGTCTCACAAAACCACAACAATCGATGATTTCAATTTATTTATCATTTTTATTGTCACTAGCACACTTGTGTCTCTTAAAATTTCCCTTCTGATAGAAACTTTGACCACAGTCCGAGCAGACGAAAGGTTTTTCTCCAGTGTGTGTTCTAGAATGACAGGTTAAGGTCCCCTTCTGAGAGAATCTTTGACCACAAACTGAGCAGGAAAAAGGTTTCTCACCAGTGTGTGTTCTTGTGTGACTTGTTAAGTTTCCCTTTAGAGAGAATCTTTGGCCACAAACTAAACAGGCAAAAGGTTTCTCACCAGTGTGTGTTCTCATGTGACTTTTAATGGATCCCTTTTTAGAGAATCTTTGACCACAAACTGAACAGGGAAAAGGTTTCTCTCCACTGTGTGTTCTTTTGTGAGCTATCAATACATGTCTACGAGAAAATCTTTGATCACAAATTGAGCAGGCAAAGGGTTTCTCTCCAGTGTGCCTTCTCGAATGTGTTGTCAGCGCTTGTTTACGAGAGAATGTTTGGCCACAAATTGAGCAGGCAAACGGTTTATCTCCAGTGTGTGTTCTCAAGTGACTTTTTAGGTTTCTCTTATGAGAGAATTGTTTGCCACAAACAGAACAGGCAAAAGGTTTCTCCCCAGTGTGGGTTCTTATGTGACATGTTAAGGCTCCCCTCTGAGTGAATCTTTCGCCACAATCTGAGCAGGTTAAACAATTTTCACCAGTGTGAGTTCTTGTGTGCGTACTTAATTTTTCCTTTTCAGGGAATCTTTGACCACAAACTGAACAGGGAAAAGGATTCTCCCCAGTATGTGTTCTCATATGTCTTCTTAAGCTCCCATTAACAGAGAATGTTTGACCACACACTGAACAGGCAAAGGGTTTCTCACCAGTGTGTGTTCTTTTGTGGACTGTCAAAACATGTCTACGAGAAAAAGTCTGACCACAAACTGAGCACACAAAAGGTTTCTCTCCAGTGTGTTTTCTTGAGTGTGTTGTCAGAGAGTGTTTACGAGAGAATGTTTGACCACAAACTGAGCAGACAAAAGGCTTCTCCCCAGTGTGACTTTTCACATGGCACTCATAAACAAAGTTATTCCCATAATGTTTGTCAGTGTGGCGTTGCACATCGCTTTCAGACTGTTCTTCCTCACTGTCATTGTCATCATCACGCACGTGTGACATTGCGTCGTCACTGTCCGATATTGGAGCTAAGAGTTCGTCTGCAGGTGAACCTCCACGGTGGTCTCCGTCACCTTCAGCTGTCATGTGTTGACTTGAGCTGCTGCTTGCACTTATACTTTCATCTTCAATCTTCCAAGGGACACCAGCCAATCGGACCTTTATAATATCCTCCTGCTCTTCTTTAATGAGCAAGAAGTCTTCCTCCTTCTCTTTGATTTGGGAGGGTTCTTCATGCTCCACTTCCTCTTTAATATGCAGGAACTCTTCCTGCTCCTCTTTAATTTTGGGGGTCTGTTTATCCTCCACTTCCTTAATATTAAAGGACTCAGGTGGAACATTTGATGAAGACAGACTAAGATGGCTAGTGATATCTGCAAGACACAAGAAGACAAAGGCACATCAGCCAAACCTCCTTTCTTGATTTTTAATTTGTAACCTCCTTGATGTTCATGTAGCAAGATCCCATTGAGGCGACAAGAGCCCAACAAGTGGCTTGGTGCAATGTGATGTACATCAACTGAAATATTTGTTGGCTTCTAACACAGCAATAGTTCAACAGTTAAAACAACTTCCTACTAGAATGCTTTTTCTAATCACAGGCTGTACTCATTCAAAAACAATTGGTGATATCCTGACAACACACTTAACCATCAACCGCAATATAGACCGTTTACTGTCTATGGTTTTGTATGAACCATAATGAACTTTTGAGTATATACAAAACGCAGTAGTCAATAATAAAGTGAACAAACCTGAGGGATGTAACCCAATCGGAGGCTTCCTGAAAACTGCTTCCAGCGCTTTACGTTGGCGCTCGTTCTCCTGTTTGGTTCCATAAACTTCCTCCTCGAACTCTGCTGTCCCACTCGTACACATTTTCACACGACAATCAACACTTTACGGTCACTTGATCTCCGCTTTGTGATGGCTTGCTGACAAACGCGTCTCTTTGTCAGCAGCCAGCAAGCTAAACTAAGCTAAACTACACTAAGCTAGGCTACAACATGCTGCGAAGCTTCCAAGTACACCGAAATGATTTAACGATAATTCACCGAAGGATTTTTTGAGTCTAACTGTCGTAGTAATGGACGTCATGTTCCAGTGATGTTCAGTATCAATTCCGGATGAATTTACTAAAGCACTTGAGGTAGCTTCGTGAACGTCTCATTGCTTTGTGCATATCGCCACCTGCTGTTTAGGAGTGAACAAAATGCTTTTTAATTGTTGAGAACCATGTCTCATATTAGCAATTTATCTATGTAGCGCTTTCATCGGCGCAAACCACTATACATAAACATACAATCCAATTTAGGTAGCAAATCTGAAGGCCTGACTAGAAATGCAGGAAATTAAACTCTTACGAGTGAAAGTGTGCGGCCCTTAAAAGGACCTTTGGTTGGTGTGCCGGATAGGAGAGTTTAGCCGCCAAATCCATAAAGTGTGCGTCCCTGTCTCTTCAGGGCATACACAACGTCCATGGCGGTGACGGTCTTCCTTTTGGCATGCTCAGTGTAGGTGACGGCGTCGCGGATGACGTTCTCCAGAAACACCTTAAGCACCCCACGGGTCTCTTCATAGATGAGACCGGAGATACGCTTAACACCGCCACGGCGGGCTAGACGACGAATGGCGGGTTTGGTGATACCCTGGATGTTGTCTCGCAAGACCTTGCGATGGCGTTTAGCGCCTCCTTTTCCAAGTCCCTTACCGCCTTTGCCCCTGCCAGACATGTTTACTCTGTACAGAAAGAAGAGTGTGAGTCCTCAGCGCCAGGAACTGCTTTATAAAGCAGATCTGCGGACCTGACAGAGGACAGATATCCGGATTTGACGCGCTTCGGTTAGCTGCCTTCCCCCATTCCTTAACATTTTTTTTGTAACTATTGATATCAGTGAATAGTGTTATGGATCGTGATACTGCACGATAGTGTGGATTCAAAATAAAGCTTTCATTTAAAGCAGTTTCATATGGTTTATTAGATGCGTCAGTATCGATAGGCGTTTCAGTGTTTCCGTCACACAGATACCTACATACTTGAACACGAATTGATTAAATTACTTCAAGTAAAAAATGAAATGCGACTTCCTGGAAAAACCTTTAATTTAACCCATTTAATATTAAATTTCGTGAACCATGATTGATAGTAACCTTAGTCGGCAAATATCGTAAATTTAATTTTATTATACCAAAAGCTTTCATATTATGATTTGACAGATTTTTCTAAGAATGGACTCTTCATTGATTAAGTGTGTGGCTCTTAAAAGAGCCGTTTTGGGCCTTGAAGTTACTGTAAGTCTTTACTTGGCTTTGGCTGCCTTCTCGGTTTTCTTAGGCAGCAAGACAGCCTGGATGTTAGGCAATACGCCGCCCTGAGCAATGGTGACGCCACCAAGAAGTTTGTTCAGCTCCTCGTCATTACGGACGGCCAGCTGCAGATGGCGGGGGATGATCCTGGTCTTCTTGTTGTCACGGGCAGCGTTGCCGGCCAACTCGAGGATCTCAGCGGTCAAATACTCAAGCACAGCGGCCAAGTAGACGGGTGCGCCGGCACCGACACGCTGAGCGTAGTTTCCTTTACGCAGCAGCCTGTGGACACGACCGACTGGAAACTGCAATCCTGCACGAGATGAGCGAGTCTTGGCCTTTGCTCTGGCCTTGCCGCCGGTTTTGCCACGTCCAGACATATTTGGTAGTAGAGAAGATTCAGAGTGAACTGAGTAGAAGGATTCTGTTCGTCGAGTGGGCGCAGTTTGCTTATGTACACTCATGCTGCTCATTGATTGGCTAGTTGAAGCGGAAAAACGGTTGTCCAATCAGCAAAGACCTTTGTAAAGCTGCCCTGCCTTTGTCTGCTGCCCTTCCCAAAACGTTGTTTCGAGAAAATTACAGCAATTCCCTAGATAATTTTGTTACTATATGATTTGGATGTAAATATCCAAATCTCGTGTCTTTTTTTTATTTTGTATATCCATATCAATGCATGAAATACCTATAAAACAGACTTCTCGGAATTCGTAGAAACCTCACAAAATGCAATTATTTAGTTATTAAATTAGGAATGAACAGTTATTTTACTTAAGCACAATAGTAGCGTGGGAGTTTTTTAATTTGCTTTTAAATGTAGGTTAAAAATGGCTCCCCCATTCCTTTGTTCTTAGTTATCACTTTCACATGAAGTAATTTAACAAAACTTGCTTTTTGACGTTGCTTTTATATACACATTGTTTTGTATAACTACACAAACGCAGTTAGTTGCCTTGTGTATTAAGTGAACCATCACAATTAAACTACGTAGTCATAACTTTCTAAGAATTGTTAATTTATGAAAGTGGTGTTTTTCCACTTTTAAAAGTGTATACTTGTAGTCAAAGCATAAATACCACTGATCTCATTTTCGGAAGTAAAAATTTAATTTGTCAATATGTATGCAAATACTTACAAGACAGATTGGAACTTTTCAAAGATATTTGTGTTCTTTGAAAAGATTGCTTTAATTTCCCACTTGTGATGTTCTGCAGATTTATGCAATGATAGAAATGTGTGCTTTAGGGTTTTTGGATGGCTCTTAAAAGAACCGTTTTGGTGGGTCAATGACCAAAAATAAGCTCAAGCTCTCTCTCCACGGATACGACGTGCCAGTTGGATGTCTTTGGGCATGATGGTGACCCTCTTAGCGTGAATGGCGCACAGGTTGGTGTCCTCAAACAAGCCGACCAAATAAGCCTCGCTAGCCTCTTGGAGAGCCATCACTGCGGAGCTCTGGAAGCGCAGATCGGTTTTGAAGTCCTGGGCGATCTCCCTGACCAGACGCTGGAAGGGCAGCTTACGAATGAGCAGTTCGGTGGACTTCTGGTAACGACGGATCTCACGGAGGGCGACGGTACCGGGCCTGTAGCGATGAGGCTTCTTGACGCCGCCGGTGGCCGGGGCGCTCTTGCGGGCAGCCTTTGTCGCCAGTTGCTTCCTGGGGGCTTTGCCGCCGGTGGATTTGCGGGCAGTCTGCTTGGTTCTGGCCATCGTACGTAGTCTGAATGTAAAGACTAATTATTGCAGTGTCACCGGCGAGTGGGTTTTATAGCAACCCGCTACAGACACGCCAGAGCTGATTGGTCAGTTGAAGGAGAAATGGCGCGAAGAAATGTCTGTTAAATGATTGGTGAAGAAGAAATTGAATTTAGCCAATCAGCCTAGCTAGCTGGATCGCTTCCGGGGCATCATCGTTAAAAGGATTAGTCCTCACCTAAGCTTACTAAAACGTTTACATATTGTTACACAAGCATTGTGCTCAGTGATGTTAAAGAAAATAAACTGTGTGTGGTGACCAAAGGAAAGTTTTAAAACATGTTTTAAAACGTTTCATGCTTCCGTCGCACAGGGGTCTCTGTACAGGAAGTGTCGTCAGTACCGACGCAAATGACAGAGTAATGGCGGCGTGCTCAGTCGCCACGCTTGCCTTGTGAAAACCATCACAAATCGCCGTGTTTTTGTCAATATAGATAATAAAACTTCACCATGTCTAAACGACAAAACAATAAGTTGCCCAACAATCTGCCACAACTGCAGAATCTGATCAAAAGAGACCCACCGTCTTATGTAGCAGAGGTGAGTGTTTAGAAGCTACCGATGCTAAAATCTAGCATGCGTTTTTGTTGTTGTGGTGGACATCCAAATAGTTAACATAAAATGTCAATGTGGTTTGTGTAGTTTTTGCAGCAGTACAGACATTACCAATCCAATGTGCAGATATTTAAACTGCAACCAGACAAATCCAACAAGGAGCTGTCGGAACTTGTCATGTTTCTTGCCCAGGTAACATCATACCTAATGAAAATGAGGCTTTTTGTCTTGAAAGTTGTCTTTTAAAATGGTTATTGACACATCAACCAGGTGGGCCACTGTTATCCGGAGTATTTGTCTACTTTTCCCCAAGAGCTGACTGAGTTGTTATTGACTTACCACACAGTTGTGGAGGCAGACTTAAGAATGGTGAGTATGACATTTTAGAAAGTGTCGGTTTTTTTTTTTTTTGCAAAAAGCAAGGAGCCCTGTTGCTATATCATAAATAATCGAAACTTTTCTTTGGCGCTGTGCTTCAGACCTTCTGCAAGGCATTGATTCTTTTGCGAAACAAGGACTTGATCGACCCTACGGGCCTGCTCGAGCTTTTCTTTGAGCTGCTGCGATGTCATGACAAGCTGCTTCGAAAGGTTTGCAGAGAAAAGACCAAAATGTCTGCCGTACAAAGGGCAATTAATTGTAAATGTGCCTCTTTTCTTGACAGACGTTGTACACACACATTGTGGTTGACATCAAAAATATCAACGGCAAGCACAAAAACAACAAAGTGAACTCGGTAAGAGAACGGACTCACCTCTTGTACCATTTACCACTGTTTTAATTCAAGTGCTTAATGTAACCTATTTTTCTTGCATGTTGTAGTCATTACAGAACTTCATGTTCACCATGCTGAGAGACCGCAACCCAATCGCAGCAAAAATATCCTTAGATGTGATGGTGGAGCTGTACAAGAGGAACATTTGGTTTGTTTTTGTTTTTAATAGTTAGTCATTAAAAGATCATTTCAGTTGTGTCTTGAGATACAAGTGAACTGACACCAGATGACAGGTTCAATGAAACAAGACTTTGATAGTAGTATTTTAGCAAGCATCTTGATATTTTCATCATTAAAGCCGATATATTTGCAGGAACGACACCAAAACAGTCAATGTCATCACCACAGCGTGCTTCTCCACCGTGACGAAGGTGTGTTTTCCCAACCTTGATTTTTAATTCTTCTTCAGTTATGGAAAACAATGCTTTACGTTTGTTTGTTGCCGGGCAGATCTTGGTAGCCGCACTCAAGTTTTTCTTGGGGACAGATGAAGAGAACGAGGGCAGTGATTCAGAATCAGAGGCAAGTACTATGAATGATTGTATTGATTCAAATGTTCATACAAACATCACTGCCAGCCTATTTGAAATAAAATTGGACTTTTATAGCTCGCTTTACTTTACTTGAGTATTATAATTTTCTTATGTTCCAGGCGGAGGGACCTTCGGCGCGTGACCTGGTGATAAGATTTAACACAGGGAGGAAAACTTCCAAAAACAAGAAGAAAATGGAAAAAGCAATGAAAGTCCTCAAGGTAATCCACCTGTGATCTGCAGCTTTAATTTCCTGTTACTCTTGTCATGTACCTTTTTTTTTTTGCCCTACACTTTTGCGTGCAGAAACACAAGAAGAAAAAAGCAGAGGTGTTTAATTTTTCCGCCATTCACCTCATTCACGATCCTCAAGGTAGGCTCGCTCATCAATGCTCTGTATCCGGTTTGTCATCACTAATGAGGAACTTTGGGCAGATTTCTCAGAGAAGCTCCTGAAGCAGCTGGAAAACTCCAAAGAGCGCTTTGAGGTCAAGCTCATGATGATGGAGCTCATCTCCAGACTGGTCGGGATCCATGAGGTATGAATTATTTGTTTTTTTTACAAACAATCATAACATCTAAAACTCACAATTTGTTTTTCTTCAGCTCTTCCTCTTCAATTATTATCCGTTCGTCCAGAGGTTCCTTCAGCCACATCAAAGAGGTAAGCAGCATAAAATCAGTTTTTTTTTTTTGCATTTCCATCTCCCATAATACGGCATGTCAAATTAGCATAAAAAATGTCTTGTATCTCGCAGAGGTGACAAAAATCCTCCTGTGTGCTGCGCAGTCTTCCCACAATCTCGTCCCGCCCGAGGTACGAACCCAAACTTAACTTAAGCGGGAAGTGGCTAATCGTCACGCTAACATCCCTGCTAATACATACAGATCATCGAGTCGGTGATCCGCACCATAGCCAACAACTTTGTCACGGATCGAAACTCTGGCGAGGTCATGACTGTAGGGTGAGTGGCTGTCAACATTCTACTTGTCTAAATGTCAAAGAGAAAGATACCTTCATAGATCATAATGTCATGTCAGGATTAACGCCATCAAAGAGGTGGCTGGCCGTTGTCCACTTGGCATCAGCGAGGACCTGCTGCAAGACCTGGCCCAGTACAAGAGCCACAAAGACAAAAGTAAGACTTTTTGTAAATATCATTGATGTGCCAAATATTGACAGCGTGTGCGTTTTATTTTCCAGATGTGATGATGGCTTCCAAAGGCCTCATCCAGCTTTTCAGAAATCTCAACCCGAAAATGTTGCTCAAGAAGGACAGGGTGAGCACAACATAAGTAGAAATACCTGAAATGTCTTGTGTGTTAAGATTCAGTGGGACCATCCAACACGTATTGATAATAATGGCTACATATCGAAACTTTTGTGCACAGGGAAGGCCCACGGAGGCGTCGTTGGAAGCCAGGGTCAAGGACTATGGTGAGCTTGCAGCTAAAGACTACATCCCTGGAGCGGAGGTGCTGGAGGTAGAGAAGGAAGTCAAAGAGGGCGAAGAAGGTGAGCAGATAATTAGTCATCTTTAATCCATTGATCAGGCTAATAAAGGATATTTGTCATAACAGACGGTTGGGAGAGCGCCAGCGTGAGTGACCAGGACGAGGATGGGGAGTGGGTGGATGTCCACCACTCGTCCGATGAAGATACGACAGAAGTGGTAGGTTTAAGGACAGTCTGTAAAAAGAATGTAATATTTTCTGATGTAACGCCCCTCTGTGTTTGTCTGAGTTAGGCGGAAAAGCTAAAGAGTCTACCAGTTGAAGAGCGGGAAGCCAAGGCTGCGGCGATAAGCGGCAGCCGGCTCCTCACGCAGGACGACTTCAAGAAGATCAAACTGGCCCAGATAGCCAAGGAGGTCAACGGTGCGCCAGGGAAGAAGAGAAAAGCAGCGGACAACGTCGATGAAGAGGACCACAACAGGTTAGAAGGCCATCCTTCGGTCACTGGACAACCTCTTCTGCCAACTTAACCTTATTTATTTTTATTTCAATTTCCAGTGGGGAGCTGCTGAGCCTGAGGAACATTGAAAAGCTCCATAAGAAACCAAAAACTGACAAGGAGACACGCCTGGCAACAGCAATGGTATGAAAAACAAACATTTTTACTCCAATTCCTTCACACAAAGTTTGACTGTATCTCTTCATTTGAAGGCGGGCCGAACGGACCGTAAAGAGTTTGCAAAGAAAAAGACCAAGTTAAATCCTCACGCCAGCACCAGCAACAAAGAGAAAAGACGCAAAAAGAACTTCATGATGATGAGACACAGTCAGAACGTCCGAAGCAAAGGCAAACGTTCATTCAGGGAGAAACAGGTGAGTGGACTTTGTAGAAAATCTTTGCAAAAGTGCGTGATGTACATTGCTCTGTATATGTAGCAGTGTATCTATTTATTTATTTTTTTAATGCAGATTGCTCTCCGGGATGCACTCCTGAAAAAGAGGAAGCAACACAAGTAGAACCTCAGAACTCTGAGGTTCACCTATAAATGTCCTGTTAATATTGTATCAGTTGCAACATTATGAAATAAATCCTATTTGGTAGACAAATGGCTGTCTTATGTTAATTAAATGGGATTTTTTGTATATTGATATGCACAAATAAATGTGTATTATATAGTATACCACCTTTAAATGTTTGCATTAATACAGGCAAGAGATAATATGATGCCAAGGTAGGTGTGTCTGGTGGAACAATAACGCGCATTTTTTAAAGCAATAAAAGGAAGCGCTTGTGAATAAAAAAAAAAGTATTTTAGTAAAGCACAAATTGTCGAAAGTGCGGTGACGGGAAAAGGCCTCTACGACGGAACAACTACAATACCCATGGTGCACCTGGTGAAATCACAACAAACGTGCAAATTCCCTTGAAGGGAAAAAAAAGCCGGCATTTCAACCCTTTTACGATATGAGGTAAGCTAAATTGACTTGTTTTGTAGTTGTGAACTAGATAGCAGATCTTACCTGATCATTTGTGGTCTGAGTGTTGGCTTTGTCGGTGCATATTTGCATTAGTTTTTTCCTCTTGAGCTGTCATACAAGATTAGCTCTTGTGCTGATGCTAACTAAGAAGCTAGCGGTTCCTGTTGCAGACAACACAACTTAATGGTGATCTAAGTAACCATGTTTTGTTTTTTTCCAAAGTTTGCATTTGATGGAACTCCGTTTTTTGTGTGTGTGTGTGTGTGTGTGTGTGTGTTACAGTAAACATTTACGTGGAACCTTGACGGATAGTTTGGGAGGGACGTCTCGTTGAGTGTTGACGTGCTCTGCCTACTCAAAGATGTAGATGGCCTACCTACCATACAGTGATCTAATCTTATCTCTTAGTTAAATGCATCTCGAATGAACAATATATACGTAGTCGAGCAAGATTACCAGATGATCGTTTTCAAACGTTACCAAATACGACCTCCAAACGAAATGAAACCAAGCTGTGAATCTTTTCCCCTTTTTTTGTTGTTGAAATATTGTGACTAGCTGAGCAGATTCACGATGAAGCTGCAGTGATACTCGGCTCAGGGGGAGAAGGCTAGAGGCTTTTTTTTTTTCCGTACATGCTCCGTGAGATTTATTTATTTTAGCTTGTTTTCTATGCTGGATGAAAATGTGAAAGTTGAAAGAAAATGTACATTTCCATTCAACTTTTGCTTGTAGTCATTGTATGGTGAGGAAAGGGGAAATGAAATTAAGAGTGGGGGCAGGTGATACTGACCAAACTTGCTCACCTGGCAGGAAGATCCCCGACCAAATGTTCTGGTTTTGTTGATGCTTGTGGGAGGATAGAAAACAGAACAATGCTTTAAATATAACAATGTCAGATACTTCACTAGCTGTACAAAGTTGTGGTATGTCCCTTACCACATGTCCTCTCTGTCCAGGTGTTGTTCACTGTAACACTGCCATGACACCGGGGGACGTGGTGCCGGATCATGCCAAGCAGCCCAAGCCTAAGGAGAAGCGCCCCACCGCCGCTGTCACCCCCGCCAAGACGCTCAAAGTTGACTGCGAGTCAGACGGCTCCTTTGTGTTTGAGGCCCACGAGGCCTGGAAGGACTTCCACAACTCGCTGAGACATTTCTACGTAGTTGGAGAGCTATGCGATGTCACGCTGAAGGTCAGACAGCGTTGAAGTATTTAATTTAGCATTTGTGAACTGAGCGTGTGGACACTATGGACAAAATTGCTGCCCACAGAACATATTATTGCAAAGAAAAGTCACCAGATGATGGTGGTGACTTCTTCTCATCTTATTTTGCATGCAGGTCGGCAGCAGACTGATACCCTGTCACAAGCTTGTGTTGGCCTGTGTTATCCCCTACTTCAGGTGTGCACACTTTGTTTATGGAAACACCATGGAAAAAGTCTGCTCGATAAGCATTCCGTTTGTCCCTCAGGGCCATGTTTCTGTCTGAAATGGCAGAAGCCAAGCAGAAACTGATCGAGATCAAGGACTTTGACGGAGCTGCCATCCAGGCTCTGGTCCAATTCGCTTACTCCTCTAGGCTCACACTCACAGTAGACAATGTCCAGCCTCTGCTTTATGCTGCCTGCATCCTTCAGGTAATTTTAATAGATTTGACAATTACAAATAACCTCATTAGTTGAACAAAAAGTTGATTTACTCACAGGTGGAGTTGGTGGCGAGGGCCTGCTGCGAGTACATGAAGGCCCATTTCCACCCGACCAACTGCTTGGCGGTGCGCACCTTTGCCGAGAGCCACAACCGCGTAGACCTGATGGACATGGCCGACCGCTACGCCTGCGAGCATTTCAGCGAGGTGGTGGAGTGCGAGGATTTCACGTGCGTGTCGCCGCAGCACTTGCGCACGTTGCTGGCCTCCAGCGAGCTCAACATCCACTCGGAGACGCAAGTGTACAAGGCGGCTGTCAAATGGCTCAAAGCCAACCCGCAGCACCACCATGCCTGGCTGGACCAGATCTTCTCACAAGTGAGCTTCATTTTATGATTTGGGGTATTTAGCAAAAGTCTACACACCTCCTGTCCCATTTGAAGACTTTTGTGCATTTTGGTCCCCAGGTGCGCCTGCCGCTGCTCCCCGTGGACTTTCTGACCGGCACAGTAGCTAAGGAGGAGATGATCAAAGGTAACCTGAGCTGCCGCGACCTGATGGATGAGGCCCGGAACTACCACCTGCACCTCAGCAACAAGGCCGTGCCCGACTTCGAGTACTCTGCCCGCACCGTCCCCCGAAAACACACCGCCGGTAGTTGCCGTGCTTTTTCGCGTATCATTTTGCTGTTTTACCAGTCGTCTTAACATCATTATTTTCTTAGGGGTTCTGTTCTGCGTGGGAGGTCGTGGGGGTTCTGGGGACCCGTTTCGTAGCATCGAGTGCTACTCAATTAGTAAGAACAGTTGGTTCCAGGGCCCTGAGATGAACAGCAGACGCCGGCACGTTGGCGTCATTTCTGTCGGAGGTAAATATTACAACACAAATTTACCAAGGTTAAATAAAAATATAAATGTAATGTATGTAAACTAACCTCACGTTTGGTGTTTGGACAGGGAAGGTTTACGCCGTGGGTGGACACGATGGTAACGAGCACTTGGGCAACATGGAGGTTTTTGACCCCCTCACCAACAAGTGGATGATGAAAGCCTCCATGAACACCAAGAGGTACATGTCATGTACAAATTAACTCCTGCTGTTCTTTATTATAAAAAGAATACATGAAAAAAATAATTGCATATTTAATCACCATTGGAGTAGAAGGGTGGGGTGGGGGGGCAATTCAATTATTCTGCCCTTTTCTGTTAAATCATAATTAACTGAGGTGCACCTGTATTTGTACAGGAGAGGTATCGCCCTAGCCGCGTTGGGCGGTCCCATATATGCCATCGGCGGTCTGGACGACAACTCGTGCTTCAACGACGTGGAGCGCTACGACATCGAGAGCGATTGCTGGAGCGCTGTAGCCCACATGAACACGCCCAGAGGAGGCGTGGGCTCCGTGGCGTTGGGGGTAACACGCCAAAATCTGAATATACGTGAGCTTCCTCTGATCTCCTCTTTCTAATCACCACTTTGTGTTTTGCTGCCGCCAGACTTTTGTGTACGCGGTAGGCGGCAATGACGGCAGGGCGTCGCTATCAAGCGTGGAGCGCTTCGATCCGCACCTCAATAAGTGGACCGAGGTCAACGAGATGGGCCAGCGGCGTGCAGGGAACGGGGTCAGCAAGCTGAACGGCTGCCTCTACGTTGTCGGTAAGTAGCCACGATTACATTGAAGAGAGAAGCGAGCCAATCGTGGGGCACCCTCAAATTAATTTTCCATGTGGGCTAGGTGGTTTTGACGACAACTCGCCGCTGAGCTCCGTGGAGCGCTACGACCCGAGAACAAACCACTGGGAGTACGTATCGGAGATGACCACACCGCGTGGCGGCGTGGGCGTCGCCACGGTGATGAGCCGCGTCTTCGCTGTGGGCGGGCACAACGGCAACATCTACTTGAACACAGTGGAGGCCTTCGAGCCACGCATGAACAGGTGAGATGCACACCAAGAGATGAAGTAATGATACATAACACCCCACCCTCTTGCAGGTGGGAGTTGGTGGGCTCAGTGTCGCATTGTCGAGCCGGAGCGGGCGTGGCCGTTTGCTCATCGCACGTGAGCCAGATCAGAGATATTGACCAGGGATCCAGTAACGTTGTCAACTGCATGTGACGACGGTCGATCAACGCACAACTTATTTCCCGGTGCTTTTTCCCGGCATCCTCCTTCCATGTCGTTCATTCTACGACAAGTGCCATACAACCTTCTGCTCGATTGATTTTGTATTAAGTAATGAGTCCTCACATTGGAGTTGTAACATTACCATGACACCATACCGCTTTGACCAGAACTATTGCACCGCTGTGATAGGCCAGTTTGTCTTGAGGGGGATATTTAGAAAAAGCCCAATAATGTTTCACCCGTTTATTCTCACATTATTTTATGATACGTTTTTTTGCATCATCATTTTTCACAAGTGTAATATTTAAGAAATATTTATGTACTAATTTTGAAGGGAATCTAGCAAGAAACAAAGTAAAAGTTGGCCAGTATCAAACGACGCCTTCACGTTTGCAACGAGGCCCACGCGCTTTCTGTTGGGGAAGGCAACAGAATTTCAAAAGCATCATTTCTAATCATGCATGAACAATCAAGGCTGTTTTTGAATTGAAACTGGTTGCTGTCTTGTACAGATATGCATTCAAAGGTATCAGGGATTGCTTTGTGTGTGTGTGTTTTTTTTTTTTATGATAGCTGGACTGTCAGAAGCTAAATCACACGCAATGTTCCTAGCACAGACAGTACCTATATACAAAGATACATTATATTTTAATATATTAAGGACACTTTTGTAATATACGAGTATAGCTGTCTCTGCTGTTATTAGAAGTATAATCTTTTGTTGTGCTAGTAACTTCCAAGAGAAATAATATCGTTCTATATTCCACATTTTGTTGTCACAGAGAAGTATTCTGGTTACAATCCTTGTGTTTATATTTAGTAAAACAGCTCAGTAGAAAAGCCACTGGTAGAAATGTCATTTTGTTTGTGTTCTTTTTCATTGTACTTTTGTTGTAATTGGGTCAATAAATTGGGAAAATTATGGAATTCGATTGTCTGTAATTATTTGTACTGATGCTGATATCAAATTCCAGTCCTCATGGACCATTATATGCATGTTTTAGATGTTTTCCTCCTCCAAATTACTTGACTGAACATGCTTGCGCTCACACTTGTATTTTCAAAACTGGATTTTTTTTTTATTTACTAAAGTTAAAAAGTGACAAGTTAATGATGCAAAGTCATGTGCTTGTTGTAAAATGTCTGTTGGACTTTGTGAAATGGAACAAATAAAGCGTCTTGCTGTCGTATAACACGCAAAACACACATCAAGCTTGGAAGAAACAGCAGCAGCCACTTGATGCAACAAAGGAAAGCATAAAGGACAACAAGAAAATAAGTGAAAGATGAAACGGAGAACAAAAAGATCATTTGCGGTCCTGCTCGTCATCTTCGCCTCTCTTCTTACTTGTGGTGAGTTCCCTCTTGAATTATTTTGATTTTGGAGGTGGCCATCTTCAAGATTATTTCTGACATTAATTCAATGAAATACAGTCTGATGCAAATGTTTTCCATAAAAATAAATTGATAGTCATACTAAAGTGTGATTAAAAACATATTTTTGGGAGTGGAGTTGAAAAATAAATTATTTTAAGGTTTGCCTCTCTTTTTTTATTCTTTTCTTACGTTCTAAAAACAGTCACTATCGTATATTTAATCTTGGAATGATGATCATCATCATGTGATGTGATATTTATAAGGCGTTCAACATTATCGAACATTTTGCGTGAGACGTTCAAGTCATAAAACTTACGGTTTATATATTTTTACGACCATTTTACACCTCCTTTTTGATTTCATCTTTGAATGATGCTGATCACGTGACGTAATATTTATAAGATGTTAAACATTATCGAACGTTTTGCCTGAGAAATTCAAATCATAGGACTTTTACGGTTTATATATTTTTACGACCTTTTTCCACCTCCTTATGAATAAAACAATGTCAACAACACCTGTGTCAACTCTTTTCAAACCTTAAACAAGTTCAAATTTCCACTGGGAAAAAATTGTATTTACTTATAATATAATGTAGTTGAAAACAAAACAAAAATATTGCTCCTATTTTCCACATAACCCTACATAAGGTCAAGTTTAGTCAATGTTTTTTGTCGTATTTCTAGGGCAGAGCCAGTGTCGGGCAGGCTGGCGTGAGAACGAGCACAAATGTTACTACTTCTCCAATGAGACAAAGACGTGGTGGGAGGCTAACAATTTCTGTTTATCACAGAATAGCAACCTGATGAGCATTCAGGACATCCACGAGCGGGTGAGGCACTACAACCAAACCGCCAAGTAGTTTCTTTGTTTCTGTACAGAATTTTTAGGCGTCTGTATCTGACATAGTTGTAAAAATCGTTTTTTTTTTTTAAATCAGTTATCTGTACTTTTACACAGGTTTTCTGGCACTAAGTCATTGATTTTGTATTGATTGTCACAAACAATTTCTTGTAGTTGTGGGTGAGAACGCAAATCGGCACAGAGATCTTCTGGATCGGCCTGACGGATGAAATCACAGAGGGAGTGTGGGAGTGGACAGATGGGAGTCCCTTCATACAATACATATCGTATGTACCAATAAGAAAGCTTTTTGGGTTGAATTCAAAAGATATTTAGTATATTTAGATATTTTTATTATAATTAAAAAGTCAAGATTTGACCTATAGTCTCAATCATAACGTATATGCTCCGCAAAAAAAAAGGGAAAAATAATTATGCTTGTTTTATTTAATCTTGCAGTCTGGCCCAGTACTGGACCATGTATGTACTGGACCAGTCTGGTACTACGTGTGAGTTTGGATGGTTTTTTTTATATTTTTTTTTGCATGTACCCTGCAATTGGTTGGTAGCCAGTTCAGGGTAAACTTCAACTCTTGCCCAAAGTCATCACACCTTTGACTCGAGTGAGGATTAAAAAAATATTGGGGATTTTCCCCACAGGTACTGGTTGCCAGGTCAGCCTGACAATTGGGGTGACGAGCCGGGTGAGGATTGCGGTCAAGTGATGGGCGGCAGCTCAGGTCACTGGAATGATGAGAACTGCGGTGTCAAGAGGAAATATATCTGCAAGCACGCTAACTGTGAGTCCATACTTCCTTGTTGTCTGCATTCCATTACGATGCAACTGGCATGCTTCGATGTTACGCTGACACAAGAAACGGACAAATATAACATCTTCATATATAGATGTAAAAAAATCCCCAAAATGTGTTCTCAGCCAATCCAGGGCCACAGTGTGATCTGAACAACGGGTGGGACCGCTACAGCTCAAACTGCTACAAGCTGAAGTCAGGAACTGCCAAAAGCTGGTCGGCCGCCCGTCACGATTGCGTCATGGAGGGCGGCGACCTCGTCTCCATCACCTCCGAGCGGGAGGAGCTGTATGTCACCGGGCTTCTAGATCCTTATCGGATTGACCTTTGGATAGGACTTTCCAATCTGGTAAAACATAACCGCTTGGAACCATGACAACTCCATGAGGTATTTGGTTGAGAATCAAACTTGGTGTCCGCAGAAATGCAATAAGATCTCATGTCAGCTAGAAGAAGGAAATGTGCACATGAACTGGTCCGATGCCGTTTCACTGACCTACACCAACTGGGCCGTGGACGAACCCACGATGTAAGAAAGTCACGTTGCTCCATCGTTAATTTACAATCTTCTGGTCGGACCGTTTAATGGTCAGATCAAGAAAGGGAAGACACCACACCAAAGGATAATTGCTTCTCCCAACAGCAACGACCAAGTGGGCTCCTGCGCGGCCATCATTAAAGATCGGACCGATGAGTTTGGAAAGTGGAAGTCGCACCTGTGCCGATACGAGAGACCGTACATGTGCAAACGTCCGCTGAACAGTAAGCGACACCGTCATGATCTGCACTTTAATATGAGACACACACAAACATTGCATCCAACTGCAGCTATCTGCCCTGCCGGATGGGAAAGTTTCTCCGGAAGTTGCTACTGGCTAGTCAGCAACAGCGACCTGCTGACCACCTGGTACGAGGCCTTCACCAGATGCTCAAATGAGGGGGCTCACTTGCTCATCATAAATAGGTATGCTCTGGACACCATTTCAGCTTCAGGGGTAACCTTTTCGGGAAATATGGTGCTCTAATTTTGTTTCATTTCCTACAGCAAAGAGGAACAATTCTTTATTAATGGAAAACTTCCTGACTTTCACCAAGTAGATATCCCTGACATCTGGATTGGTTTATCGGGTAGGCTTTTTGACTTATCTCCATCCATACATCTTTTGGCATGATGGATAGTGGACACTTGCAAATTTAGGACATAGAATAGGTTTTGGGTGATATCCAGTAAAAATTGTAATTTTAAATTCTCGACAAACAACTATTCAAGTGTGTCAATGAATATTGTGCACTTGGTCATTGGTGCTCCAGATAAGGACCAGGATGGAACATTTCACTGGGTTGACAAAACTAGCATTAACTACACAAACTATGGTCCCGGTTGGCCCAGAAACACTGCAAACATCTGGGACTGTGGACAGATCTTCACAGGTACGATCCATTTTATCTTAACAATGACAGTGATAAGCTATCACAACAGATATATGTTGTTGCCCTCAAAAGGAAATTATGAAGGAAAATGGGAAACAAGCAGCTGCTTCAAGAAGCTCGGTTATATTTGTGAGATGACCGGAGGACAAAACCCTAAACCGACTCCAGCACCGAGTCAGTCTCACTTATTTTTCCATTTTTAATTCTTTGAGGGTTTTGTAATAAGTGCTTCTCCTGGGCTTTAGCTTCCCACTGCGACCCTGGCTATTTGCTGTACGGTGATTTTTGCTACCATTTCGAGGGGGACCTGGTGAAAACATGGCACGATGCAGAGGCTTATTGTGTCACACAACAAGGTCATCTAGCCAGCTTCCACTCAGCGGAAGAGCTTAGCTTCTTGATTGGTGAGCACCAAGACTGAGCATCCTACAATCCAATCATCCTTTCAAGCTTTATCTTCTACAAAAGCTGATCTTTTCTCCCCCCTCCGAAGCTCACATGCCGGGACAAGCATGGGTGGGACTGAATGACATCAAGATTGAAAACCAGTTTGTGTATACTGACGGAACAGCTGCAGTAAGTCAAACATAAATCAACAAATTGAAGTGGAGTGAATACCCATCTCTAGTGAAGACAACAAGCAAAAACAACATTCCAAATGATTGCACAGGACTTCCTCCCATGGGGACCTCAACAGCCCGACAACTGGCAGAACAACGAGGACTGCGTTCACCTCCGAGGCCCAACGCACGCGGAACCAGGAAAATTGGCTGATGACTCCTGCTCAGCCACTAATGAATTCATCTGCAAAAAAAGTCTGAAACTCATTACTAACTCTTACTTTGCATGTCTCTCATATTTTTTATTTATCACATTCCTGCAGCCAAGGGTCAAGGGCCTCCTCCCCAGCCACCAACATCAGGACCAGGTTGAACCTCACACCCGAATGATCGCTCCTACCTCATTCACACGCACACGTAAAAAATTGTAACGAGGCATGTTTGTTGCAGGCTGGAATGAAAAATGCGGCTCGTGGACAGCGGACCCCTTTAATGACTTTTGCTACCTGTTCAACTACCTGTCCATGAGGACATGGGCTGAAGCACGAGCCGACTGCGTCAACCAAGGAGGAGACTTGGTCAGCATCACCGACCTCTACGAACAGGCCTTCATACAAGGTACAACAACCACGTGATGTCTTTCATTTGTCTATTACGTAGTTTTACTACCATCAACCCTCATTTATGTCCCCTGCGATTAGCTAGTAACAAGTCCAATCTACCAAAGTCGGCTGGGTCGGGTCCAACTCATTTACAACCTCTGTAAGGACAAGCAGTATTGAAAATTGATCCATTCAATTAATTCTCTGTAGGTGTGATCCAGGCAAGCCCAACCGGGATCACCCTATGGATGGGCGGCCATGACTCCATCACTGAAGGCGGCTGGCAGTGGACTGATGGATCCCCGTTCAGATACATACGCTGGGGCGCAGGTACATCTAAAACCTTGATGGGTTACAATGTTGAGAAATGCAATATTTAAACCCTTACAGGTAACCCTGATAACTACTTTGGCGAAGACTGTCTTTCAATATACATCAACGATGGCTACTGGAATGATGATAACTGTGAAAGCAAGAGAGGGTACATCTGCAAGAGAAGAGGTAAGATGGAATGTTTCAATTGTTATTGCAGCATTCACATCCATCGTTGGGTTTCTTTTGTAGGAAAGACACCGGAACCCCCACCCCCTCATGACGGTATGTCGTCTTCAAGTTGTGCATTCAAATGAATGCAAAACAAAATAACGCAATCGTGCTCTTGTAGGCTTCATGACGGCAATCGTTTGCCAGGGATCATCTGCTGTCCTTCACTGTCCGCAAGAAAGCGTCATCAACATCCAGTCGGTTTTCTATGGACGAAAAAGTGCTGACATCTGTCCACATGTGGAAGGGTCAGATGGTAAGACCCAAGAATCTGCATGTGCCTTCTTTGATCCAAAAATCCTAAACTTCACAATGACTGAACTCAATATTGTGGAAATCCAAAAATCCAGACTACTTCAGTGTGCTCATGGTAAACTTAGTGACCGGTATCTCTTGCAGAGAGTTGCACGGTGGAAGGTGTCCTCCCGCACTACAGGAAAATGTGCGACAATCGTCACTTCTGCTTTGCATACGCTTTCACCGAAGTGGACCCATGCCCCACAGTCTCTAAATATCTCGAGATTGTCTACAGCTGTGAACAGAAAGGTGGGCTTCACATCTTGTAAGATACTGTAGCAGTTGAAATGCTGAAGAAAAATATCAAATAGAAGACCCAGAAACAATGCAGGTGAGACGACTAAGGGCTGATGGTCAGACTTTTTGGATGTTCTCAGTGTGTCTTCACGGTCTGGGTATTGAGGACAGGAACATCACAGACTCCCAGCTTTCAGCCTCCTCCTCAATGGGTAGCTTTACCCCCAACAAAGCTCGTCTGAAGGGAAACTCTTGTTGGAAGCCATTTGGAAATCGTACGTACAAAACTATCAAGCTTTTAAGTTTCATGTGGATATTTTGGTTGCCAATGTAATGTCACCCTACTGCAGCCACCAGCAGTTGGATCCAAGCAAACCTTGGCCAGAAAAGAAAGGTGACCGGAATCGTGGTACAGGGATGTCCTAACAGTGACCATTGGGTCACCAAGTTTAAGATGCAGCATAGTATTGATGGGAGGGTCTGGACTGACTACACAGCTGATGGGCAGGTGAGCAGAGTCAATATGACTCCAACCGTGTCGTCCAGTCTGCAATTGTGAAATGGAAACTTTGAGATGTTCCATTTCTAGTTTTTGCTGGGATCAACAGACAGAAACACTGCTGACACACAGTTGCTCGGCACGCCTGTTTCTGCTCAATACATTCGCATTCTGCCTCTGGAGTATAATGAGCAAGTCGGTCTTCGCTTTGAGGTGTTGGGATGCACGCCTGACTGTAAGTAAGACATCGTTACGAGTGCGGCGAAAATAAAAACATGCTTTGAACTCAAACTTCTATCCGACAGATGCCATCACCTGTGCCAGCAAGCTGAACTTGAACTTCACCGATGATAAAAAGACGTGAGTGAGAATTGATGTTTTCATCTCCCGTCCTCTACTCTGATACAACCCATGTCTTCCTCAGGGTCCACTGTCCAGCCGGTTGCTCCAAATCTAGCTACAGCGTCTATGGAACGTCCGTCTATCGAGCGGTATGTGATTGTAATAACTACCAATTAAGTATAAATTTTAGCAAGAATTTCCGGTTCTTTCGGACAGGACTCAAACATCTGTGCAGCTGCTATCCACGCTGGCGTCGTTTTGAATGAAGTTGGAGGAGATTGTACTTTGCTAAAAGCTCCCGGACAGAATTTCTATGCTGGCTCGACCAGGAATGGGATCACCTCGAGACAGTGAATGGCTATGATTGATAATACTTGATAAGTCCAATTCAGAGCTAATTATCGCTCTAACATCTGCAGATATAACGGCGAATACCCTACGTCTTATACTTTTGCCGATGGAGGTAAGTACGTCTTTGTGTTAAAACATCGACTGTTCATGATTGCTACATTCACATGGGAACTCCTCTTCAGAGCTAAGATGTTCGGGACCTGACTGGTACGAGTTTGGGGAATTCTGTTACAAACCTTTTGAGGACAAAAAGACATGGGCCGGTGCTCAAGACACCTGTCGGAATCTTGGTGCTGAACTTGTGTCTATCCGCTCTATGATGGAACAGAGCTGGCTGGAAAGTTATCTCTACTTTGGTGCGCAGCAACATTTAAGGCCGAGTAGTCCCAATAACAACAAAAGAATAAATCCCTCATTCAGATATTCCACTTTTCTGTTTGTCCTCCGCAGCCACTAGTGACATGTGGACAGGACTGAACGACTTAGTATTTCCCGGCATGTTTGTTTGGTCAGACCACCACATGGTGACCTTCACTTACTGGGCCCCAGGAGAACCCAACAACCATGAAGGTTTCAGTGAGCATTGTGTGGAGATGTCACATCAGGTACAACAACATTGCAACGATCCACTCATCTACAATTATTTAACAGCACGTGGAAAATCTATTGAAATGAATTCCATTTCTCTTCCAGACTGGAAGATGGAACGACGTCTCTTGTACAGAACTCAATAGCTTCACGTGTAAAATGCCCAAAGCACATTACCAGCTTCCCTCAGTGAAGCCCACTGTCTACGGCTGCCCGCAGGTGGGACAGGAAAACATCCTCTATATTTAGTTTTTTACTGATTATTGTACTGTAAGAAAGATGTCCATCACCTGGGTGTTATGTGTCAGGGCTGGGAGGCCTATGGCTACAGTTGCTACTGGACGGAGGAGACAGGCCGGAGTTGGTCGGACGCAAAGGCTTTCTGTAAAGAGCAGGATGGATTTTTGCTGCACATTGGAGACATGTGAGTGGTGCAATAATAATAATATCTCCAATGAATTTGACAATGTTTTAGTGGAAACATCTTGAAACGCTAAGGCCACACTATCTCGAAGTTAAAGACACTTCAAATAATCTTTCATTGCAGATACGAGCAAGCACATTTTACGGTTGTGCTGTCAGGAAAAACAGGTTTGTGGTGGATTGGCTTACGTGCTAAAGGGGGTACCGGCGGAGGGGTACAGTATATCTGGGACAACGGCTATCCATTAACTTTCACTCACTGGGACAGGAACCAGCCAGGTACAGAACCGATCTGCCAATTTAAAAAAAAAAAAATGAGAAGTTAAAATAGGATCGGTTGATATACAGTATGGTCAAATGTCACTAGATAACGGGGATGGCACTTGCGTGGCCATGACGACTGGGCAAGTCGGTGGCTTCTGGGATGACAAGCAGTGCTCAGAGAAATTTGCCTTTATCTGTGAGAAACTTCGGCCAGACATCAGCCCGCCCACCAAGGCCCCAACCCCTCTTCCTGTACAGGGCTGTGCTAAGAGCTGGATCTCCAAGCCCATTTTCAGGCATTGTTACAGGGTATGGCTGTCGTACTTTCACATAAGAATTTAAATTGGTCCATCCCACTCGGGTTGATAAATCAATTGGCAACACGCTATGTGCCGTGAACATAATGGCTTGCAGCTCTTCCACAATATGGACTGGTCCATGAAGAAGAGCTGGGGGGCGGCACATGAAGACTGTGTGGCAAGAGGGGCCAACTTGGTCAGCATCCACAGTCAGGAAGAGGAAGAGTTCTTGTCCCTGTATGGCAAAGGGAGCAGCAAGTGGATTGGCCTGAAGAACAACCCCACAGAAGGAGGTACGTACAAGGTGATGGTCCCAGGAAATCCAGAAAAGACTTAGGCAACTGCTCTTACTGGTAGGCTATTCCTGGAGTGACGGTTCACCACTCTCACACACCAACTGGGGTCCCGGTGAGCCAAACAACCACGAAGGTCGTGAGGACTGCGTGGAGATGGTTAGCAGCACTAACGGAACCTACTCCTGGTGGAACGATCTCAACTGCGATGCCCACCAAGATTGGATATGCATGATCGCCAAAGGACAGAACCCCATCTACCCTCCGGTGCCCCCACCGCCGGTACCGGGTAAACAAACCTTCCTCGTCATTCTACTTGACTTCAGGTCTCTCAAAACAGTCTCCTGATTTGCCTTTATACAGCTCCTGATTGTGGCAGCAACCCCGGCTGGAGGAAGAACAACAACATTTGCTACTACTACAACGAGACGGACATCGTGAACTTCCACACGGCTATGCATCGCTGCTGGGCCGAGAAAGCCACGCTCGTCTCCATCCTCGACAAGGACGAACAGGCATACAGCAATAGCATGGTAGGACTTTTTTCCTTGTTCTTAAAAAGGAAAATGTACATTTTTATTTCCGAGGTAAAATGGCTGATCCTGTGCAATTTATGTTTCGTTCATTAAGGTGGGAACAGGTCATATTTCTGCTGCCTGGATTGGACTGAGGATGTTAGGGATCACCGATGG